>NC_058132.1:46091200-46107876 GCF_016433145.1 Gracilinanus agilis
AGATAGATAGATAGATAGATAGATAGATAGATAGATAGATAGATAGATAGATGGATAGATGGATGGATGGATGGATGGATAGGCAGGTAGGTAGGTAGATAGATAGACAGACAGATAGATGGATAGATAGGTAGGTAGATAGATGGATGGATGAATAGATAGGTAGATGGATATAAAAATGTAAATATGTGTATATACATATGTATATGGATGTGTATGTGTGTATATAATGCCAAATCTTTATCTGAAAACATTTCCCAATTCCATTTTTTCAATAAGTCTTACCTTCTTAGAAATGATACTAAGAATCAGTTCCAAGGAAGAAGAGAAATAAGTGCTAGGCAATCAAGTTTAAGTGACTTGCCCAGATCACACAGGAAGACTCTGAGACCAGATTTGAACCCAGGTCCTCCCAACTCCAGGCCTGGTGCTCTATCTGCTGGGCCACCCAGCTGTGCCCCACCTCCCCCACCCACCAATTCCATTTTAATCTAGTTCGGGCAGCACTCAGGAGTGTTGTGAGCTTCATGTGGTCCCTGGGCCACGTATTTGGCATCTCTGTTCTAGACCATGGAGACAGCTGAAGTTGCTTTATCTTTGGTGCATAATTTCTATTCTGGAGAGGTTTGAGAAATCTTGGGAATCAGAGAAAAATGTATAGTCCTCTATTTTGTTGGTCATGTGCCCTGGAAGTCTCAGTTTTATTCTGTTGAGTTCTGTGGCATTTTAGTTCCTATTCTATCCATTATATCAAGCTGCTTCTCCGGTGTAGTAGGTAGATCCAATATGTGAAAGGAAATTCTTGGCTCTTTGTCTACTCTGAAACAATAACTTAAATACCCCTACTTAGTACCTCACTAGATTGTGAGGACAGGATTAACTCTCCTTTGTCTACTCTTGAATTAACCAACAAAAGCAATATACCCATACTTAACCTTAAAGTAAGGGAAACTCTTACTACAGGAGTTTGCACCTCCAAAAGGAAGGTTGTAACCCACGAGCTAACTCAGTAACATTCGAATCCCAACTGGATGGCAACTCAGAAACCTGTGAATAATTAACACCCATAGAGGTGACAAGTCAATCCCACAGACACTGCCCCTGGGCAGGGCCGGACAATTTGGAAACTGTGATTGGCCCCTGTAAAGAGGAGCAGGAACAGGAAACCACCATAAAAGCCACAAAATACTTGGCATCAACTTGGATTCTGACTCCTGGACTACTTTGTTGGATGAGTGAAAAGAGCTGATTATTTTCCTAGTTTCCTAAGAGACTAGTTTCCATCTTGGAGAAGGTCTCATAGTTTACTACTGGCCCTCCTGGCTGAGGACTAGAATAGGTATTTTCTCTAACCTCTCTCAGGTTTCTCTATTGTTTCCCCTCTATTTTGTAAATAAACTTCTAACTTGAGATATAATAACTTCAGCAACCACGTTATTATACATAACTTAAGTTCAAACACTAAATTTAACCTTTACAAATCTCTGGTAGTCAGAAGACCTAGATTTTATTTTGCAGCTCAGCCACTGACTCCCAGTGTGATCTCTCTCTGGCTCTCAAGTTTTTTCATCTGTAAAATGGGCATAATAACCTTTGGGATACCTCACAGGGCTGTTTCAAGGAAAGCATTTTGCCCTTTGTAAAGTTTAAAGCTACCAAATCCAAATAAATGTCAGTTATTATTCCCTTAGACTCAATCTGAACCCTCCCCAACCTCCATATTCCCACTCTTTTTCTCTAGAATTGTCAAATTGTGGTAGGTGGAGGAAAGAAGAAAAAGAAATCCTTTAGAGGCAGCTAGGTGGCTTAGTGGATAGAGCTAGGCTTGGATTCGAATCTGATCTCAGATGCTTCCTAACTGTGTGACTGGACAAATCACTAAATCCCATTCTCTTAGCCTTTGCCCTTATGCCTTAGAATTGTTACTAAGACAGAAAGTAAGACAAAAAAGAAATCTTCTAAGCTTGGTGGGACAGGGCAGCATCCACCTTGTATCTCTCCATTACAGAAGTTGCAAAATTATAACAATGGGCATTACCATAGGATAATGATAGGACTTTGAACTAGAAGAGAACCTACAAACTATGGAGTTTGGCACCTTCATTTTACATTTAGGAAAACTGAGGCACAAAGAGCTGAATAATAGTATCTAGAATTTATATAATACTTGAGAAAGTTTGCAAAGTGTTAACAACTATTAGTTTATTTTATTCTCCCAATAATCCTGGGAGTGAATTGCTATAATTATCTCCATTTTACCAATGAGAAAACAGGCTAATTAGATGGCTTGCTCAGAGTTATAGTTACTAGATGTCTGAGGCTGGATTTGAACTCAGGTCTTCCTGCCTAGGTCCAGTGCTCTGTGTGTGCCCCCTAACTACCTAGAAATGGTGCCTATGATCTCATAGCAAATACTGGGCAGGATTTGAATTTGGGTCTTCCTGACTTCAAGTCTAGTGCTTCTTCTGTATTAGTTCATTTGATCCTACAACAATCCTAGGAAGTAAATGCTACAGATATTGTCACCCATATTTTATAGCTGAGAGAAAAACTTGCATGGGGCCATATGGCTGGAGAAGATCTGAGATGGGATTAGAACTCAGGTCTCTCTTACAACAAGTAAGACTATCTGCTGGTCTGGAGTCAAGAAGTCCTGGCTTAAAATCCGACTTCAGACACTTTTTAACTGTGTGACCCTGGACAAGTCACTTGCCCCCCATTGCCTAGCCCTTACTACTCATCTGCCTTGAAACCAATACTTAGTATTGATTCTAAGATATAAGGTGAGGGTTTTTTCCCCCTTAAGTCTCTTTTGGGCATCTTTCTCAAGCTGATGGGCATTGAGTACAATGGATAGAATGCCAAGTCTGGAGTCAGGAAGACTCATCTTTCTGAGTACATATGTGGCCTCAGACTCTTACTAGCTAAGTAATGACCCTGAACAAGTTACTTCACCCTATTTTGCCTTCTTTTCCTCATCTGTCAAAGGAGCTGGAGAAGGAAATGACAAGCCAGTCCAGGATCCCTTGCCAAGAGAACCCTAACTGGGGCCACGAAGAGTTGGCCATGACTGAACCACAACTGAACTCAAAACAGAGTTCCTGAGAAAGCGGAGCATATTCATGTTGGGGATTGGGGGAAGGAGGCATGTATAAACCAGTAACCCTGGTCCAAAGCCCTTGCTAAGCCACTCTCTCCTTATTGGTGGAGAAGGGAAGTAAAGTCTCCTTTGGTGAAGAGGCTCCAGACATGGGCTCTGCCTCCTTCCCAGGCACACAATAGCCCTTTTTACACAGGAGGCCCTTGTCTATACATGTGGAGCCCAGTCATTCTCTGCAAACCAAAGCTATCCAGATTGGAGAGCCAGGAATAGACTGTCCTCCAGTTGGAAGCATCTGGCCACCTCAAGGCAGCTTATCTTGGGAACGGGAATCTCTTCCTCCTCCAAGGCCTTCTAGACAGGCTTGGGAACTACCTACTGAAGTGTGGTAATGCCCTTCCCCTGGGTTCTCGGTCCCCTTTTCCCCTTCTATAATGTAGTTCCTAATCACAGCTCTGGACTGCCTCAGGAAATGTAGGATAGGAGTTTGTTTTTCTTTCTTCTTTTCAAACCTTTACCTTCCATCTTGGAGTCAATACTCTATATTGGCTCCAAGGCAGAAGAGTGGTAAGGGTGGGCAATGGGGGTCAAGTGACTTGCCCAGGGTCACACAGCTGGGAAATGTCTGAGGCCAGATTTGAACCTAGGACCTCCTGTCTCTCAATCCACTGAACTACCCAGTTGCCCCCTGTTTTTCTTGCTTGCTAATAGACTTGGGCCTCAGCACTCAGGCACCTGCCTCTCAGTACAGCTCCTTCCCTTCCTATCCCCATGGACCTGACCAAGGGCTAAGCCTGGCTCCACCCAGGCCCTTTTCCTGATCTCTCACCACTCCAGACCGTAACTCTATTTTCTAAGAATGAGCCGGCTTCCCCTTGCAGCACTGATTTGAAGAAGGGCCAAGGACAAACTGGAAAGAGAGGGCACAGATCTGGCCTGAGGACACCGGAAAATCCCAACCCTCCCAATGTGGAGCTACCCAGGAAGAGTAGGGCGGCCCAGTTCAGCACCATGGAGAGGGGAAAGTCGATCAGTTTAGAAGCTCAAAGCCCTCGGTGGGGTTGTGTCCCAGACCTAGAAAGGACCCCAGAAGTCACAACCACACCTAAGGCAAGAACCCCTCCTCCAATTTACCCAAAGGGCCACCCATCCTGATTTCTTTTAAAAGCCCCAATTTGCCCCTCTCCCCATCGCTCCAGGTCCTGCCCAGGGGAGTCCAGCAGAACTCACTGTCTCTCTTATAACTCCCGAGACCACATCAGGCCCATCGCCTCAGGCCTTCTCTTACCTAAAACACTCTCCAGTAGGACATCCTGCCTCATAAAAAAGGGGTAACGCGGCTCCTTCGGGGGCAGACAGCGCCTTTATTTTTGTGTTCCCAGGTCACATGAGTGAATGAGGAATCCTTTGTACTGCTTGGCCAACCAAGGGCAAAACTAGGAGTGCTACTGTGTGGTAATGACAGGAATGTAAATGGCGCCCTCAGCCATCCCAGCTGACCACTTATTGGGAATGTGGTAGATTCTGGATGAGGAGCCCTAGAAGGGATGAGCTAGATGGCCTCTGACCTTCAGTAGAAAGAACTAGATTCTCTCCTAATACTAATATATACCTTGGCTCCCTTCTTCCTAATCACATACAGCTAGTGACCCCCAGGAGGCACAGTGGATGGAGCACCAAGCCTGAAATGACTCACCTTCCTGAGTTCAAATCCAGCTCCACACATTAGCTATGTGACCCTGGGCAAGCCACTTAAGCCTGTTTGCCTCAGTTTCCTCAATTGGACAATGAGCTGGAGAAGAAAATGGCCAACCACTCCAGTGTCTTTGCCAAGAAAACCCCAAATGGAGTCACAAAGAGCCAGACACAAGTGAAATGACTGAACAAGGCTGGTAGCGCCTCCTGCTGGGGCAGCCTTCCTACCCATGCAGAGAAGCATCAAGGGCTGACACCTCTTACCCCTTTTGATCTGGTGGCACTGAAAGCAGGTCTTAGAAGGGAAGTTAAGCATGTCTCCTCGAAGACTTCTCAGGGAAGGATCAGTTCATTTCTCTAGTCCTAGTTTCCAGAGCTTCTGAATTTGGCCCCTGCTGACTGCCAATGTCTCCCCGGGCAGAATGTAAACCCTGAGAGGAGGAGCCTTCATTCTTCCCCCTCAGGGCTCCTAGAGGTGTCTAGCAAAGGACTGAATCCCCACTCTCAAGGGGGTTTGCTTCCTACTAAGCTCCAATGCCTCTTCTGTCCCTAATGACTTGGGAAAAGAAAGCTGCTTCCTCCTCCATTGGTGACCTTGAGCAAGTCACTGTTCCTTTGGGAGCCTTGGTCTCTGGATAAAGCTATTTAAATAGGGTCCATGAGAATTAGCACAGAATTGAGCTGGCTATCAGAATCACAGAATTTAGTATTAAAAGGGATGTTAAAGACTTAGTCTAATCCCCTTGTTTTGTCAAATGGGGAAACTGAGGAAAAAACAGGGTAAGATCCCAAGTCATAGATTTAGAACTGGAGAGTCACTGGAAATCAAGTGTAGCCTTCATTTGGAGGTCTCAAGATTTGACCAAGGCCACACTCTACCCAGCCTCAGAGGAATTAAAACCTTTGGTTTCCAATGGAGCCACCATCTTTTCCTGTGGCCAGTTAGAGCTTATCCAGCAGCAGTGCTGGGAACTGGGTGAAAGAACCTTCTACTTTCTAGTCCAGCATTCTGGGCTGCTCTGCTATTGAATCTACCCAGAGGAGAGGAAGGGAAGCCCCCTGAAGGCAGGAAATGGCTCCTTTTGGTCTTTGTGTCTGCAGGGCCGGGAGCCCAAGGTCTGACGCCCAGTCACTGAACCTGACCCTACCAATCGGAAGGTGGAGAGGCAGAACTGGAAGGGGCTACTGAGGCCGGCCGGTCCAAGGGCCAGGGAGCTAATTAATGCCACACCATGACCATCAAAGAAGGGATCTGAAGGGAAGTCCTTTGACTTCTGGCAGTTTTCAGCACCATTTCCACAAAGACCCAAGTGGGAGGCTTTCTTTCCCCTCCTCCCTCCTCCACCGAAGGTCCAAAACAGAGACGCCAACAAGCCACTCAGTTATAAATACACTGTTTGGTGAGGGGGCTTGTTAGAGGTGAGGATTGTTCTGTACACAGATGATCAATATTAATAGACACTAATTGACCAGACTGGACAGAGACAGAGACAGACAGACAGACACCTTGCACTCCCCCTCCCCACCACCTGCCCAGCAGAGCATGGCACGGGGGCCCCTCGAGCATGTCCTGGGTTTGGTAACACTTGGTCAACGGGCAGGATGGCTGGCAAGAGGGGCAGGTCCTCAGCTGGGAGGGGGTGCCAAGTGCCAGTCGATGCCCTCAGAGCAGGAAGAGGGGCACCCTGGAATGGGCGCTTGTGGCTTGAAGTCCCTGGGACAGGCCGAGGTGGGCATCCTGGTCTCCTCACACATCGCTCAGGGCCTGGAGGAAGAGGGCAGGGAGGTTAGGTCGGGGGCTCCCGGGGAGGGACGCCCTTTTTAGCTTTCCTGCTGATGTTCACCAACAGGAATTCAGAGTTGGAGAGTACTTGGGGGCACCACTCCAAGGTCACACGGGAAGCCAATGGCAGAACCTGGGATTGGAACTCAGACCCTAAGAGCCCCCCCACTATTACCTTTCGGGCAAACTCGGGCAGCACGAAGGCTGCGCGGTGGATGTCCGAGTTGTAGTATTTGAGGCTCATCTTCTCTACTTGCTCCTGGGTTAGCTGCTGCACCGGCTCCCGGAAGTTAGTGCTCTGCGTGGGGGGACAGAACAGAGGGGTTCAGGGCCTCAGCCAGCATTCCACCCATACCACGCTGCTCCTTACATTTCAAGGAAACTGAGGCTCAGTACTGGAGTAGGGGGAAGGGCCACAGCGTAGTTTGCTTAGTCCAGTTTCTCTTTATTTCTACAGAAGAAACTGAAGCCTGATTCTAGGGGTGGGTGGGAGAAGCACGAATTTTTGCAGATGGGGAAACTGAGAAAATCAACATTCCTCTCACGTCACCTTAGTCACCGAGAAGAGGCGTCTCTATGGCTCTAGAAGGTTAAGAAATCTGGGATCATTGGGAAGGGATGGGAGGCTCAGGTGAGGAGGTGAGACAGGAGTGAAGGAAGGTGGAAGGAAGAGGCCAAGACCAAAAGTTCTGGAGACAGTCTGGGGCCAGTGATGGGAGGAGGACAGGGAGTGCCAGAACCAGGCTGCAGCCCAAGCTCATTTTATAGAGGAGGAAATGGAGGCCTGGAGAGTTTAAAGTAATTTGCTCGACCTCATAGAGGATTCTGGGCCAGGTTCCAGCCCAGCTGGATCCCGTGCTCTTCTGGCACGGCAGGCTGCCTATCCAGCTCCTCTGGAGGCCCAGACAAAGCAGGCCACTCATCCAGAGTCACACAGCTGGCCAGTGATAAGACTCCCAGGCCCCTGGCTCTCTCTCTCCACTGGCCTACACTGTCTCCCTACACCCAGGCCCAAAGGATGGGGCAGGCTTTCTTCTGCTCTCTTCTTCTATCTGCTGACCTCCTGAAGAGCCCCTGGGGGTGGCTGGGAAGGCCGGAGGAAAGGGAGGTGCCTCGGGGCTCACCGGGGTCTTGCTGCAGAGCATGAAGCCGATCTGGCCGCTGGGGTAGGTGGGGATGGTGCAGTAGGCATATTCCACAACAGGGAACAGAGACTTGCAGAACTGACGCATCTCCTTGATGAGGTCCAGATGCAGCCATTGGCACTCACCTGGGGGATGGTGGGGGGGAAGTGAGATGGGCTCACCTGGGGGATGGGAGGAGGGGAGGGGATGTGGGGGTGGTCATCTGGTGATGGGGAAAAGGGGGCGAGAGGTCACCTGGTCAGGGAGAGCTCACTCAGGCCCTGCTGGGACTGTAGCCACCCCACCAATGCCCCTTTCTCCCCCAACATGGGGACCTCCCTAGGGGTCACAGATTTAGAACCAGAAGGAATTTTAGAGTCCAACCCCCTCATTTTCCAAAGAGAAAACTGAGGCACAGGGATAACAGGTACACGAGGGAGAATTCAAACCCAGGTCTTCGTGCTTCCTGGGCCAACACTCCATACCCCACTGAACATTAAGCTTGCCCATAGACTAGGGAATAGGTTTGTGTCGAAAGCAGGCTTGCAGGTGACCCTCTCCCCGAGCTCACCCTGACAGCAGAGGATACCGTCATCTTTCAGGGCCGTCTTCATCAGCTGGTAGTAAGACTCTTTGAACAAACTCTCGGCAGGACCTGGACAGGAGAGAAGCCACAGAGATGCCTCAGTCCTGCCAGTGCCTCTGGGATGGGGGAGGTGGAGAGAAGACAAGAGGGGGCTGGCAGGAGGGCCTCCGGGACCCCGGCTGGCCAAGGCACCCTCCTCTCAGCGGGAGGAGGGAGGGGTGGGGAGGTCTGCCCTGGCCTGAGTTGGGGAGAGGGAAGACAGAAGAAGCCTCTAGACCAGGGGTCGGCAACCTTTTTGGCCGTGAGGGCCATAAACGCCACATTTTTTAAAATGTAATTTCGTGAGAGCCGTACAGTGCTCACAGTGCCGCTCCTGTAACAGCTCCTGAAAAAAATGACTTTGTGGCTCCTGCAGAAAGAGCCACATCTGGCCCTCAAAAGAGCCATATAGGGCTCGAGAGCCACATGTTGCCGACCCCTGCTCTGGGCCAGGGGACCTTAGACCGCACAGTCTCCTCATTTCTCAGAGGAAACCCAAAGCCCCAAAAGGGAAAGTGACCCATCCGGGTCCCGTGTCTAGTGAGTAGCAGAGCTGGCATCTCTTGAGAAAGGTCAAGCACGACAGGACCACGCTAGAGCCTGAGGGTCATCAGGGAGAGGCTGCTGCCCAGGCCAGGACTGCTACTTTGGGCCTCAGCCTCCCCAAAACGAGGATCGATTCTTGCCCAGGGATCACGCTGACCATTTCTGTCCCTCATATAGGCTGTTCCGAGCCCTGCGGTAGGGACAGATCTGGGGATTATTGATTGTGTCCCCTCCGGCTCACCCATGGGGTCCGAGGAGTCGGTGATGATGACGTCAAAGGCGTCCTGGTTCTGCTGCATGAATTCAAACCCATCTCGGACGTGCAGGGTCAGCTTTGGGCTGGAGTAGCCCACGGCCATGCCCGGCAAATACTTCTTAGAGACCTGGATCACATCCTGGGGGACAAGGCCAAGACTCAGCGCCCAGAGGGGTCAGAGCCCCACTCGCTCCACCCTCCACCACCATCTGGAGGTACGCAGGGCAATGACCATCAATTCAGCCAAGCCTCAGTGCCCAGTTTTAAGGGTCACAAAAGAGAAGGGAGCCTCCCCCTTCCCCTGCAGCATGATGCAGGTTGCAGACTTGAGCCTCCCCTCCCTAAGCTGGAATGCTCACACCTGGGGGCTGGGAGGTTCTGAGGAAGGTCAATCCCTGATCACTCCCCAGGGGCCAGGCTTGGTGGGGCACCAGACAAAAATGAACCCGTCCCTGCCCTCAGGGACCTTCAAATCCACCTTCCCCTCCCCAGTAAGTATGTGGAGACCAAAAGGTGGGGCTTTCAAGATAACACCATCAGCTGGGATCTTCCCAACAACCTTTAAGGTAGGGGCTGCAGTCCCCATAGATAAAGGGGAAACTGAGGCTCAGGTAAAGGATTTTCCCCATCCAGAGCTAGTGTCTGAGGCAGGATTCAAACTCAGCTAGCAAGCAGGAGTACAATGTGAAAGAGGGCTTCTGCCTCCAAACCCCAGCCTGCCTTTCATTCTCAAACCCAAGGCTGAGGATGTCTTGTCTGGAAAGTAGCAAAGGGGCCATTCTCCTGTCCCAATGCCCGCCCCGACCCTCTGCCTGCCTCCCTTTCCCATCCAGCAGCGGGCTGGGGGCTCCTCTAGCAGCCACCTTCTAGCTCCATCCTCTGTTAGAGACTTTCTGGGGTTATGATCGAGAAGGCCCAGCCCCAGATCAGAAGGTGAGAATTTAGAGAAAACTGGAGCTGACTCAACTTCCCCAGCTCCCAAAGCGCCCAGGATCTAGCCAGGCTGGTTTCTTGGGAGGGAAAAAGTCGGGGAATTCAGCAAATCAAGTTCTAATTGGCCCTGCCCCTGTCCTAGGTAACGAGGGCAAGTCACTCCAGTATAAGACTCAGGGTAGAGGCCAGGGAACTGGGAGAGGCAGCATGTGGCCTCTAACATTTCTTAGCCGGGTGACCCTGGACAAACCTCTCTTAGCCATTTCTCCAAAATGGGTACAACAATGCCAAGATCAGGGACCCACTATGATTTGGGACTTTGAAAGATGCCTCTTACAAAAATGAATAATACGGAAATAGGATTTGAGTGATAATACATGCATAACCCAGTGGAATGGCTTGTCCACTCCAGGAGGGGGTTGGGAAGAGGGGAGGGAGACAAGAAGAATCCAGGAAACAAGGAAAACAAATTTAAAATAAAAACAAACAAAAAGGATCAGGGACCCACCCAGGAGAATAGCAAGGATCAAAAGAAAGTCCTTTGTGACTTTTAGATCAAGATTTAAGATTTCCCGGAGAAGCTGGGCTCCCTGAGGGCAGGCCCCAGATCTAATCCAGTTTCACATCAGCCCAACCTAACACACCCTCTGGGGCTGTGCTGGCTTCAAACTCCACCAATCTCCCAGGCCACAAATTCCCCCAATGTCCCAAACTCCCTTTGTGTACTTGGAGTACTTCCGTATAAAAAAATCCTTTTTGCTTCCGCTGAAGAAATAGGTACTTCTCTAAACCAAGGTCCTCCCCAGACTTTTCCTCATAGGAAAGTATGTAAAAGGTTTTGGGGAAAATGTGTCAAGAGGGAAAACAAACTCAGTACAATAAATACCTCTGCCCTAAAGGGATCAGGGTCACAAGGGAGAGCCCTGGGATTACTCTAGAAGGAGTGGTCAGAGAAGGAATTGGGCAATCTTAAAATTGTTGTTGTAGTTGCTCAGTTGGATTGACTTTTCATGACCCTGTTTGAGGTTTTCTTGGCAAAGATACTAGAGTGGTTTGCCATTTCCTTCTCTGGCTCATTTGACAGAAGAGGAAACTGAGGCAAATGGGGTTAGGTGACTTCTGGTATGTGTCTGAGGCTGGATTTCCTGACTCCAGGCCTGGAGCTCTATCCCCTGGGCCACCTAGCAGCCCCCATTTTAAGATGACCAAAAGGCAGAGTATACAGTGCTACACTTTACTTTGTGTGCCTTCAATTTGTCTTACCCCGTCTGGCAGTAATAGAACATAAGGCTATTCTGGTCTTTGTATCCTGTGCCCTGGCACACAGAGAAGCAGCTAGTCCTTGCTGATTGGCTGAACTGAAAAGTCAGTGGTCCCAGGGAGAGGCCTGGGGGAAGTCCAGTGGCTCAGCGGTGCAGTACCCCAAGGGATATGCTGAAGGGGGGAAGGATGTGGGAACCTGGGACTGGCCCACTTCTCTTCTGGGAAGACCTCTTACCTCATCAATCTCACACTGGACCACAGACTCCACGGACGGGTGCTTGACCACTTCCCGAAGGACACCTCCATCCCCACCACCAATGATTAGCACCTGGTGGGAGTGGATAAGAGAGGAGAGGAAGGAGTTCAGTGTCCAAGAGCCCTCTAGCCAGTCCCTGGGGTTGTAGGAACAGAAGGGACCCAGCAATTCTGTACCCAGTGGGGTAGATGCCTTACTTTGACTCCTTATCTCCCCTTATCAGACAGGTTCACTTGGCCACCCAGGCTCCAGGGGTTCAGGGAAGCAACCCAGAACCTGTAATCCCAGCCCACACCCAGGACACGTGGAAATGGCAGTGGGAGGGCAGCCCCTCTGATTGGCTCTTCCTTGACTGACTCACCTCCCCACCAGGCAATGAATGAGTCAGGGGGTACACAGGAGCGGCAACCTAACCCTGGAGCGAGGGTGCTGGTGCTTATTATGTGAGTGGGAGCCCCGCTAACATGACGGGACAGTCCAGTCTGGAGAATCCCTCCCCTTCTTCATTCACAGCTTCATTTTCCAGCTCTCCCTCCCACCAGACTAGCTGTGGTGTAGAAACACTGGCCTTGCTTTTAGATAAGTGGGTTTTACTTCCTGGCCCAGATCCTGCCGTGGCTGCTTACTACCTGTGTGAGCAGGGCACATGGCTCATGCTTTGAATTTCAGTCCCTTCCCCTATTTCCATATTATTCCTTTTATATAGAGAATATAGACTATTATATAATAACATATATATTCCTTTTTCACATAGAAAAGGAAGCTGGGGGGGGGTATAGCTCTGGGAGGGGCTGGCACTGACTGATTCCAGGACCCAGGAGGAAGCCTGTTCCCCATCCTGCCAGGGAGGTGGTGGTGGAGGACTCGGGGAGCAGCCTGAGACACAGTCTGGGGATCTGGCCAGTGCAGGAATGTTTTGCTTGACTATGTTTATTTGTGACAATTTTGGCTTCTCCCTTTTTCTCCTCAAAGGAAGAGGGAGGAAAAGAGATTTGTTCATT
The DNA here is from genome assembly GCF_016433145.1 of Gracilinanus agilis. Taxonomy (NCBI): domain Eukaryota; kingdom Metazoa; phylum Chordata; class Mammalia; order Didelphimorphia; family Didelphidae; genus Gracilinanus; species Gracilinanus agilis. The sequence continues at coordinate 46,103,783 of NC_058132.1, forward strand.
AAAAAAAGAAATGAGGCTGGATTAGATGGTCTTCAGAGTCCCTTCCTGCTCTGAAGCTTATGTTACAGCGGCCACTCCTTTCATGGGTTGGTGGGACTGAGGGCCCTTCCAACCCTCAAAGTATGCAAGTCTAGCCTTGTTCATTTTAAAGGGGAAATTAGGCCCAGAGAGGAGGGCAGGCAACTTTTGTCTAAGATAACGGAGACAACCAAAGGGCAGAACTGGCTCTCTGTGTCCGTTTTGGTCACCTTCAGAGCAGTCTCCCCTCCTCGAGTCTTCATTTGCTCAAGTGTAAGACAAGGAGGGGTGTGTGGAGCCAGACAAGGTGATTTATTTCCCTTTCACTCTCTGATTCCTCTTGACTATGACCCTGGTCTCCTGAACCCAAGCCCTGTGTACCACGTAGGCTAAGGCAGCAAGGAAGGGGGTGGGACGGGAATGTGGGGACAGGCCAACACTTTTGGCCATTGGCCTCCCTCTTGGCAGCAAGGCAAACTGGCCTTAGGATAGAAAAGGAAGGGGGCATAGCTCTCACACTTTCTCCAGGCAGACACTTTTCTGGATTCCCCCCAATTCATCCAGTTTTTTTTTTTTTTTTGGTAACCTCTTACCTTCTGTCTTAGAATCAATACTGTGTATTGGTTCTAAGGCAGAAGAGCATTAAGGGCTGGGCAGTGGGGTTAAGTGACTTGCCCAGGGTCACACAGTCAGGAAGTGTATGAGTCTGCATTTGAACCCAGGACCTTCTGCCTTCTCTGGCTTTCTGTCCACTGAGTCACCCAGCTATACCCCCTCCAGCTTCCTTTTCTATGTGGTCTTTCCCATTAGAAGGTAAACTCCTTGAGGGCAGGGCCTGATTTTATGTTCCCAGCATTCAGCACAGTGCCTGGCACCTCCACTCCTCCACATTCTCTTTCCCTAGTTTCAATACAATCTTTCTTGAGTTTTAAGAATAGTCCAGTCACATACAGGCAGAGGCTGGAAACACTTCTAGGGACCATGGGGGGGCTCTGCATCGATGAGCCCAGAGTATGATAGGCAGCAGCCCCCCCCCCCCAAAAAAAACACCAAATGGGATCTTGGGTGGCATTGAGACAGAATTCAGAAACGAGGAGGCGAGGGGGCCTTTTTGTGTCCTGGACACACCTGGGTACCCATTTCAGGTACCCTCCGAAGGACTTGGGGGATGGGGAGGAAAGTGAGCCAAGCCTTTGTGAAGCTGGTGAAGACCATGTCCCGGGGCAGGAGCTAGAGATGGAGGTTGAGTGGAAGAGCTGAGGGCTGCCTTTCAGGCCTGTTAGGGGGAAGAAGACTCCTACTTCATCCCTCAGAGCAGAAGCTAAAGTGGGTTACAGACACCAATCTGGGTTTGACACTAGGTTCCCCTCCCCAAAAAGTGGAATGAGAGGCCTCAGGAGTTAGTGGGTTCCCTCTTACTAGCTGAAAAGGACCACAAAAAGGCAATTGATCTGGTTGGACTCACTTCCTTTTCAGTGAGATGATACTCAAGTCCAGAGAGATTAAGTAATTTACCCAAGATCACAAAGGCAGCCAGGATTTGAACCAAGGAGTCACTGACCCATCCCCCTTTCCCCCCCTATTCGCCCCCCAAAGACAATTCATTCACTTCCCTGGGAGACTTTTGACAAACAGCTGCCATCTGGTCCCTTTGCTAGACCAGCAAACGTGGCATGTCTCATAGCTGTGTGGGCCCAGGCTATCTGATAGCAAAGGAGTTCAGTGCCCCAAGCCCTGGGCTCCCTCTACTTCCTGTCACCCCCCCCCCCCTTTCCTCCAAACCCTGCCTTTCCAGAGAGGCAAAGTAGCAGGAAAACAAAGCAAGGCTGGAGCATCATTTGGTGGCCAGGTCCAAACCAGGCAAGATGGCTACAGAATTCCCTTCCAACTCTGAGATTCTGAACCCTGGAGACACATCTACTTCTGATGTCTAGGATGAGACTCCCAAGACCTGGGAGAACACAAAGTCTTCATGTAAACTCCACAAAACCAAGGACCTTCCCACAGTGTTTGCTGAATGAGAAATTAGTAAATTCAGACTGTGGCTCTGCCATTTCTTACGTGTGTGACTTTAGGCAAGTCACTAAAATGTCTCCGGGTCTCAGTCTACTCATCTTTCAAAGGAGAGGGCTGGAGTAGATGGCTTCTGACTCTAAATCAAAGCCCATGACCTGGCATGACTCAAGGGAGAGGTAAAAGTCTCCTTTCCCTTTGGATTGAACACTGAGAGCTGGAAGTGGGGAGCCTCTGAATGCAGCACAATATTAAGGTGTGTCCCCTTTTAATCTCATCAGGAAGGTCTCTCTGAGAGCCCAGGAGAAATGCTTAGTGCTGCTGGGACTCTCAGTGGCCCAGATCTCTCCTTTCTCTTCTGGCTGAAGGACAGGGTGAGAGACCCCAGAAATCAGTTAGATCCTGGGCAAACTGCTCAGTTGGCAGCAGGTTAGAATGTAAACCTGGGTCTGATGCTCTCCTCTCTGCCTTTCTCAACAACAGCTTCAAAAACATCCAGAACTGGATGGCAGGATCACAGAATGTCAGAAGGAACTTTAGACATTATCTATTCTTTTACAGAAAAGGAAACTGAGGCCTAATGAGATGAAGTCACAGTCACACAGGGAGTGAGGAGCAGAGAATAAAGGAGAGACCAGGCCCGCCTGAATCCAGATTCAGACTTCACTCCCCACCCCAAAAAGGGCCTCCTGCTCACTAGCACGTTACCTTTCGTGGGCTGGGATGGCTGCAGAGAGGCAGGTTGGCGATCATCTCCTGGTATGAGAATTCATCCCTCTCGGTGCACTGGATGACTCCATCCAGCACCAGGACATTGCCGTAGGTCTTACTGCAGAAGTCGCCCCCCACCCAAGAAGAGTTGTCAGGAATCCCAGGGGCACCTCAGTGACACATTCCTCCCCTCCAAACCCAATTCTCCCCCAAAGACAATTAATTCAATTCCCTGGGAGACTTTTGACAAACAGCTGCCAGCTGGTCCCTGGGCCAGACCAGCAAACGTGGCACATCTCAAAGCCGCGTGGGCCTGGGCTACCGGATAGTAGAGGAGTTTCAGTGCCTCAAGCCCGGGGCTCTCTCCACTTCCTGTCACCTCCCACCTCCCCAAACCCTGCCTTTCCTCAGAGGCAAAGCAGCCCGCAAAGGGGATAGCTTTAAAACACTGCCCCTGAGTGGGGAAAAGATAGAAGAGGGCGGTGGAGGGCAGGAAAGAAGAAGGAAAGAAAAAGTAGACTAAGAGGAGAAAAGAGGAAAAGGGAACCAGGATGATGGGGACTGAGGGGCAGAGCACTAAGTCAGCCTGAGACTCCTGGAAGGGGGACTAGTGGGGGATTGAGGGACGAGGCACTGCTAGACTGGACTAGAGATGAAGAAGAGTCAGGACAAGTGAGGTTAGAAAATGGGATATGGCTGGGTCAGAGAGGAGAGAGCTGGGATCAGGAAGGACCCTGGGGGCAGGAGGAAAAAAAACACAACAGGTTATGGAGGAAACTGGGTAAAGATTGGGATTGGAAAGAGAGGATATGCTGGGGGAAGGAGGAGAGAAGGAAGCACACCTAGGGGAGGTAGAGGGAGCAGAGCTGGTAGGCATGGGGAGGGAGCACTATGGAGAGAAGAGGCAGTAGAGCTGGGAGCCTGGGGACAGAGATCCGGGGAAGAGGAAGCACAGCTGGGGGACAGCGAGGGCACAGCTGGGGGCGCACAGCAGGGGAGCAGAGCTGGGGGCCAGGAGGGAGCACCGCAGGAAGGAGATAGCGGAGTGCGGAAGGAGTTGGGTCCGGAGAGGCGGAGAAATGGAACCAGGCCAGAGCCAGGCGTGGGGCTGGGAAGGTGGGAGCCAGGCCCGGGGAGGGTTGGAGAGGGGAGCAGGGCCGCGGTACCTGCGGAAGACCAGGATCTCCTGGTAGCGGGAGCGCTGGTGGTGGAGCAGCTCGTCCACTTGCAGGGACATGGCCTGGCCCGGCCACAGGCTGCACGTCTCCCGGAACCAGCCCTCGCGGATGGCTGGGGGCCCGGGTTCCATGGTGGGGCCGGGGGACGCACAGGCCGCGGCGGCCGCAGCACAA
>NC_058132.1:46117737-46187356 GCF_016433145.1 Gracilinanus agilis
GCCGCTTGCGGGGGGGGGGGGGGGGGAGGGGGCGGAAGCTATGTCCCCGGAACTAGGGAAGGGGCTTCGGCGTCGGTGTCTCGTGGGCTTGTCATTTTCCAGGGTGGTGGGCTGAGGTTAGGAAGTGGAGGGCTCTTTCAGGCTGCCAGCCCACCCCGGCCCCTTCTGTCCCGGATCGGCTTCCCCCCAGTACCCGCTCCCGTCTGTCTGGACTTGGATAAACTGACAAGTCCCCGGCTGCCTTCGAAATAGAACCGGAGCCAGCTACATTGTTGGGAGCCCAGTTACTTTGTTGCACCAGGAAAAGCCTAGATTGTATCACGGCCTGAGCCTTGGGCTGCCTGAACGATCTCCACAGATCTGGGGGCTCGCTGGGAGCTCTCGCCCTCTTATCTTCTTCAAACACATAATCATGGCAACCCAACTTCAACGGAACCTAATTGGAAGATAAATTCAGCCCACTTTTCCCTCCTCCCACCTCCACCGGTTTAGATTGGAGAGAGCTTAGCACACTGCTGGGGATGTGACAGTAATAAGAGGAAAATGCTGTTTTGCTTCTGAATTGAAATGATGCTCAAGTCCCCTAAATGAGCGTTTCTAATTTTACCACCAGTATTCTGGAAGAGGCAAAAACATCCATACATATTCAACACCGAAGAGAGACTGGCATATCATTTTTTGATAAACTGGGCTTTGCTCTCTGGGTGTGAATATGCTTTCTGCCTTTATGAAAATGTCAAATAACTTCTCAGAAACCGAATTACATTAAGCATGTTAATTACAGAATATTAAATGCTAATTACCTGACATACACCAAACCCCTCGGAGCTTGTGGGGAGCTTGTGGGGAGCCTGGGCTGGCAGAGCTCATGCCGCTGGTTTCTGGAAGGCTCCTTCCTGGGGGGGACTTTTTTCCTCCCCCCTTTTTTTTAAACCCTTGTACTTCGGTGTATTGTCTCATAGGTGGAAGAGTGGTAAGGGTGGGCAATGGGGGTCAAGTGACTTGCCCAGGGTCACACAGTTGGGAAGTGTCTGAGGCCAGACTTGAACCCAGGACCTCCCGTCTCTAGGCCTGACTCTCACTCCACTGAGCTACCCAGCTGGCCCCCTATTCCTCCCCTTTTAATGTCCCCCCTTCCAAACAGGCATTATCTACCTGCTCTTGCCTTTAAAGACAAGAAAATAAGGTTCTAAGACTGAAGGTGATCGCAATCCCCAAACTCCAGAAGGTACGTTTTGAAAAAGCGTTTTATTAAATGATGGAACCAATGTGGTTCCGCTACCAGTCCAAGCACTGCGGCCAGCGCTTCTGACAGTCAGGTACAAGAGGTTCCGGGGCGGCGGGAGCTGGGTGAGAGCAGGGCCCGGGTCGCGGCCCATCTTTCCTCTTAGAAAAACGGGTACAAAAGCACGCCTTACAAGTACAGGTCTGACAGAAAAGCCGGCAGAGTGCCCGGGAAGCCAACAGTTCAGGAAACTCCTGCGAGGTGAGGGCCGCCGAGTGGGCAGAAGCGGGGCCCGAAGCCCGCAGGCGCCCTCCCGTGGCAGGTGGCCCAGGCAGGACCACCACAGGGCCCCTCGTCCCCTCCTAAGAGGCCCCGTGCTGGGTCTTCTGGATCAGGGTGAGAAGCGCTGTGTGCCGAGGCAGGCCCGGAGCGCGAGGGGGCCGCCACAGGTGGGTCTCCCGAGCCTCGATGGCTGCCCAGGGGCGCGGACAGAGGAGGGGCTTCACGGGCACCAACGCCAGAGCCCGGCCGTGGCTCGGCGAGGCCCCCCCTCCTCCCAGGCAGCAAAGCGTGCTGTGGGGATGGGGGTCTGGCCAACCCCCACTACGTCCACGCCAGAGAGTTTCCGGAAGTCTCTGCTGACAATGAAAGGAGAAGACGGGCTTCCTTCCAGTAAGAATTCTTTGTTTAATATTTCAACAAGGGGTCCAGACAGAACAGGCCCTCCGTGCCCTGCGGGCAGCTCTCTCCCTGGGCCTCTCCCAGGCGCTCCTCTTCTCTTCTCTGGGCCACAAACACTATCTCTTGGGCCAGCTGTACCTGAAGCCTCTGCAGAGAAATTTGGAAACAGAAAAAAGTGGACTTTTTCTCTTTGGGGCTTGGTGGGTACTCTTGGTTTTGTGCCCATGAAAAGGCTCCACCTGCGGCTCCCAGACTGAGAGGAGGAAATGCCTCCGGTGTTCCTGAGGCGGGGCTCAGCTTGGGCCCAGGCTAAGAGGCGGCCAGAGACCTGGATAGTTCTCTCCCCTCGGACCCGAGGGGCCAGGCCGAGCCTCTACCCTACGCACTCACGCACAGCGCAAGCTGCCAGCCGCAGCGTGGAGCCTCTCAAAGCCCCAGGAGGTGCCCGAGAGCCCCGCGGCCTGGTGACCCGGAGATGGAGGCAGCCCTGGGCAAGCTCCTCACCTGTCGGGATCCCGGCCCAGGCGTCGCTGGGGGCCGGGGCCTGGCCTGGGCACAGCCTTGGGGAGCTCTGCTAACACTCCTGTCTCGGGCACAGCCCAGAGGCCCCCACCCTCCGGGCGGGCCTGGCCTTTTCCTGGGCATCCCTTGTCACCCAACGTACCTCTCTGATTTTCCAGTCACGAAAGATTTGCTCCTGTTCCCTGCCGGCTGCTTCGGTTTGCCCACAGTAGCACATTTCTGAAAAGAGAAGAGTGTCCCTGAGTAACTCCACACAACTTCACGTTGTATTTGGGTTCAAATGGCAAAGTCATTCCAGTGGGGGCAGTCAGGTGGCTCAGCGGATAGAGAGCCAGGTGTGGAGACAGGAGGTTCTGGGTTCAAATCTGGCATCTTATCCTTCCTAGCTGGGTGACCCTGGGCAAGTCATTTAACCCCCACTGCCTAGTCCTTACTGCTCTTCTGCCTTGGAGCCAATACTTAGGGTTGCCTCTAAGACAGAAGGTGGGGACTAAAAAGTAATTATAACTAGACTCGACCCCCCCTCCTTGTAGCAAGTATGAAACCGCCCAACGCCCTGCCGGCGCTTTCTTCTGCTCCCGGGAGATGCTGGGGGGCAGGGCAGGCCTCCTCTGAGCCGAGTCTTGCCACAGCAGCATGATACAGAACACCCCCTTTCGGATACGAGTCAGCTTTAACGCCTCTCTTAGTCCTGGGGTGGCTGGCGAGCCCCGTGGCAGGCGGGGGGCCCCTGAACACCGACGACCCCCCCCCCCCGGGGCTCCTTACCTTGCCAGGCGGGTCCTGCTTATTTGGATCAAACTGAGCGGATGGCTTGGGCTTGCTGTTTCCTGAAAGAGGAGGAGAGGAGAGGAGAGGAAGGTCACCCTTGGCCTAACTGCTCTCCCCACCGGACAGGACGAGGATGGCCACGCCGACTCCTAGAGGGATGGGCCTGAGCTCGCCCCTTAGCCTGCCTGCCTGCCCGGCCCGGCCCGGCCCTGCCCGCTGAGGACGGACGACTGTCACAAGTCAGGGGTCTCCTGTGTGGCTCCAAATCTCAGTGCCCGAAGGGGGACTTGGCGCCACGTCCTGAATCAAAATCGGGGAGCCTCCTTGTCAGGGGGGCCCGTAGGACCTGCGCGTTCCAGGTTAGCGCGTGGACAACTGGGATGACGGGGACGCTGGCCGGGCCCAGGCTCGCCCAGTCGCCTCTTACACATTTGCGTTTTGCTATATTATTCTAAGACTTCCTGACCATGACAACACGCTGAACACAAGCAGGGCTTTCTCTGAGCCTGAGCCGCGGCCCTCTCGTCCCTCTCGTCCCTCTCGTCCCTCTCGTCCGTCTGGAGTTCTGGCCTGCCTGGGCTCAGGCACTCCCTGGGGGAAGTCAGTCCTTACCAGAAAAGGCTTTGAAGTCCGACTTGCTGTAGTCATAGGGGGTGAACTCCTTAGGCGGCTCCTGCTCTTGGGGGGGCTGGGATGCTTTGAGCCTTTTCTTCTCTTGTTTTGGCTCCGGGGTCCCTGGCTCACTCCCCATCCTTTCCCTCTTCTTAGTAGCATTTTCTAGCTGCATAATTTCATAAGTCCATGGAAAAAAGTTATCAGTGCAGAAAAGAAACCTTTTCCCCCCCTTTGCCAACATGTTATAGATCCAGGTGCTAACTGTGAGCCAAACGAAGAATAATTGATGGGAAAAGAATAAGTGACTTGGGTGACCTGAAAAGATGGGGTCCTGCCAAACCTCAATAATCTTTCTGGAAGAAGTGGCACCCAGGCCACTTGAAAGAAGGCAGAACAAACCACCGAAAAAGACATGGGATCGGGGAGAAAGGAATACTGGTTGGCTAGAATACTAGATGGAAGAAGGTTTCAATGCCTGCTTCTGTGTCCTTTGAACATGAAGAATCCAAACAAGGTGGGGCAGCTGGGTAGCTCAGTGGATTGAGAGCCAGGCCTAGAGCAGGAGGTTCTGGGTTCAAATCCGGCCTCAGACATTTCCTAGCTGTGTGACCCTGGGCAAGTCACTTGACCCCCATTGCCCACCCTTACCACTCTTCCACCTAGGAGCCAATACACAGAAGTAAAGGGTTTAAAAAAATAAAATAAAAAAAAAAGAATCCAAACAAGCTGCCCTGACCAAGTGAAAAGGCAAGCTGAAGGTGGAAAACAGCATTTCACTCCCCGTTTATCACCCAAGCCCTAATATTTTCCAGATCATGTTTATGCTCTTAAAAGGAGCAACACCAAAAGTGGAGGCTTACCACAGCCTGCTGCCGGACTGAGATGACCTGCTGGGAGGCTGCTTTATATTCTTCCTTGGCCTGTTCCCGGGCAGCTGTAAGACAAGCAGTTAAAGGTATTCTCCTGGAAGATGCACAGAGCGGGCCACACCACATCCTCTCCGGGGCTCTGAACCAAGGGAGATCCAACATCCATTTCTTGCTCTGTCCCTTAACAGTCTGAGGGCTCCTGGGCAAGCTCATCCAAACAAGGGGGCCACAATGCTGGTGCTCCCTCTTGTGAAAGAGGGCTCAACAAGGGATTCCCCGGGATGACTGGGGGTTACCTGTCTGCTCGGCTTTTTTTCTGAGCGTTTCCTGGGCTTCTTTTTTGATCTGTACCTGGCTTGCCAGCTTCCAACGATTGCTGATCTAGAATTGAAAAGCAAAGGAACCAGCATTTGAAAATGCCTTGTATTTGAGTACACCAAAGAGAGGCCACAGCTCGTCTGAGCTACACAGATAGAACACAAGGTAGGATTCAGATTTGGGAAAAGCATGCTCCACAGGGAGCTGGGAAACCTAAAAACAAACCAAACACTATTGACTCCATAGCCTCCTGCAGACTGATGGGACAGATCTGGGGAAGACCCCTCGTCCCTATCCATTCCCCAGTGAGGATCAAACAAGATAAAGTGCTTTAAAAAGTATTAAGGGCTCTACAAATGTAAGGCATTATTATTAAGAGGCTTAATCTAACGTGATTACTGCAAGGCAGCATTCGGACAATGGGACCTCCAAAAAGAAATCAGACCCAAAGGATCCAGAACACAAACTGTCCACAGGAATTGGGACCATATAAAATTTGGCAGGAAAACTTACTTCATAGATTTTCGACATTGGGTCAAACTTTGCTGACTGTGAGACATAAGCGTGGTTCTCTTCTGAGGGCAGATACTGGGAAAACCAAGAATGTTCCATTAAATACCAGATTAGGCAAGGCCCACACCGTGGCTGGTTCTATTTTAGGGCACCCCCAGTGAAGCTACCCACTTGTGTGAACGTGAAATCCCTGTACTCCTCCCCCCGACGAGACATCATTAGTAAATATATGATTCTTTCTGAAGTATTTTTTGCAATTCAGGCATTTTGGAATTGAATAAGTATTTAATTTTAAGTACTAAATTATTTCTGAAAAATAATCATTTCTAAAAAAAAGATCACAGAGCATGCAGAATTATCTGAAGTTTTTCTGACACTTATCCATGCCCATGTTGCATTAATTATTTGAAGTTTTTCTTCACACTCGTGTATTTTTTTTTTAACCCTCACCTTCCATCCTGGAATCAATACTGTGCATTGGTTCCAAGGCAGAAGAGCAGTAAGGGCTAGGCAATGGGGGTTAAGTGACTTGCCCAGGGTCACACAGCTAGGAAGTATCTGAGGCCGGATTTGAACCTAGGACCTGCCGTCTTTAGGCCTGACTCTCAGTCCACTGAGCTACTCAGCTGCCCCCTTCACACCCATGTAGTATCTGATTTTTCTTCAGTTCTCCTATAATCTGGGTTTTTGCTGATTTTATCTGATTACTGGATTACTTGATTATTGGGTAAGAAGTAAGTTTAAATATCCCTGAGGAGTATTGTATCTTTAGCACAAGTTTGGGCTATATAAGGAGGCTGCTCACAAGGCTCAAGGCCTTTGGTGCCTAACCAGAGCCCAGTTTTGTTGTGAGACTGGCCCTCTCTCCATAAACCTCTTTCTTTTTGGCTTGGAGACTTGTTTTTTTCTTTTTGTGTCTTGGCTAATACGTTTTTTCTACACTGGTTGTACATCCCCATATTCAAAGGAGCCCCAGCTATAGCACATGGTCAGCAGAGGCAGCACAGCTGCCACTCACCATCCTGAATGGATTTTCAAAGGACTCCATGATGCTCTGGGCCTTCTTCTGGGCCACGGTCAGCCTCCCTTCATTCTCTTCACCAGCACTAGGCTCCTGGGGGCATCAAGAAAGAGAGGGAGCGAGAGAGTGAACAGAAGCCTCAGAGGAAGAAAAACAGGTCCCAGTGTCACTGCCACAGTGCTACTGGGCTATCAGCTATCACGTAACACTTGACTACAGGGTCAAATCATAAAAATAACAACAAAAACTTTAGGGAAGGACTTTAGGATGGCAAAAGCGTGGCAAATTCTGAAATAAAGCAGAAACCAACAAACAAAATCCTTCTTCCCTCTCCTTAAGGGCATCTCTTACTTATCTGCCAGCCTGGCTCAAGGCAGATATTCAGTAAATGTTTGTTGAATGAAGGATGAATGAACTGAATGACTCTTACAAGTAGCAACATGTTTCACAGCCATGCTGATAATGACAATAGTTTGCATCGACACAGTGCTGCCAGGTTTGCAAAGCACTTTTCACAACAACTCTGGGAAGTGGATACTAGTAGCACCCTATTTTACAAATAAGTAAACTGAGGTACTTTCTAGCTGGGCAAGTCACTTAACCCTATTTGCCTAGCCCTTGCCCATCTGTCTTAGAGTTGTTACTAAGAGAGAAAGTGAGAGTTTAAGAAAGAAATCTCCCAACATGATAAATATAAAATGCCATTTAAAGAAGAGAGAAAGCATCTCAGGATCCTGAGAGAAAAGGATGACAACCCAGATCTGGAGACTCCTGGGATGTTGGTGAGGCTTCCTTCATACCCAAGACAAGTGATTGCTTCTTGACTGAAGGGACAGCAGTTCACAACTTTCAGTGGCCCAGTGAGATCATTTATAATGATTCCAGAATCAAACAATTCTATTTAACCAATTCACTGAAGAGTGCATGACTCTAGATGGTATAAGCAGCTGGAAAGGTCTTAGAAAATGGCGCCATAAAAGGAAAACAAAATAATGGTAGAAAGGCAGCTGCCAGAGCACTTCTAAATTTTGAAAAACAGAGATATCAAATTATAACTTTAAAGGGAAAAAACAAGGTTGCATTCATGATAAGAATGTGATAACCAAGGTACAGAGGGAACGAACACACATCTAAAACCAAGAGCCATTCCCCAAAGGCTAAACAATCAAAGGATTTGAAGTTCTCAAAAGAGGAAATGTCATGAAAGACAATCCAAATTCCTAATACGTGGAGAAACACAAATTAAAACAACTTGAAGTTTCCACCACATACCCAGCAAACTGGCTAGGATGACAAAAGGAAGCTATAAAGCTGGAGGGGCTGTAGAAAGAGCAATAACCATTGGTGGGGCTGTGCTTCAGTCTAACCATTCTGAAAATGAATTTGGAAATATATTGAGAAAGTGATTAAAAAAGCCACACTTATTTTGGGGGAGGATAAATAATAGCTCCATAAATACAAGCTATTATTCTTATCTTTGATCTAGTGATCACCTATGCATATACTGCAAAGAGGTCAAAGAAAGGTACCACAAGGGCAGGAACTGCATCTGTGATTTCATTGGCACTGGGAACTCCTGGAATAAAAGAACTCCTTCTACCATGCAGGGTGGCACCTACTCAGAGAGCAGCTCTGGGCACTGAGGCCAAGTGCCTGTCCAGGGTCTGAGATTGGTTCAAAACCCAGATCTTCCTGGCTCCAGGGTCAGCTCTCTATCCACGACACCATGCTACTCCTCAAAGATCCCACAAAGAGCAAACAATACACAGCACTGGTTTTTTTTTTCCTTGCAAGAGACTAGAAACAAAGTCGATGCCCATCAACTGAAGAAATGACCAAATGAGCTATAATTTATGAATGTAACATAATGTTAAAACTTTAGAAAATAAGGAATGTGAAGACTTCAGAGAAGCATGGGGAGACTTACATGAACTGATACAAAGTGAGGTAATCAGAATATGGAAGACTATATACACAATGACAACAATGGAAATGGAAAACAACTCAACACTTCCGTAACTGCCTGGCTTTAGAGAAGAGATAACAAAGTGTACCTCCCTTCCTTCTCTGCAGAGGTAGGGGCCTCTGGATATGGAATGCCTCATGGTGCAGTCAGACCCAGCTGACAGATGTGGCTAGTTTTCCTGGACAAATGGTTCTCTTGAGTGGGAATAAAGGAAGGCTATTTTTAGAACTATCCCAGGAGAACAATCTACACAATAATCCCATTAATAAACAGAAACAATACTGAAAAGTTCTGCAGTTCTGATCAGTGTTATGACCAATGGGGAAGCAATCCTCTTGTCACTCAGTAGCCAAGGGGTAGATATAGAGAATTTTCAGAGATGGTCCCTGTATTGATCTGTTTTGACTTGTAAGAAAGTTCTGTGGAGGGCTAGGGGGTGAGAGGAGGAGAATTCACTGGTAAATATGAGAGCAAAAAAAAAAAGAACATCAATGAAATATACCCAATAAGTAAACAAAGACAGACAGACTGTTCTTCAACTGCGGACTGTGGGTGTCTCCCAAGGTTCGGCCTGGTGCCCAATTCTCTTTTTGTTCTACACTATCATGCCTGGTGATCTTATCAGCCCCATGGAGTCAATTATCAGCTCTATGTAGATGACTCCCATTATCTCATTATCTCAGGCCTAGTCTTCTACAGAGCTAGTCTAGCATCTCCAAATTCCTTTTTGACATCTTAAACTCTTCTATTACCTTTTCCCCCTAAAATGCTGCCCCCTATGAAACTTCTGGATTATTGTCCAGGGTCTGCACCACCATTCCTCCAGTCATCCAGGTTCTCAAGCTTGCTGTGATTCCCAACCCCAAATTCTCACTCAGTTCACAGAGCCAGGCCACTGTCTTCTTGTCCTTTCCACCTTTGGAACATCTCATATAAGGGCCCTTCTTTTCTTTCATACAGCCATCAACCTAGACTAGGTCTTATTGCCTCTGGTTCTGGTTTCTGCAATAGTTGGCCAATCAGCTAGTGAACTGTTAATTAATTTATGGAATTGTGACTTAAAGGAATGGAACCACAAGGGGGTCCCTCTGGAGTAAGTGGGGGACAGGCACTCAGGTTCTTTGAATACTCCCCATGAGAGACCACAATAGCAAATGGGGAATACTACTTCAATTACACTTAAAAAAACAGAGAAGGGGCAGCTAGGTGGTTCCGTGGATAGAGCTCCAGCCCTGGAGATGGGAGGTCTTGGGTTCAAATATGGCCTCACAAAATTCAGACACTATTGCATTGCTGGTGGAGTTGTGAACTGATCCAACCATCCTGGAGGGCAATTTGGAATTATGCCCCAAGGACTATAAAAGAATGCCTGCCCTTTGACCTAGCAATACCATTGCTAGGTCTATATCCCAAAGAGATAAAAAAAAGTGGGAAAGGACCTGTTTCTATAAAAATATTTATAATTGCTCTCTGTGGTGGCAAAGAATTGGAAACTAAAGGGATGTTTCTCAGCTGGGGAATGGCTGAACAAATTGTGGCATATGGTGGTGATGGAATAGTGTTGTGCTCTAAGGAATGATGAACAGGATGATTTCAGAAAGAGCTGGAAATGCATGATGAACTGATGCAAAGTGAACTAAGCAGAACCAGGAGAACATTGTACACAGTAACATCAATATGGTGGAACGACTAATAGCAAAACAATGATCCAGGACAGTTCTGAGGGACATGACAAAGAATGCTACCCACTTCCAGAGAAAGAATTGTTGGAATAAGAATGCAGATAGAAGCAGATGGCCTATCACTTGTTTATTTGGGTATATGTTTTAGGGTTTTTGTTTTATAGGATTATTCACTTACAAAAATGAATAATATAGAAATATGTTTTGAGTGATAATATATATATTAGCCAGACTGAATTACTTGCCAGCTCCTGGAGTGGGGAGGAAAGGAGGCAATTTGGATCATATCACTTTGGAAAACTTATGTGGAAACTTGTTATTTAAATAAAAAATTCAAATTTGGCCTCAGATACTTCCTAGGTATGTGACCCTGGGCAAGTCACTTAACCCTGATTGCCTAGTCCTTACTGCTCTTCTGCCTTGGAAGTGATGTAAGAATGAGGGTAAGGGTTTTTAAAAACGGGCACAGAGCAGAAGAGGTAAATGGGATGGGGTGATGGAAGGAGGAAGGCAGGATGGGGCAGAGAGCCACTGCTGTACCCACGGATCAGAGCTGAGGGCACTGGGGCAGCAGGGACTTGTAGGGGATTGAGGAGTCCTGGGGGGCTCGGAGGAAGGTCTCATTTTTATAGGGTTTTGGCGAGAGACAGAAGGTAAGTTCATTAAATATCCACATTATCTCCAAGTGATCAGCGATACCTCAGGGGCTAGTCAGCTAACTGTGCTGCTGTCTGAAGGCTGCTGTAGGCTGACAGAGCAGGACCGCAGGGCCCTCCCGGGAACCTTTAGGCTCTCCTGGTTTCTGGGAAGCTGGTAAGAACTTGTAGGCTGGTTCCGCCATCTTACTTCTTACTGTTGCCTCACACTAGCTACTTATAAACTTCTTAACTGAAAGGGGACGAGAAGGCGATACAATTTTAACAACGAACGTCAAGTGTCTACTATGTGTCAGGCACGTCCTCAGCAATAGCCTCCCAGAACCGGCCTCCCTGCCTGCCTTCTCTAGGATCCTCCCCCCATAAGACGCCACGGAGACGTTTCTAAAGCGGAGGCCTGTCTGTGCCTGCCCCTTGTGCTGCGAGTTCTCCAACAGCTCCCCGTCACCTCCAGGAGCAAATATAAAGTCCTGCTTCACGGGCTGAGCCCTCTGTGCCCCGGCCCCTGCCTTCGTTTCCAGACGCCTTACTCTTGCCTGCATTCTCTAGTCCAGCAGCACTGGCTCACGGGGTGTTCCACCCTCAGGATACTCCATCCTCACTCTCCATGCACTGGTTTTCCCCTATTGTCCAGGATGCTTTGCCCACGTGCCTCTCCCTGTGGCTCCCCCTGACCTCCTTCCCTGAATCCCTCTTTTGGCAGGAGGCTTTTCTCAGTCTCCCCCAAACCCAATTTCTCCCCTTTGTTCCCTGATTTACATGCTATCTCTCCCTCATTGAAAAGGGGACTCGTTGAGGACAAGATTTTTGTCCTTCCTTTGTATCTTTAGTGCTTAGCAGAATGCTTAGCACATAGGAAAAATTGAATAAATGCTTGGTGACTGCTTCAATAAACTCAGAAAACTGATTTATCTCCTAATGAGAAATCTAGCACCATAAAGGGCTTTTGAATTATAAACTGACCAAGCACATGAAAATTATACCAGGTAGAGGCAGTGAAGTAGCTCAGTAGATAGAGCATCAGGCCTAGAATTGGGAGAACCTGAGTTCAAATCTGCCCTCAGATACTTTCTAGCTGTGAGACCCTGGGCAAGTCACTTAACCCCAAAGGCCTAGCCCTTCCTATTCTTCTGCTTTGGAACCAATACTTAATATTGATTCTAAGACATCAGATAAGGATTAAAAACAAACAAACACCAGGTAGTCAAGGATTGAAAAGAAATAAAGAATTAATGCTGTTGGAGATAAGCAGGACATCAGGGAAGTGCAATGGTTTTGGGACTGGAACTCAAATCCTGCTTCTGACACTACCTCTGCCTATGTAATTAATCTCAGATAAGCCACTTATCCTCAATTTCCCCATCTATAATATAGAAGCCAGACCATATGGCATCAGAGCTAAGGCCAGTATGCTTTTAAAGTCATGTCTAGTATAAAGGTAACTGAAAAAAGAATTTGGAAAAAAGAATCCCTTGAAAAGGGAACAGAGAAAATTAGGTTATCAGGAGAAATGAAGTAAAGGGATTAGAGAAAAGTGAAATATTTAGGAGATCAGGGCCCAAAGCAGAGAATTATTATAAATACATAGAAAATGGGAGAAGAGTAGTTCCTGAACTACAGATTATCTTATTTATAAAAGAAAGGGTTAAAAATATTTATACCAATAAAGTTGAATTCTACAATATGAGGAATAAGTGTGTGTGTATTCTGGGTAAGATTAAATTGTTACAAGGAAAGTTTTTTTTATTCAGTGCTAATAAGAGGAAGGGTGGCTGTATGGAGAAAGTAATATTAGGTTTTTAAAACAGAACAGGCAGTATTGTACCCTGTACTGGGGTTTTTAAACAGTGTACAAGATCTAACGGAGGGAAAAGCAAACAAGGATCATTTTGAATGTTAATGGCCTGAATTCACCAACAAAAATGTGGGTCTCAGCCAGATTTATCTCCCAAACCTCTGTACTCAAATGAGAACATACTTAAAAGGATGCTGGGAATGTAGCTCAGGTGTGGCAAATTTTCCACCTGCACATAAGGAAGAAGGCAGTAAGATGGAAAAATTCAGGGAGGGAAAAACCAGCTCTCAACAATTCAGTGCTTATTGAAAAGATATCTAAATCTAAGAATTCAGGCAAATTCAAAGTGAAGGGCCTGGAATAAAATACTTTAGCTGCACTGAAAAAACAGAAAGCGCAGTCAAAAACAGCATTAAGAGAGACAAGTAGGACAACTATATGATTTAAAGGCATGAAAAAAATATCAATATTCAACTACCAAATGGCATATGATCCAGGTACTTAAGGAAAAAATAATTAAGATCTAGGTAGTAAGACATCAATTACAGGCAATTTTAAAAGTCCTTTGTAAGAGCCAGACAAATCCAACAGAGAGATAAAACAAGGAAGTATAAACTTGAAAAGGTTGTTGGAAAAACTGGATTGGATGGATCTGTGAAGGCTTCTGAATGGCCACTTCAGTGAATATAACTATTTCTCAGACTTTCATATGAAGGATACAACACTAAAAAACTGGAGAAGGAAAATTTCTTTCATTTGTGGCCAACAAATGAATCTGTAACCAACCATGATAGAGGCTTATAAAGGAAAAAGATTGATTTTAAAGCTTTTGCTCAAATAAAACAAACAGCTTGATCAGGAAGAAAAGACTTGGATTACAATGATTTCTTAATTATACCAGAAAAACAACTAAACTGTTCATATGCTTTGATCCATAGTGGGGTAATACTGGAAAAAGGTTCTAAGGACCACAAGTACTAATATTCTCTGTGATAGTAAAAAGGTGGAAACAAATTCTGAGTTTAATAATATGAGGAATAGTTTGTGAATGTAATAGAATACTATTATACTGTGAGGTATAGGAAAGAGTGTAAGCTTTTAAATAGTCCCTACTATGTGCCAGGGACTATGCTAAGTCCTTTTTATAAATATTATCTTATTTGATCTTCATAACAACCCTGAGAGCACAACCTTTTGAAATAGATGCTGTTATCCCCATTTTGCAGTTGAGGAAACTGAGGCAAACATAGTAAGCATTTAAATATTCCTTTCCTTCCTTCCTCCCCCTGTCTGACATTTGGAATTTCAGTGGCCCAAACAGTGGATTTCTTTGATAATATAAATTAAATGGAATGAAATCTACAACAAAGGATGCTGTTACTTACACTGAATAATGTGATGACAGCAGTCGCAATAAGGCAGCCAACATCTGACATGGTTTCATTTTCATTTTTGTCAGAGAAGAGGGCTGCCCTCTTCTGAAGTGGCGCAGGTCCTACAGAAATGGAAGCAATCAAAGGTTTTTAAGCCTGAGCAGTCCATGCCTGAAAGATTCCATGTTCAGAAATTTTCCTGATGTTTCCTCTAAGTTTCTTAAAAGGATCGAAATCTGAACTACAAGCAAAAATTAGACCGCAAGAGTGTCTTGTGTAAATCAGAGGCTTACCTGTTGCTGCAACATTTAGATAATCATCTGGAGGAGCCCGGGAATAATCATGAGGGCCAAATAAGGCATTTTCTATTCTCTGCGTTTAAAAAAAAAAAAAAAAAAAAAAAAAAAGGAGATCAAACAGAAGCTGCTGTAAACAAATCTGAAATACTCCTGAAGCTTTTCCCAGAAGTAAAAGGCTTTAGCATTAGTGCACCCCAACAGAGGGCAATTACTTCTGGTAGTTCTCATCTCTCTGGCCAAAGGAAACCCACCCCATGAAGTACAGCACTATACCTCAGGAGCAGGCTGGGGTCTGTTCTTCTTCACTCCAGATGCAACTTCAGACTAGGAATACAGAAAAAAAGAAAAAGTTGAATAAAGTCAAGAAAGAGCAATTTGACCAAATATATCTTTGCCTTCAGGCTCTCTCCACCACCCTCTATGTTGGTCCCCTCCTCTCTTTCTAGGCTTACTAGATGTTCCTCCTTCTGCATGTGTGCTCTATGGCCCAGTCATTCTGGCCTACTTGTAGTTGCTGAAGATGCTCCATCTCCTGTCTTCACACCTTTGCACTAGCTGTACCCCCTGCCTGGAATACTCTTCTTCCTATTCCCTGCCTCTTAGAATCCTTAGCTGCTTTCAAGATTCTACTCAAACATTATTTAAAAAATTCTTTTTAAAAATTCTAAGCTTAACAAGCAAAACAAGCACTTCCCCATACAAAGCAGAACAGAAAACAAGGACTGTACATAAAACTGTGGTTCTCTTATGTACAGCATGCTTCTCCTTTTAGGTGTATCAAAATTCAACATGGAATTTTCAAAGACATTCTGCCTGTCTGTCCAAAGCGCCTTTCTGCAGGAAGTCTTTCCCTGCCCCCAAGCCATGGACATGTTCTCTTCTCAGTTTACCTCCCGTCTACTCTTTCTGTATCCTGCCTCCTACCCCTGTGTACATGAATGTTGTCTCTCCCATTATGTGAGCTCCTTAAGGACAGGAACTGGTTCTGTGTCCCCAGTGCTTACTGACTCCCCCAGCACCAGCTTTAAAAAAGATCGCCTCTTACCCTCTCCTACCTTCCCCAATTCTTGCTTTTTATTTGGCCAGACACACTGAAGTGAAGACACTTCCCAAGGTGAGGATGGACTGATTTATTTCCTCTTGTCTAAAGAGAGTTTTCTTCTTTGCACCCAGAGCCACCTTAATAACAACATGTAGTTTCTAAGAGTCCTGTAATAGCATACTGGCACCAGGAGGGTGCTAGGAAGCACAGAAGGGCTCACTTTTGGTTGGATTTTAATTGTATCCGAACTTGAGCTCAACATATTTATCACATGTAAAAGGCAAACACATTCAAGAAAACTCAGGAGGCCGGACAGCCTGATTTCACGTTAGGTGCATTTATGCTTGTGCTAGACATATGTATACGTGTTACATAAATGTACAGGCATCCACAGCATCTTCCCCACAGAATAGAGACTACAGATTGTGGTGGAAAGGGTGCTGGGCAGCCCCAGGTTGAAGGTGCTGCTGAGATCCCATACCCCCTCCCCCTGAATCCTGTCTTCAGCTCTAATGCAGAATGTCTAACATTTAACTCATCCTCCCCATAACTCCCTCCTCCTGAGCTATGAATTCTCCTGTCAGCACAGGCTTAAACCCTTGAAATGGTCTTTCCCTCTTCCCTCTCCTTTGCTACCCATGAGTGGACCCAGGCCTGATGATTTTTTCCTTTCCAATGCTTTTTGCACCCTTTCAAATCCATATAGCAGGATCTCAGGTTCAGTCACTTTCTCTCTCATGTATGAACCACAGAAATGGATTCCTGACAGGTTTTCCCAACTGTGATTTATTCTGTACTCTGCCACCAACAGGCCCAGGTACTTGAATAGGAAAAAAAAATAGCTTTCATTTCAAAATAATTTGTTTCCTTTGTATTCGCATCCATTTTATTTGATGTTTCTAAAAACATATATTCTGGGACAGCTAGATAGCACAGTAGACAGGGTGCAGGCCTAGAGTTGGGAGAACCTGGGTTTAAATCTGGCCTCAGACACTTCCTAGCTGGTGTGACCCCGGACAAGTCACTTAACCCCCATTGCCTAGCCTTTACCAATCTTTGACTTTGGAACCACTACTTAGTACTGATTCTAAGATAGAAAGTAAGGGTTTAAAAAAAAAACCCAAAACATGATTCTGAGAAGAGTTCTGTAGGCTTTACCAGACTGCCCAAACTATCCACAGCACAAAAAGCTGGTTAAAGACAAAGAAAAAAGGGGCAGCTGGGTGGCTCAGTGGATTGAGAGCCAGGCCTAGAGATGGGAGGTCCTAGGTTCAAATCTGGCCTCAGACACTTCCTAGCTGTGACCCTGGGCAAGTCACTTGATGCCCATTGCCTAGCCCTTACCTCTCTTCTGGCAATACACATTATTGACTCCAAGACAGAAGGTAAGGGTTTAAAAAAAAAAAGACAAAGAAACAACCTGTCTTAGTCACTGCCATTACTAGCTACTAGACTGTCAAAGATTTTTAAGTCAAAGGTGCAAAGTGAGAGGGAAGAACTTGAGAGCTTAGTACAAAAAGCACAGGTGTGGTTAAGCCTGAAAAGCAAAGCACTAAGTGGCATCTAGCCCCAGTCACAGACCTGCCTGGTGCCTCTTTGGGTACCAGGTAATAAGGTTCTAGAAGGTCAAGTAGGCTTCCTGGCCTTTAGTGTCTTTAAGCAGAACATCATCCTACCTTGAGCAGAGGCATCTCTCGGGCCTGCTGGATGAGAAGGTGCATTTCGTTTATTTGCTGCCGCACGAGAGGAGGTACGGGGTTGCAGCAAGCAATAATGCCCTGAGGTTCCCTTCAAGCAAACAACACTCAGTTTACCTTCTAAAAGGCACAGCATGGAAACATGTTCAGATGAGAAGATGGACTCAAGGTCAGGTCTAACGACTTTGTTAAAGGCCCCAGGGGTTATTAGCAGACTGTTAATCACCGTTAATTTAGGGAGACCAAGGAAACATTCACTCAAGGTCAGTAGAGGAAAATCTGAGTCTTTCCTTGAAGGTCCAAGCCAAGGACTAGCTCCTCAATGATTTTTCCTTATTCTTCCCACCCTGCCCCAGGCATATCTTTCCTTCTCTTTAGATTGTAAGATCCTTGAGAGCAAGGCCTTCTTTGCTGTCCTTGTGGTACCTTCAGCACTCATTCCTAGCCACAGATTATTTAATAATGGTCTCTGAGTAGAATGGTCCTGACCAATCACCAGGAAAATGGGATTTTGAAGACTGCGGGACCCCAATGTTCCCATCCTGCTAGCAGACTTACTTGGGCAGCTCTTCAGCTATCTTCAGCATCATGTGATTGGGTAGGACATAGCTGCAACAAAGAACACAACAGGCTGAGAAAGATTGGGGGAAGCCTAAGATTCTGCCCATGAAAATGAACAAATGTCATGAAACGAACAATGCAGTAACCCAGCAGGAAAGACTTGGTTACAGATCAGGGCAGCAAATCCATCTTTCTTTTGTTAGCAGGCTTGTGAGGGCTTGTTGCAAATGATTAAAATAATTTGTGTTCAAGCACTATCTCACCCATAACTCTCATCCTCCCTCCGGGCTGTTCTATCCCTCCAAGAATAAAGCAACTGAAAGGCTGTGAGCTGCTGGGTGTTGAGGTGCTTCTTCTGCTTTCTATACAGCTCCAGGTAAGAATCTTCCAGGAATATCGGTTTGATGAACCTCTGCAAAGGGTTAAGAGTGCAAGAGTAGAATTTTGGTTAAGTAAACGTACTGTGGGCTCCTGAAAGAGTAAGAGTCAGAGAAATGGACAGACCACCCCTAAGGAACAAATGACTAGGGAGCTCCCCCCAAGGCTTGGGTTCAGACTCTGGCAAGGCCATACCTTGAGGCAAATGTCCTTGCTCCGCTGCCACACAACCTGCAACTGAGCTGGCTGCCCATTTGCTCGGTCCCACAGATCTGAGCGCATCTTATCATAAATGTAGAGGAGGTAATGAGTATCATGGCGTGCGTAGTTAAACATTTCCTCAGGTAAAGGTCTACAGAAGCAACATGGGCAGTTTTGGTGATTTCTTCTAGTGACAACTATCTTAACTATTACACATGTAATAAACATTTGTTGAATGAATACTCATCAGGTCCTAAAGCACAAAACTTGAACCAACACAAAAATTCCATTATTCACTTCAGTACCTTTGTGTTATAATTCACAGATTAGCAGCTGGGTGAAAGGGTGTCTCCTAGTGATAGTACGGTGACCAGAATCTTAAAAGAAGTGCAAACTGCTTTTTTCCTCCCCATCCCATCTATAATGCACACACAGAGGGAACAGCATGGAAGGAGTGTTGGATGTGGACAGAGGGGACCCTGATTTAAACCAAGGTTCTGTCCCCATTCCTGGACGGGCCCTGGGCAAAGATACTTCTAGTCATGTTAGCTCGGAGCACTATGTTTTAAGGACAACTTTGATAAACTGGAGAGGGTCCAGAGGACACGCAAATAGCCAAAAGATTTTCAGTTCCTCCCATTTGACAGTCAGTCAAAGAAAAGGTGGATTCTAAGCACGGAGATGAAGTCATCATCTAACTGAAGGGTTACCACATGAATGAGAGATTAGCTTTGGCCTACTTGGTCCCCAGGAACATAATTAGGAACAATGAATGGGAATTCAGAGAGACCACCTAAGGCTTGAAAAATCTGCTCATTATTAGGGCAACTGCAAGGTGCCCCCTCCCTGAAGGTCCCCAAGCTCAGGATGGATGGACACTTGTGGAAGGTGCGGCAGAAGGGATTTTTGGGCAGCAGGATCTTGGGAGGCTCCATTTTCCTGAGATTCCATAAAGTCACTGAATTTCTCTAAGCTTCAGCTTCATCATCTGGAATATGTGAGGGTTGGACTAGAAGACTTGAAATGTCCTTTTCAGTCCTCAATCTATGCTCCTCTGATGATCTCTTTTGACCCTCAAGACAACATTATGATCAGTTCCAGGAGGAATCTTACTTTCATCTTACTGATGAGATTGAGAGGTTAAACCTGGTCTACTCTGCGCCTTGGTAAGGGCTCTGGCCACTGTAGCACGCAGCTCCTCCAGGCTTAAGGAAGACTTTGGCTTGTGCCCTCTCTGACACGAGATTTCACTACCCTCTCTGGAGGGTGCTAACAGGATTCGAGGGGGTACCACAGTGCCCAGAGAGCAGGGCTTAGAGGCAGGGGGCCCTGACTTATGAGCTGGGGGCCTTTAGGAAAATGCCTCAGCTTCTCTGAGGATCAGTTTCCCCACTGAAAAAAAAGGAACAACCATTGTACAAGCTACTTCTCAGGGATGTACTACAAAGAGTGCTCTATAAGCCATTAAGTCACAGGGTTAGGTGAGCTGTGACTTTTGTTACTTTACTAACTTAGGTTGACTTGACTACCATTTTAGTGAGTTAGGTTACTCCCCAACTGCAAGGAGAAACTTTGTTTAGTGGCGCTTTCAAGTGAGGGGTGGGCTGTAGTGCTTTGGCCAGGTGTTGGAGAACAGGAACACAGAGCTTCCAGGAAGTCTGAATGCTACATCACAGTATTATGCTTTTACTAAATATCAAATAAAAAGCTAAAAGCTACCACATTTTGCTATCAAACATGCACATGATACATCGGTATCATAAAAATGTGAGCTTAAAAAGATTAAGAGAATTGCGTAGATGAATATGGTCACTACAAGTCTCCTTTAAGCAGTTACTAAAAATTATGTCCTCCCCATTCTCTCCTTTTATCCACAGAAACAAATCCAGCCCATACAAATGCACATTATCCCTCTTAAATTCCTTGCTGCTTTTATGCTAATAACAACCCTTAGAGAACCAGCAGAGAACAGCTACCTTGTATGTAAAATAAAGTACAAACAGAGAAACAAACCCAGTCCTTCAAAGATGAGTACCTGAACTGGTACCCAAATTGCAGCCAATAGAGCCGCCTGCAAGAAACATACCTTATCCTCCAGTCAGCCAATTGATACTGCTTGTTTGATTCCACATTGCAATAGAGTTTCAGTAAGTGATCCAGTGAGTGTCTGCCAAGGTTAAGGATGCGAGCTGCTTGGTGGGTATCAAACATGTTCACCACATACAGCCCAAAGTCTTTCTGCAGCCATTCGATGTCCATATCAGCACCATGGAAGACCTGGAAAGCAAAACCCAAACCATGAAGAACACCCAAAGCTAATTCTGCCCAGAGACTGAGCTCCACATTGAAAATATGAATGTAGACAAGGCCGTGGGTCCAGTTTGAAGAGTAACCTAACAACACGAGAAACGGCACAGCATTCCCATTTACAACCATGGCTGAGAAATCTGAAGAAATAACGGCACTGCAGAACCGAAGGGGACTTGAGCAATGAGCCAATCTAGCTATTCCTCCATTATTTCTATAACAAGTCTAACCAGTGTGCCTCCAACCCCTTCAGGAAAAAGGGACCCACCACTCCCACGGCAATGCAGAACACTTCTGGATGGCCATCCATAAAAGTTTTATATTCTAGAAAGGTTTTTAAATTACACTGATCTTGAATTTCTCTCTCCAATTCTGCCCTATTGCTAGAGCTAGCCTAGAACTACTTTTGGGTCCTCCCTAATCCTCCTTCCATGGGACAGAATGGTGGAGGGGAGGGAGTGCTAGACTCGAGGTGAGAAAGACCTGGATTTAAATCTTGCTTGGGATGCTTCTTAGATGTGCAACTATGGACAAGACACTAAATTCTGCTGAGTTTCAGTTTCCTCATCTGTAAAATGTAGATGATGATAATATTTGCTACCCAATTTAACAGCTGTTGTATATATATAATTCACCAAATGATGTATTATATACAAAGTGTTATGTGAACTTTAAAGCAGTATTTATTACTGACAGCCAGCCCTTCAAATGCCTGAAGACAGGTATCATCACTCTCCCCAACCTCTCTCTCACTAGTCTTCTCTTTTCCAGTCTAAATATCCCCAATTCTTCTTCTTCTTTTTTTTTTTTTTTAAACCCTCACCTTCCATCTTGGAGTCAATACTGTGTATTGGCTCCAAGGCAAAAGAGTGGTGAGGGCTAAGCAATGGGGGTTAAGTGACTTGCCCAGGGTCACACAGCTGGGAAGTGTCTGAGGCCAGCTTTGAACCTAGGACCTCCCGTCTCTAAGCCTGGCTCTCAATCCACTGAGCTACCCAGTTTCTTGCACTGCCCCTCTTCCCCCCATTCTTCTTAACCCATTGCCATCAAACAAAACTGGATCACTTCAGGTTCAGAAAATGACAAATTAGCATTATCTCTGTTGTATTGTATCGTATTTCTTTTGTTAAACTATTTCTCAATTATACTAATCTGGTTTGGGCAGTGAGCTGGACACATATGGCATGGCCTTATACTCCTTCACTATCCCCACTGTTGTCTTCTCCGTGTTCTCTAACTTATCGATATTGTTCCTAAGATACAGAACTCAGAATGAACATATCACTCCAAATTTTGCCTAGAGCAAAGAAGAGGACAGGAGACTAGCATCCCCCTATCTTCTTGAAAGCTGTGTCTTTCAACAACAGCCCCAAATCACAGTAACTGTTGGCACACTGCCATTTGGAGTTTGCTGAACACCAAATCCTTCAGTTTTCCAGATAAACGATTATTGAATCATGTCTCTTCTGCCTTGTATCTGTGAAGAATTTTTGAGCCTAAGTATCTAATACTTGTATGTCCGTCCCTATTAAATTCTGTCTTACTCCTTTCAATTCAATGTTGTCATGTGGCAAGATTCTCTTGAGTCTTCATTCTGTCAGCCAGTGTGTGAGCTCTGTGCCCTTCACCCCACCTCTTCCATCTTCTTCAACAGAGTGCAACCTCTATTACACCATCTCTCTAATCTTTCACTTATATAGAGCCTTCAAACATGCTCATGCCCAACCCTGAGAAACCTTCACTAGATGCTACCATTCCTTCAAATTATATGTCGTACTAATGTCTCCTCCTTTTCACAATCAGACTTGGAAAACCCCATCTACACTTGTCTTCACTTCTCCTGTCGTTCCCCTTTGTGATCTGGCTTCAGATTCACAAATGCAACCGCTCTTTCCAAAGTTACTACCTTTTTTTGATGACAAATCTGAGTCTTTCTTTGTCCTCATCCTTCCTGACTCATCTGATGCATTTGACACTGTTGACTTCTCGCTTCTCTAGGACTTTCTGACACTAATCTCTCCTGGTTCTCCTACATATAAGACTAATCTCAATCTTCTGGGTGGCTTATCGACCACACTTTTGGTACACTGAAAGCTTACAGGTGTCTAGGCTAAGCTGTTTCTGAGATCATGGAATCAATACAAAGCAGTTGCAGTTGACCCATGTTCAGTCGAGACATTCCTTCCAGAAGTTTGCAGAGCCCAGAGAGCTGATATAAAGTCCAAAGTCAAGAAGCAAGAAGATTGAAAAATAAGAAAAAAAGTTCTACCATAACTTTACTGTAACAGTGATGAAGATGCTTAAGGTGCAAATACAGAAGAAAAGAATAACTCTAAAATATCCACAACCATGTCTCATGATTAGTCTTCTGGAATCCTGGCTGGTCATTACATTGATCATAGAACTCGGAAGTCTTTCAAAATTGTCCTTACAATATTGCAATTATATGAAATGTTCTTCTGATTTTGCTCGCTTCACTCTGTATCAATTAATATAAGTCTTCCCAGGATTCTCTGAAACATTTAACTCATTCAGTCGTTCTCCAGTGCCCCAAGGGCACCCCCTCAGATTCCAATTCTTTGCCATTTGCAAATTATAATACTCATACTACCATCTAATCCACGTCTCTTCAAGATTTCCACAAGAACATGAGACTTTATCAAATGCTTTACTAAAATTTGGGCAAACTATGTTTATGGCATTTCCCTGATGAAATGTTATAGTAACCATCAAAAAAAGAATTGTCTGGTATGAATTGTTCTTGCTGAGGCTATGTAGGGTTCTTTGTGATCACCACTTACTTTTCTAGAAGTTTATACACTATCTCTTTAATAAAACCTGGACACTCATATAGTCTTGTGAGTCTATCAGTGTGGATGTCCTCTTCACAAAAGTTATTGCAACTCATGCATACCTGTCCATCTTGTGCAACTCCTGTCTAAGCCATCAAAAATGTCTGCCGTAGGGAGACCACCCTGTGTCTAAGAAACCTTCTTTCCTATTCTCTCTCCACTGGTATCACAGGATACCAGCAGAGCATTTGGTCCATCCACCTGGCTATGGGATTAGTCTATCTTTTTATCCACTTTCTTGATGTTATCCTTCACTGAGGTTCTCTGACATTGCTCACGGGTCCTGGCCTGCCCCTACCTACCACACAACCTCTCCATTGACCTCTGTTTGATTTTCAGGTCTGACTCCTCAGAGGCTCTCATGTTCCATGATGTGTAGCCATAGAACATTAGAAGAAAACTGATATTAAAAAGATGGGCTTTTGTCTCAGGGAGAAGTTTGGGGTTCTTAAAGGAATCTTGCAATTAAATGAAGACAATCCAGCCCTTTCACTTTCTGTTCAATGGTGTGCCCGACTTATACATTTCCACTTTGTCTTGTGTATGTGTATATGTCTATCTGTATACTCCCACCCATACCAATTCATACACATCTCTCATGTTTATATTTATGGATGTCACCTGGTTGGTTGACTCAAGACCCAGAATGCTTCAGAACATCTGGAAGAGATCTGTAATCACTCAAAAGAGTATGACTCAACCATTTATACAGGGAAAAAAATAAGTGTATGAAAAATGTCAGTTGTCCAGCTTACAATATATATGCACATATGTGTACATATGTGTGTACACACACCCTCACCCACGTATCCCCACTCCCTTTTCCAAGGCGTTCTGATATGTTCAGAGGGTTGGTATAGCCAACAATGCCATTCATAAAGATGAGTATTTGGAGGACCCCACCACCTACAGGATTCCTTCTTCAATCGAGATTTTGCACTGGGTCATCACTGGAGGAAACCTTTAATGAATTTGCCTCTCTTTTTTTTATGGCTTGCCAGATATTTATGATCAAGGGGTCAAACAAGGGCATGACTATATTATTCAATAATTCGTAAATAATTAAAATTTGGCCAGAAATCAAAATCAAGCTCACAGCTGTCTATCAGCTTCACATATAACCAATACAATTAATGGGTTACCATGGTTTGTACTTGGTCAGATTATGAAAGTGAACAGATATTCTTCTGAATGGCTACCAGCTAAATGTCATCTGTTCTGGATCAGTTTCAAAGCCAAAAGTTTAGAGGTCATCTATTCTGACTCTCATTTTATAGAGGGAAATGAAAGTCTGAAGAGATTAATTAAATGACTTGGCCAAGGTCGCATAAGTGACAAATTGCAAAGTTTGAATAGTAACCCAAGTCTTCTAATCCCAAAGCCAATGTCCTTTTCCCTACACCCATGTCAAGGGTTTAAAAAGCTGAACACAGAGCAAGCCCATGCTGCTCCAGTCAAGAACATGGCACGAGTCCTTTCACATTTAGTGAGTCTACAGGAAAAGAAATGGTTAGCAGCTTAAGCTATCACTCAGCTCTTCCCCTCATCAAAAAAAAAGTTCAAAAGCACAAACCAACCTTAACAATGGATGGATCTGTGAAGCTCTCATTGAGAATATATAGGTCACTTCGAAGTTCCAGGGTATCAATAATGAAGTCTTCGGTTCGGGTTGAAATCTGCATGAGGCATGTCAAACCTAGGAAGCTCCTATAAGAGTGGTGCTAACACAAATAGGAAGGGGAGACAGGACACAGAGAAAAAGGACGTCACTTTTTATTCTATAATGCACCAAAATCCAGATTTTCAACTTTTGAACAATTAATTCTTAGGAGAAAATAGATGGGAGTTACAATTTTAACTGCTTTCCCAGTAAGTAAAATAAAAAAATACAGCAAATTGTAAATCAAGGGGGAAAAAAATCCTACCTCCAAATCTACACCAAAGTCTTTACAACTCAGGAGTTTTTCATTGAGTTCCACGAGTGCGTCGAGAGTGGTTACAAAATGGCAGGGTGTTTCTCCTATAGGTTTGTACATCTAGAGTAAGAAACTACTGTTAGAAATAGCAAAAACAATTAGTCTCCTTCCCCAAAGTCAAAACAAAGTGTGGAGTTGGAGACACTCCTCAAAGTTGCTGCTGTTTACTACCAAAAACCTAACACCCACCATTAACACAAAAGTCACCCAAGCATCCCTTGTTCTTAAAAACCCTTTACCAGCTGCTATTATATCCATTAGTTTTCAACCTAAATCTCTCTTCCCCTGCTCAGCTAAACTTTCGAAAAAGCTATCTCTCATTCCTTTTAAAATTTCTACAAACCAGCTTCTGATCTCATCGCTCAAATGAAACTGCTCTCGGAAAAGTTCCCAATGATCTCCTCACTAGCAACTCTAATGGCCTTTACTCGTAGCCCTTATCGTTCTGACTGCTCTGCAGCATCTGAGACCCAGCATTTGCTCCTGGATATTCTCCCATCTCTGAGTTTTCACGATACTGCCCTCTCTTCTCTTTTTAAACCTCTCCTTCCATCTCCTTTGCTGGTTCTTCATCATGTCATGCCCATTAAGGGTATATCAGAAGGCTTTGCCTAGACCCACTCTTCTCTCTCCTTCAGTGATTTCATGAACTCCCATGGGCTCAATTATCATCTCTATGAAGACGACTCATACTCACAGATCTATAGATCTATCTATATGTATGAATGTATGAGTATGATATGCATGTATACACACACACACACATATGTATATGTATGTATATAAGTGCTACACTTGCTCGCATCCCTGGAATGCTTTCCCCCCTCACCGAGACCTCTTAACTTAGACCTAGACTCCCTCAGCTTAGGTATTGCTTATTAGAAGAGGCCTTTCCAATGGTAATTCTATCCCCTGAGAATATATCTCATATATTCCTATATACTTTGTGCATGTCTCTTTGAAGATCTCCTGGAAGGCAGACACTGGCTAACTTTGTTCCTCTGTTGCTAGCACAAACTCGGCACAAAACCGGGCCCATAAAGGGTGGTTATAAATGAATATTGGTAGATTTTCCTTCCCTTCCTGTCGGGACACCATTCCCGAATTCAATTTGGGGACTAACCTGAATCTGTGGCTTCTGAAGGACTTCATCTGGTATGGCAAAGTGATCCAGTTCATACTGATAGGGATGAGCAAACCTGGATAAATTGAAAAAGAAATAAAATCAACCAAAGGAAAAATGACAATCTTCTTGTACCCTGATCTATTGTGATTTAGAGAAAGGGAATGAGAAGAAACATCTCAGGAAAAAAATGGATTTTTACTACTTGGAGTGCACCATCTGATTTAAATGAGACACACATCTTAGAAATCATTGCACTATTTCTAATAGCAAAAACCTTGAAAAGTAGGGAATGGCCAAACAAGTCATGGTCTAACAGCGTAACGGTACTATTTTACAAATGAAACTCCAGGATCTCTTATTGTAGGTTTTCCATCTACTGACAAAGATGAAAACCCTTAGATGTCTTAGGAATAGTTTATGTGAATTACTGCGGCAAGAAGGAAAAAATCATCTGGTGGGCAACCTAAAAACAATCCTCTTCATACTTAGCCAGGCTGGCATTCCATTAATGGTCACTAAGACTGTGACTGATTGGCAGGATCTGTCAGACTTCAGGGCACTAACTCTTCACTACAATGAGGGAACCAAAAAATTGATGCTATTAAGAAAGAGTGCAAGAAAAATAAACCATGGAAAGACAGACATAATGGAAAAACAAATGAAAGATGAACAAAGGAAGCATATACACAACTATTACAAATATGTTCAAAGTGAGTAAGGCTATATGAACGTAAAACTAGAGGGATCAGAAGGGAGTTTATGAAGAGTTATTAAGGGGCAGCTAGGTAGCTCTGTGGATAGAGTGCTAGGCCTAAAAATGGGAGGTTACGGGTTCAAATCTGACTACAGACACTTCCTAGCTGTATGACCCTGGACAAGTCACTTAATCCCGATTACATAGCTCTTACTGTTTTTCTGTTTTGGAACCAATACTTCAGGTTGATTCTAAGATGGAAAGTAATGGTTTGAAAATAAAACAAAACAAAAACAGAGCATTACTAAGAAATTACTTTTGCAAAGTTATACATGTAACATTAGATGTAGAAAAAGAACACGATTTCATTTGAGGTCCTGGGTTGGAATCTCATCTTTGATATTACCTCAAGTGGGAGACTATGGGTTCCATTTATATTCTCTTTAAATGGATACTGAACTAAATGGCACCTAAGATTTTATTGACAGCTAACTTTTATAACTCCACCCTCCCAGCAATGGTTATACTCACATATCCTGCTCAATCTGCTGAGTTCTCTGTTGATAGAGAAAATCTGCCAGGGCAGGTGGCACGTCCAAATCCTCAGGGCGTTCCTGGCGCTCCCGCCTTTCTTTGGTGAGTGCTGGAGACCAAAGCAGAGAAAACTTGATTTTTTTTTTTTTTAAAACCCTTAACTTCTGCGTAACTCCTAGGTGGAAGAGTGGTAAGGGTGGGCAATGGGGGTCAAGTGACTTGCCCAGGGACACACAGCTGGGAAGTGTCTGAGGCCGGATTTGAACCTAGGACCTCCTGTCTCTAGGCCTGACTCTCAATCCACTGAGCTACCCAACTGCCCCCTGAAAACTTGATTTTATACACACAAGATCAAGACTTAAAATCCCAATGTTTTGTATTTCTAAAGGGACTGAGACTTCATGTGATAAAGCCACCAGGAAGAGGCTGGTTTTATGATTTCCTAGCTTTGCATTTAACATTCCTGTTAACTCTAGACTGAAAGGAAAGTTGAACAAGACAACTTACCCTGAGCCAGGGGTTTCTGAGCATTTGGCTTGATGAAGATTTTGGGGACAAATGGTGTGTTGGAATTATCCACCTTTTCTCGAAACTTGAGCTGAGGTCGAATGATGTTCTTGGCATGAAGCAGTCGGAAAGTTTCAGACTGTTTTTTCTTGTTATATTCCCCAGCCTAAGGAAATAGAAAAATCCCCATCTTGGTCTATACTACTATCCCTTACACAAGGCCTGCTGTACTAAAAACTAGAAAAGTAATATTCCAAATAATAACTTTTCTGTCAATGAAGACACATTTAAAGAATGAAATTCTTAAAGGCCTTTAAGCAGCTCCAACGGGGGCAGAAAAAACGAACCTAATTAGGTGGTATGCTAGACAGCAAGCAAAATCAGTGGTTAGGTTTGTGTCCACAAAACCAGGACTAAAATTTTGATTGGTAAAAGCTCATTTTATGGTTTAAATTAGGAATTATAATTAACCAATATCAGAGCAGATTGAATAAAGAGGAATCCTCACCTTACGATTCCAGCTAGACACAATTGTTTGAGGGACCTGCATTCCAGCGGGGAGGATAGGCTGCTGATTCTTGTTTAATCCCGATGCTTCATCCAAGAGAATACCCTAAATCAAGAAACCAAAGGAGACAGACATAACGAATCTTTATGGAGCTCCTGCTGTATATCAAGCCCTATGCTAAAAAATGCTGGGGATACAAAGAAAGGCAGATTGCTGCCAATGTCGGAGAGCAGTTTCAGTTGAATACTGGTACCTCACCCCATCCCTTACCCCACACAGGGGAAGAAGGAAGTGCTCGCATTGGGCTGCTGGGTGGATGGGCGGATAAAGTGAGGAATGTCCTTAGTGAGTATAGCAAGGGGGAGGGGAGTGGCCCAAGAGCTCCCCTCCCCTCCAGCTCTGCTACCTGTGAGCTGCCCACTTTACCCCCACGTTCTCCCACTGGGCTGCTGGGCAGAGGGGCGAGGATGTGAAAAAACGTCATCAGGTGTGGTGGGGGTGGTGGAGCAGCTCCGCTCGAGTCCCTCTGCCTTTCTAGTAATGAACTCTGGGAGGGAGGGAGGCAGGCAGTGAGTGTAGCCAAAGAGAGAGCTCTGCATGCCATCTTTGGCATGTATGCCATTGGTTCACCATCACTATACTAAGGGCTTGCTTCATCTATGATAAAAAGCATGGGTTTGGCAGAAAAGAGCTCTTGATCTGGGATTAGAAGAGACCTGGGTTGGAATATTACCTCAGAAACTTATTAGCTGCCTAACATAAAGATATGTCATTAAGCCTCAGCTTCTGCCAATAGGAAAAGGAGAATATTATTTGTGGAATATTGGAGTGTTGTTGTGATATAATATCTATAAAAGACTTACTGAGCCACATAAACATAATCCCCTATTGTATGCTCTCCCAGCAGTACCTGTGGGCGTGGGCCATTTAAAAATGTCACAAGAGAGCTTACTTTCCTAGTTATATGAGGATCATTAGGCCACATTACTCACAACTCTTTCAAGAATAACATCATTGGAATCAACCAGCAAATCAAACTTGTCCTCCAATTCAGTCACTTTACTCCGGTCCTTAATGTGGC
The DNA here is from genome assembly GCF_016433145.1 of Gracilinanus agilis. NCBI lineage: Eukaryota > Metazoa > Chordata > Mammalia > Didelphimorphia > Didelphidae > Gracilinanus > Gracilinanus agilis. The sequence continues at coordinate 46,147,508 of NC_058132.1, forward strand.
TACGACAGCCGTGGTACTGCATGACCTTGCTCATACTAAGGGAACAAGAAAAGAGGTTTAATTACATTAATTATTTTCTTACAAACTGGAGAACAGTGGAAAGGAAGGCATCTGAGAGGCTTTACTCTTACTGTGCAGTGACTTGTCAGTAATTCTAATAGTAACCCACCAAAACTTGCCAATGAGTCTCAGGGCAAGCCTTTCCTTGTGACCGGCTCCTGTGACTGCCTGCCGAAAAGTCACCTTTCTAGTCTTTCCCCCTTCCAGTTGTCTTTTGAGCAGCTGCCAAAAGAACCTTCTTAATACATCCATCTGACCAATTCGTACTGTGAGGTCCAAAAGGTTTCAGTGCCTCTTTATGTCCAATGGCATAAATAGAAATTCCTGTGCCTGGTCCCAAAGGCTCTCCATCCTCTTATTCAAACCATCTGGACTCATGGCTGCATGATCACTTGAAAGGTATATTGTAAAAGGTCTTCTTGGTCAGCTGTGAATTGGACTAGGCAGCCTTTGGGACCCCGTTCAAAAATCTATAATACCTTTCTGCCCCATTTCATATTATTTCCCTTCATGCCATCAACATTCCAAACTGCATTATTATAAGATTCCTGAATTTGGTGGTCTCCCACTTCTGGACATTCCCCCAACCTATTCCCTCAGCTTAGAAAGCGCTTCATTTTAATCCCTGCTGGTCAAAATCCTTCTGATCAAGGCTCTACTTAGCTGAAACCTTCTCTGTATGACTGTCCCTCCATTGCTACTACCATATTATTGTATTCCTTCTTTCCTCAAAGGCTCCAGATCACTCTGCCTGCACCTCCTTATCATCTTATGTACTTTATACGTATCTTTACATTTACTGTACACTTTCTACAAGACCTCAAATTCCTTGACAACAAACACTGTTGTTTTTTAATCAATGTATCTCCAGGGCCTACAATAACCTCTTGGAAGTAGTAAGTAAGTGCTTAATAACTTTGTCAAATTATAGTTTTCCCTTCATAAAATTTGGAAGACAAATGAGACAATTTCTACAATGCCTGTTAATTCTACATATTTTATAGTTCTAAAGGATCAATAAACATTCTATATCAGCCCTTTACTGTAGTGATTAGGAAATAGTCATTTTTTGTGACCCTGAGATATAACTGTTTTAAAAAACCAAACTATTAAGATCTAGAGCATTATTCATCCATAGACTTCAAAAGTGTTTTAATTCTCCAGATAACATTTGTAGCAGGTAGTCAATACTAATGTTTGTAATTTGACAATTTGTATAAGAGCCCAAATTGTACAAGTGCTCGTTACTCAGTCCCATAAATTAGTCCAAAAGAACAAGCTCAGTTTGGGCTAAATAGCCTTCTCCAGAGTGACTCAAAGTTCAAAAGGCAATTGTTGTTTGAAAAATCAGTTAACTTCCTCATTTTCATGGTCCCCTTCATAATACATAAATGACTACAGTATAAATCAACAAAATACCGCACGTCATAAGTATTTCTGATAAAAATTTTTACTTTTTTTTTTTAATACTTCCATCACTGGTAAGAGAAAATGGCCTTGAGGACTTACCATTGAAGTAACCTGTCTCCTTGAGTTTCACAAAATGCCCGAAAGCCAGGAAAACTTCGGTAAAAATCATATTCATCTCCAGCCTGTGGCAGCCCATTGGAAGCTTTAGTAGCAGCCAGCACAGATCCAAGAGCAAACTGCCAAAAAAAAAAAAAAAACCAAAAAAAAAAACCCAAACAAATTTGCAACAGACTTTATATATATTATTTCATTTGATCCTGACAACAGCCCAGAGAGGCAGCTATTATTATGCCCATTTTACACATAAGGAAACTGAGAGACAGAGATAAAGTGACTTGCTCATGGTTATAGCTCTAAATATCTGAGGCTAGATTTCTATTTATGATGCCTCCAAATAGTGTGGTAGAGTAGAAAAAATGTGGGACTTCTAAGGGTTAAATGTAGCTCAGATTCCTATGTGACTGCAGGCAACCACTTCCTCTCCTGGAGCTTAGGTAACATGTGGCCAATGCTATCTGCATCACCTGTCTCATATGGTGGCTGGAAGCTCTTTCTAGACCTTTCTATGATTTGAATTTGCAAGTTGAACACTCTCTCCCCAGATGCAGTTTGCCAACTGTTTATAAATAGTTTTAAATATTTGCTTGGGGCACAGCGAGGCAAAGTCATTTGCCCTGGATCACAGGGCCAGCCTATGTAGGAGGTAGGACTTGAACCTTGGTTTGACTCATGCAATTATTGTTATTATCATGTGGAAATGGATCAGTGAAGTCTTTATGAAGAGAGTAGTATTTAAGCACAGTCTTGAAAAAAAAGCATACAACATGGTTCTAATACTTCATAGGTATAAGTTATCACAGTGATGGCAAACCTTTTAGAGACCGAGTGCCCAAACTGCAACTCTGATGCCACAAGGGAGCCCCCACCTTACCCCAGACAGGGGAGGGAGGAAGTGCTACCATTGGGCTGCTGGGCAGAAGGGTGGGTCATGTGAGAAATGTCCTCAGGCACAGTGGAGAGGGGAAAGGGAGCGGCCCCATCTAGCATGTGTGCCATAGGTTTGCCCACATGGAACTATCATGTTAGGCACTGGGGATATGCAGAGGTATTGCTCTCACATGTAGAAGCTAATTGGAAGAAAGATCCCTGGTGTGTATATTATTCTACAAGGAAGGAAGCATATAAGAAATTAAAGTGTGGTGTGGAAAGAAGCCCAGGTCTGCAGTTAGACAATTTGGGTTTGAATCTCTAAACTGCTTCTTGCTCTCTGTGTGGCAAAGCTGGGCAAATCACTTCTTCCCAGGCATCAATTTCATCATCTGAAAATGAGGAAAGAGGTATTGCATGAGATCTTAAAGATCCCTTTCAACAGGAGACACTGTAATAATAGTAATCATTTACAACAGACCGTATAATTTAAAAAAATAATATGAGCTCCTCTGAAGAAGGCACGTCAGGGATTATCCCCATTTTACTGTCAGGAAAGTCCGATTTGGAAGTTACATGACATGCCCAGGATCACAAAGCTAGTATCTTGAGGAGAGGATATGAGCCCAGATTTTCCCAACTCCAAGTCCAAGGTTCTATTCACCATGTCACACTGATGCCCATTCTACTTGAGGCTGGTCATTAATCAATCAATCAATCAGCATTTATTAAAAGTCTACTATGTCAAATCCAGCCTCAGACACTTCCCAGCTGTGTGACCCTGGGCAAGTCACTTGACCCCCATTGCCCACCCTTACCACTCTTCCACCAAGGAACCAATACACAGAAGTTAAGGGTTTAAAAAAAAAATAAAGAACAACAAAACATGTTTTAAAAAAAAAAGTCTACTATGTACACTGGGGAAAGGCTAAACAAATTACGGTATCTGGGTGTGATACAATAAACAGTGCCTAAGAAATGAGGAAAGAGGTGAGTTTTAGGGAAATTTGGAGAGACCTGAATGAAGGGAGATAGAGTGAAATGAGAAGAACCAGGACAATTATACAATAATAACATTGTATAGACAAAAAAGTCTGAAAGAGCTCTGCTCAATGTGGTGACCAGCTGAAATTTCAGAAGATTCAGGATAAAACACGTGCTCCACCTTCTGAATGACACAGAGGTGATGAGGCTCAAGGTGCAGAATGAGTCACATATTTTTTGGACATGGCAAATGTGGGAATTATTTATTTTGTCTTTTTGTTATAAGCAGGAAGTGTCTGCTGGAGGCTCAAAAGATCGATGACTGTTAAATTTTCAGCATGAACATTTATACCTTGAAAAATCAGTCAATACTACAAATTGGCGTTTGGGTTCTTGTTTTGTTGATTGTCTGGATTAAAGAAAGTGATGCGGAAAATCTTCTAGTGCAGATTAAGTTTTAAAATTTGTTTTGCATTTCCAAGCTGGTTGTCAAACTTTTACCAGCACACCACTGGTCATAAGGGATTGTTCTTTCCCTTAGGCTTGCAACCTAGACATCACCCTTAGCTCCTCTGCTGTCTCACTTCCCATGTCCAATCTGTTCTCAATATCTACTGATTTTATTTCTGCAACATCTCTCAAACACTCCCCCCTTCTCTCTTCAGATGCAGGCTCTCATCACCGCATGTGGATTAGTGCCATAGCCTGCTGCTGGGTCTGCCTGCCTCTAATCTTTCCTGGACTCCAAACCATCTACTCCTCACAGGTCTGATCCCATTCAATCATGTCAGTGAGTCTTTATCACCTCTTCTTCTGTTTGGCATTCAAAGCCCCTGAATATCCTTCCTAACCGCCAAGCCTTTTGTAGTTTCTCATACTTTTTCTCTTTTGCAAATACTCTCAGGATTCAGTGGTCCTGGCCTCCTGGCTGTTCCCCAGGCACGGTACACCATGTCCCACCCCCACAGCATTTCTCCTGGCTGTCTCCCAAGCCTGGAACTCTCTTCCTCCTCATTTTGTACCTCCAGGTTTCCATTAAGGCCCAGCTAAAATCCTGTCTGAAGCCTGTCTTCATCCTCCTTAATGCTAGTGCCACCTTCCCTCTGTTGGGTATTTCCAACTTACCCTGCATTCTTCTTGTATTTTTGTACATTTGTCTTGTATATTTATCTTTGTTTTCATGTTGCCTCCAAGAGGCCGTGGGTTTCTTGACAGCAGAGAGGAGCTTTTTGCCTTTCTGTGTATCCCTAAAGCTTAGCACAGTGCCTGTTACGTGCAGGCCCGGAATCTTTACCTAATGAGGAAAACTGTACGGGCTAGGCACAGTGTAAAGTGCAAGGAATGAAGAGAGGAATGAAATAGTGCTTCCCTCCAATGGATCAAGAGGTAATTATTATGCACTTAGTCCATATCAGACCCCTGGCTAACAGGGAGGGCAGTCTTTGCCCTCAAGGAGCTTCCATCCCAAGGAGGAAAGAAACAAGAGGCACAGATACAAGTATATACACAAATATACAAAATGAATACAATGTAGTTCTGGGAAGGAGAGCATGGGGAGCTGGGGAGAAGAGAGAGAGCTTCCAGCAGGAGGAGGTAAACCAGGGACACCAAGTCTTGGAGGGGAGGAAGAAGAGCATTCCCCACATGGAGGACAGAAGCAGAATCACAGACGATAAAGAGCAGTGAGAGAAGTGACAGGTAAGAAGGCAGGAAGGGTAGGTAATGGACAGGCTGTGAAAGAAGGGCTACAGCAGAAATACCACTGGCTCTGGAATCAGAGATCCTGGATCTGGTGAGTGTTATAGTGTGATCATGAGCAAGTGACTTCTCTCTGGCCTCAGTTTCTCCATCTATAAAATTCGAGAGTTGGTCTAGATGACCTTTAAGGTCCCTTCCGGGCCTAGATCCGGACTCCCATGAAAACACTAGAGATTCAGAATTGAGGAAGAAGGAACATACGAGGGGATGATGACTAGAGGTGAGGAGATGAAGTGGTGGGGCAGGGACAGCCTGGGAACAGACAAGAAGACGGAGAGAAGGGATGGGGGGTAGGGCCGAAAAGGCATGGGCAGAAGGGTAGGAGGGCAAAGACAGTAAGGATGGATCCAGAAGAAAGGGGCAGGGGCAAAGGAATGGTCAGAGGAATGTGGGCAGGAGAAGGGGAATGACTAGAACAGGAGGGATGGACAGAGGAGCAGAGGGCAATGGAGGAGTATGGACAAAGGGGCACAGACAGAGGAATTTGGGCAAAGAAACATGGATAGTGTCACAGGCAGAGGGCTCAGAGGATGGACAAAAGGGTAAGGGCGGAAGGAAACGGAAAGAGGAGGGAGGAGATGGGCAAGGCAGCCAGGAGAGTCCCTAGGCTGGTTCCCTGAAGAGGGGGTGGATTCTAAGACAAGACACCTCGAGGGAGAGAGAGAGGGGTATCCTGGGAGAGCAGGTGCCTTGGGGCTCCCAGGATCGCGCTTCGCTCACCTTTACGAAGCTATCCGCGTCCTTGAACCCCGGCAGCACCATCATCCCGCTGGGCTCGGCCGCCGCCGCCGCCACCGCCGCCACCGCCGCCACCGCCACTTCAGGTCCGGGTCTCGCTCCCTTAACGCTGGGAGCAGCCATTTTTCTGCCCCCTCCCCCCACAACGGAGATGTTCTCGCGAGAGAACCGTGGAGGAGGGGAGGGCGTGCTCCTAGGTACGCATGCGCAGAGAAATGCCAGCGCCGCCGCTGGTCGCACGTTTACGGACGTGGCTATGGGGGCTCTAGAGAACCACGCTGCTGTGATTTCAGTTAGCCACGTGGGCCGACCTCTTCATTTTACCAGGAGGAATCTGGGGCGGGAAATGTAACTTCGAATCCTAGATTTAGAGAGCGTAATGAAGGCCAATCGCTACTTGTTTTACAGGTGGGGAAACTCAGGGCCAGCGATGCCTACAATCAAGGATTTCCAGGCAGCCAGGAAGCTTAGGGGGGAGAGCAATGTGCTGGGGGGCAGAAGCCCTTAGTTCAGGGATCTTCAACGCTGCCCAGTTGTCTGACTCAGTAGCCTTAGCTGTAAAATGAGGATAATAATAACACTTCTCCTCCTGGTTGTAAGACTTAAGTGAGATAATAGTTGTAAAGGGCTACCTATTATTATTTTTAGAGTGGAAAGGACTAAGCAATTGGGGTTGAGTGACTTGCCCAAGGTCACGCAGCTAGGATGTGTCTGAGGCTAAATTTGAACCCAGGTCTTCCCTACTTCAGGCTTGGCACTAGCCACTGTGCTACCTAGCTTAGAAATAATCTAATCCAACCTTACCCTTTTTTATAGATGGAGAAAGTGAGGCCCAGAGAAAGAGGAATGACTTACCTAAGGTCACATAGCTTGATTATGGGATAATAGGATCAAACAGCCATTATTTGTTAAGCACCTGCTATGTGCCAGGTACTGTGGATACAAAAAAAAAAAGGCAATCCCTGCACCTAAGGAGTTCACAGTATAATGGGGGAGACAACATGAAAACAAATATATACAAATAAGCTGTATAAAAGATAAATAGGAAATAATTAAAAGGAAAGCACTAGAATTAAGAGGAGTTGGAAAAAGCTTCATATAAATGATAGGATTTTAGTTGGAATTGGAATCCAGAGAGGTCAATAATCAGAATGGAAGAGAGTATTCTAGGTAATAGGGATAGCTAGAGAAAATACCTGAAGCCAAGAGATGAATGGAACATCCCTAAGGCCAGTGTCACTGGGCCAAAGACTATATGTTGGGGAATAAGATTCAACTAGGTGGCACAATGGATAGTTTCAGGCCTGGAGTTAGGAAGACCTAAGTTCAAATCTGGCCTCAGATACTAGCTATGCGACTCTGGGCAAGTTACTTAACCCTGTTGGTCTTGGTTTCCTCATCTGAAAAAAATGAGGAATGAGCTAGAGAAGGAAATGGCAAATCACTTCAGTATTTTTGCCACAAAAATCCCAAGTAGGGTCTCAGAAAGTCAGACATGATTAAACAACAACCAAGAAGATGGTAAAGAGACTGAAAAAGGGGGGCTAAGTTATAAAGGGCTTCAAATGCCAAACAGAGGCATTTATATTTGATCCTGAAAACAATAGAAAGGCACTGGAGTTTATTTGAGTAGTGGGGTAACATGGTTGGATCTGCTTTAGGAAAATAATTTTGGTGGCTAAATGGAGAATGGATTAAAATTGGGAGAAACTTGATGAAAGCAGACCCACCATCAGGCTATTGGAATAATCCAGGTGTGAGGTTATGAGAGTCCACTCTAGGGTGCTGCCAGAGTCAGAGGAGAGAGAATGGAGATAGGGGTTTTCAGAGTAGAAATAGACAAGAGATGCTGCAAGAGGAGTGAAGAAGTGAAATAGACAAGAGAAGCTATAGAGCTGCAGAGGTGAAATAGATAAGATGCTGTAGAGGGGAAATAGAGGTAGTAGAGGTGAAAGAGACAAGAGAAACTGCAGAGCTGTAGAAGTGAAATAGACAAGAGAAACTGCAGAGGTGAAATAGATAAGATGCTGTAGAGGGGAAATACAGAAGTAGAGGTGAAATAGACAAGAGAAACTGCAGAGGTGAAATAGATAAGATGCTGTAGAGGGGAAATAGGTAGAGGTGAAATAGACAAGAGAAGCTGTAGAGGTGAAATAGATGAGGGAAATACAGATGTAGTAGAGGTGAAATAGATAAAAGATGCTGTAGAGGGGAAATCCAGGTATAGAGGGGAAATATATGAGGGGAAATACAGATGTAGTAGAGGTGAAATAGACAAGAGATGCTGCAGAGGTGAAATAGATGTTGCAGAGGTTAAACAGACAGGCCTTGGCAACAACTTGGATAAGAGGGGTGAGAGAGAGTGGATATTAGAGGATGAGGGAATTGGGAGGATGGTGTTGCCCTCAGGCAAAATTGGGAAGGTATAATTAGATTCAGAACTAGGAAGACCCTCAGAACTCCCTCATTTTACCCATGTACAAAATGAGCCTTATATTTCACTCACCCACCCATGATTCCTCTTATAATAGAACCATATTTCCTATTTATATGAGCTATATGATCTCTAGAAAATTACTTAGCATCCATGAGCCCAAGACTCATCAGTGGCAAAATTAAAGATTTATACTAGTTGATCTCTGAATTCCATTAGTCCTTTAGGGTTTGGTACAATAGAAATTATACTGCATTCAAATACTCTCTGAAACTTACTAGCTGTGTGAGGTTGTAAGCCTTGGGCATCTTGTTTTCTCATCCACAAAATGACTGAGTGGGACTAGCTGGCTCCAAGTCCCTGTCTAGCAGGAGGCCAGGGACACTGGATGAGTGTGGAGGGGAGTAAGGACTAGGGAGACTGGAAGGGTATGAAGAGGCCAGATTGTGAAGGGTTTTGAATGCCAAACCAAGGTTCTTTTATTTAATCCAGGAGCTAATGGGAAGCCTCTTTTTGAGTAGAAGGATCACAAGAGTCAGGCCTGAGCTTTAGGAAAATCACTTTAGCAGCTGAGGATGGATCAGAGTTGGGAGAAACTGGAGAAGACAATTGCAATAGTCCAGGCACCAGGTGATGAGTACCTGTATCAAAGGGAGTGTAAAGAAAGGGATAAGAGATGTTGTGAAGAACAGATTGGATGTATGAAGTGAGTTCCAGAGAACAGATAGGGATGACACAGAAGCCTGAACCTGCATGACTAGGAGGATGTTGGTGTACTTGACAGTAATAGGAAAGTATTTGGAAGAGAGGAGAATTTTGGGAAAAGATAATGAGATAAAAATAGAACTGTTTTGGACATGTTGAATTTGAGATGCTTATGGGATATCCCATGATCCCCTTTCTCAGTAAATTCTAGGGATTCCCTATTACCTCCATGATCAAATATAAAATTCTCTGTTGTTGGTGTTCAACACCCCAAATTATTTATCCCTCTCCCTCCCCCATCTTTATTTTAAAAAAATAATAAATTTAATTATATATGGCCATGAAAAACAAATTTCCAAATTAATCATATTTTTTAAAAAGTGAGAAATAGAAAAAAAATGTGCTTCAATCTAGCCTCAGCCCATCAGCTTTCTATCTGGAGGTGGGTAGCATGCTGGATTTTAAGTTCTTCGGAATTGTGGAGAGTCATTGTTTTTATCAGAATTACTAAGGCTTTCACAGTTGATTCTTTTTTACAATATTGTTGCTACTTTATAAATTGTTTTCCTGGTTCTGCTCACATCCCTCTGCATCAGTTCATGAGCTCTGAAACCATCCCCTTCATCGTTTCTTACAGCACAATAGTATTCTATAACATTCATATACCATAACTTGTTCAGCCATCCCCCAATCAATGAGCATCCCCTCAGTTCCCAATTCTTTGCCACCACAAAAAGAGATGATATATTACTGCATATGTAAAATCTATATCAGATAAAGTCTTGCGGGAAGGGAATTAAAGAATTTGGCTCAAACTTTTAAAAAGAAAGGTTAAAAAAGTTTTTCATGCAGTTGAAAGGGAAAGAGAAAATATTAAAAGTACAAAAAAAATAAACCTGAATTTTATTGTAAAAAAAAAGAGATGATATAAGTATTTTTGTACTTTTCCTCTTTTTTTTATCTTTTTGGGATATAGACCTACTAAGGGTATCACTGGGTCCTCCCAAACTTTCCAGTATTCTTATCCTTTAAACCTCACTGTATACTCTATGATCCAGTGTCAATGGCTTCCTTGCTGTTCTTTGAACAAGATAGTCTGTTTCTTCACTAAAGATACTTTCCCTGACTGTCTCCCATGCCTAGAATACTCTCCTTCCTCATCTCTACCTCTTCAAGTCCTAGCTAAAATATCTCACCTTATACAGGAAGCTATTTCCAGTTTCTCATGAATCTGTGCCTTCCATCTTGATTATTTCCAGTTTATCTTGCTTGTTTGCATGTTGTCTTCCCCTTAGACTGTGAGCTCCTCAAGGGCAAGGACTGTCTTTTATCTTTCTTTGTATCTATAGTGCTTACCACAGTGCCTGGCACATGGTAGGTACTTCATAAATGCTTAAGGACTGACTGATGAGAGACTGTAGCTCTGTATTTGTATTTTGTAGGTCTGGATTTGACAACAGGGTCTAGGGCAAAGTCATTAAGAGTTAAGATACGACAGAACAACAACAGTGTTACATGAGGGGCTTGGGGTCCCTGGGAAATGATTATTCTACACATCTGGAGTGGATGACTTGTATCAGGACTGAAAGTTCAAAGCTAGCCTCAGACACTTTACTAGCTATATGACCCTGAACATGTCACATAACCTATTTGCCTTAATCCACCAGAGAAAGAAATGGCAAATCGCTCTAATATACTTGCCAAAGAAAGCCCATAGGGTCTTGAATCTGACGTGATTGAACAAGTTCTGAAGATCAGATTCTCAAATGGGATGGGACAGGAAGAGGGGTGGGCTGAGCTATTTTTGATAAACTGCAGTATACCCTTAGTTTACAATAGATTGAACTGGGGGCTGAGGCATTAAAAGGAAACCTAGGAGCTGAGGATCCTGGGAAAATCCCAAGCAAATGCATGTCAGGAGAGACTGAAAGGGATAGAGTTTGGAGCACCATCTGGTGGCATTCACAGAGATGGCACCTTGAATAGCTGGCTCCTCTCCATTAACTGGGAGCCATACAAAACACGATATGCCCCACTCTTCTCTATTTCATACCTCAGCTCCTTCGCCCACTGGTGTCAAAATTAAATAGACACAGAGACCACCAAACCCCACTTAAGGACCCCTACCTGCTGCATATTGACTTTGAAAACCACATATTACCTGTTTTGTTTTTTTTTTTTTGTATTTTAATTTGTTTTGTTGAGTATTTCCACTTCCATTTTCATGGAGTTCTGGCGGTCCTCTGGAAAGTGGTAAGTGGAAGCCCTTTACTCGGTGTTATCCCTCATTCTCTCTTTTGCTCCTCTCTAAGGAAGACTTGACCATTCTCTTTGCCAGTGTCAGGCCTTATTCTTTGCCCTTAATCTTCTCAGACCCTGCTCTCTGTGTGTGTGATGTGGAGGGGGATGCTTGTCTCTTTCACCCATTTCTTGTCTCATCTTCAAGCTTGACCTACTGGCTACTTCCTTGCCGACTTCATGTTTTGGGGCCTTTCCATCCTTAGGAAACTTTCATTTGATCCATATCTTCCCAGGCTCTCTTTCTCTCATTCTTTTCTTTCTCTCCCACTTCTTTCTTTTACAACAAGCTCCTATAAAAACGTATCTACATGAAGGCCTGACTTGTCACCCCTTTATTCTAGCTATTTGGCTGCCCAGATCCTCCCCAGCCATGCCACGTAAGAATTCTTGGAGATCAGGTGACTATTGGCTCCGGGAACCTGAGTGATTCAGTATCCAAGGAAGCCTTAGGGATTGCGGGGCACTGGTGGTAGGGAGTGATAGCTTTGGAGTCTAGAATGCCGATCCCCACTCCCAAGACAGCCCTGGAAGTTATTAATCCTCTAAGAGCATAGATTTCATCCCAGAAACAGACAGTGCTTGGAAGTTTTATTATATTCTACAGTGAGATCTGATCTGCTGTGCCATTTGGTATTAAAGAGCTTGGAAATCTCACCAGAAACTTGGTTAAGATGGCATCCTGCTTGGACTCAGATCAAGGGGCTGGAGCACCAAGTGGGTTTGGTGGGAAACAACTTGGAAGCCGCAAAAACCTGCTAGGGACCTTCAGAGCACCAGAGCTGGGTGCTAGGGGTGCCCACAGAAGGTCGTGCTGGCCCCACCTCTGGTGTGACCAGTTTTGTTCAGCCTATAAGTTAGGTTTCTTAGGAAGCTCTGGCTTGTTAATGACTTACGCTAATTAACTGTCAAAAACCTAGAAAGCACATTGTTAGAACATCTAAAGGGGATCTTTGCCACAGGCTGGGCATGGTGAGACCTCCAGCTTTAATTTACCACAATTAAAAGTTTGAATCTTCAAGTCAGAATTATGGCCCAGAGATTTCTTGACTTCCAACACCTGCTTCTGAGGCTTCAGAATTCTACCTTCTGGCAGAAAGCTCTGGCTGCTTTCTAAAATTGGAAATATTCACACCTCAACTGCCCCCTTCTTGGGAACTTGCCCTTGTCAGCCATTCTCTTGTCTAACTCAGCTCTACTTCTGACCCTCTAGATTCCCAAAGTGGATGCTGCAGCAATCCAGGGGGGCAGTGATGGCCACAGGTGCACTTGGGGGCGGTGATAGTATGTGACAGGGGGCACTAAGTAATATTATTTCTGGAAAGGGGGCGGTAGGCCAAAAAAGTTTGGGAACCACTGGCCTAGACTTTTCCACATCTGCTCCCTCACCTTCTGTCTGTGGAAAATATATGTAAGGTAATGGGGTCACCAGGGATATTATAAATAAACTAAGTAGTTTGTGGGAACACACTCTAGGATTTATGAGAGACTGGACCAGGGTGGAGAGAGCAGGGTTTACTGGATTTCCACAGGAATGGCAGTTGATCTTAACTGTCACTCAGCTTCCACTAGGCCAGAGTATAGTAACAGGCTAACAAGGTAAAAGGGACTTAACAGCTTTAATTATGTTTGACTAAAAGGTGGGAAAAGGATTTCTATACTTAAAATCTAAAGGATAAAACCACAGGGCAATGGGAGGACTTATTCTACTCTTATCTAAGTGATCTAAACTAACAGGGTCCAAGGAGCTGTAAATGGAGTCTCTGCCTCAGACCTGGAACCTGTCAGGCTTGAGTACAGCTAGGGGCTTTTTGTGGCTTTGGGATTCTCACTGCAATCCACTGATGATCTCTGGATGCCAGGAGTCAAGATGATCTCAGGAACCAAGTAGAGAGGGTTTTGCTTGAAGCACTGTCCACCAGAACTCAAACTTCACCTTCTTCCTTTGGCACTGTAGATCTTGTCTTTTTTGCTAGATGCCACACCACACAGAATCCCAGGGAAAATCAGAAAGCAGGGTGTCCTTTGCTCTGAGGTCTCCCAGGCTGGCAACAGTTTTTGCCCACCACTAATGGAGTCCTCACTCAGGGCCAAATCACCTCTTCCTGCTCCTTCATTCCAACCTAGAATTCCCAGCTCCAGCTCCTTCCTGCTATGTACTTCCTAATTAATACCTAATCAATACCTAATCTAATCTTCCTCACAACACGTCTTAGATTCAACATTATGTATTGGTTCTAAGGTAGAAGAGAGATAAGGGCTAGGCAAGGGGGTTAAGTGCTTTGCTTAGGGTCACACAGCTAGGAAGTGTCTGAGACCAGATCTGAACCCAGGACCTCGCATTTCAAGGCCTGGCTATCTACTGAGCTATCAAACTGCCCCTAGGTTCCTTTTCAAGGTGAAAATTTCCCCATCCCAAATGCTCCCTCCTCCATAACCTCGTTTGAGCATTTGAGGAAGTGCCTGCCCAAAACGGCATGCTCACTTCTAACCTAGATCTACGCCTCTTTGGATTTTTATATCCATCCTCTCCCCACCCCAACTTTTTCAGCTCCCATTTACCAATTTTTTTCTTCCATTAGCAATTAAACTTCTTAAGGGTAGGGACTTCCAATTCATACCTTTGCTCAAATGCCCTGATATTTACTCATCTGTGTACAGGCTGTAATCTCTCGGAGAACACATGCCCCTTGAAGGCAGGGACTTGCTTATGTCCGATGTCCTTCCACTTTGTATGCTTAATAAAACACTGGGCAGAGCTGACCGTGGGCCGGGCAGTGCTCTCTGTGCTCCAACTTCCCTCATTTGTTGCTAGGTTCTTTCCCATACTTTACAACACCTCAAGTTACACTGAATGCTGATTAGATGAGTTTGTTCTCTGGAATTAGTGTTTGATAATGACTTTGTTATTTGTTATTTTGGCTGCCTCCCTCCACGTTCCCTCCTCGTCATAATTCATTTCTCTACTGTCCTTGTGATCAGGAATAAAAAGCTATGCAAAGGTCTTTTAGAACATTTTGGTGTTTATTGGCACAAAGGTTTTTGTTCTGATACATTGTGGCATCTAGACATGGCTATACTTCATACTTTGTGCACTTCTCTTACATTTACTCGTAATCCCCACTTTGCATTGGACCTTTCCTCCTTCCATCTGACACTCATTAAACCACTGAATGGCATGCCGCCTTCTTCTTGGTAACTTTCCTGCTCCAACCGTGGAACACCCAGGTCTTACTCACCGGCTTCCAATCCTGCTCGGTAAATGAGCTGGGAGGGATGGATGGTGGGAGCAGGCAGATGTCACCCTGACTTGTGCTGTGCCTTCCCTGGCGGAGGCAGACCAGCCTTGCCAACGCACTCCGCTCTGCCGGATTCAGGCCCCATACCCAGGCCTTGATGGTGTATCACTGGGTTGTGCTGAAGCCAGGCAGCCCGGGAAGGAGGCGTTGCCAGGTTTTTAGTCTGTCATCCCAAGTCTGTCCCTTCACTCCCCTGCAATTTTGACTGTGCCAAGTCTGCGTGGATCAGGCTGACAGGGTTGTTCTTTAACTGGAAATGTTGATGATGAGTTTCTTGGTGAGTTCAGTCAAAAACCGTATTTCTGAAGTTATGGACCATCTGTTCCCAAACTCTTTAAGTGTAATTCTGTTCCGCTTCACTGTCCTGGGAACCGAGTCAAGTCTTGTGTTTCTGACAATGTATATTCTTCAACAGCAGCTCTAGTGTTGGCTGAAGCCAACTTTTAATATACAGTAGTTCTCTTCATTTACATTGCAAAATATCTGACAGAGGCTATCTGGCCACTGTTTGGTTTTGTGGAAGTCTATGTGTGGAGTGCAAAAGCCTCCAGAGAAGAATCACGGGCATCTTGGGGCCTCCAGCTACCAGAAAGGACACCTGAGAAGACAAAGACAAGGCTTGAATAATGCAAGCTTTTTCAAGACTTAACACGAAGAAACTGAAAGAAGAAAGATCAAGGTCTGGCGGTTCCCCCCGGGTACTCCCTGTATCCTCCCACAACTAATAGGGTGGGACATGCCCATCAGTACCAGTCAAGGACTTCAGCCTCCTCTACATCCCAGAAGAACATTTAACTCTTACCCCCTTCCTCAACTTCCCTGCCTTTAAGCATGCCTGGGGCGATTTCCAAGGCAGGCCTATGCATGGTCCTTGAGGTCACAATTACAAACCATAGGCTGCAGTTTCCTGGTCCCCCTGTCTTGTCACTGCTCTCCTCTCTTCTTTCGGCCTTTCCCTCCGATTGATGGTAAAAGAACAACCAATTCCCTCAAACTATTTTGTCCCTTTCTTGTTTTCACTGTGGGTTTGTCTGTGGGATTGGTGTTTGTCTTGTTATCTCTGTTACTGTCTTACTACTGAGAAAGTCTAGGTTTGTCGAGATTATGGGTCTTAAAAAAACCAAGAACATTCACAGCCCACAGTGCCTACAGGAATGAGACAAGTCTCTGGGACTGTCAGCTAGATTTCCGGTCCATCAGCAGCATCCCTGGTACTCTACTGGGAAGCTCAGCTCCATCCCTGCCTGCCTCACTGCCCTCTGTGCCATGGCCACCCAAGCAAGCTTACCACCCAATGTAGCACTGGCAGAGGTTCTCGTGGGATGTGGCCTGTTTGATCAGTAACTCAACTTGTGTAGGGACATCCAGAGTTTCATCATGAGAAAAATCTCGACCTAGGAGAGGAGGAACAAGAAGGCTTTGTCTATACTAGATTAATGAAGCATTTCAAAGGCCTCACCTTACCATCCCTAGTTTAGCTCTACCATCTCTTGGTCCATGTGAGTTTTCCTTAATGAGTGTGAAAAATGCTGAAGTTGGTTTTTTTCCAGCTTCCTTGAAAGGATATTTAATTACAAGCCTACTGGAATGGGGATAAAGCCTTGGTGTATATAGGGAGACCTCTAAGGTCCCCTTGGACCCCACAGTGTTTTACCTTGAACATCTCTAAGGCTCTTATCATGAATGTGTATCTACCTGGAGGATCCAGAATTTCCTCTGCTGTGGGAAATTCCCAAAGTGGGAACTCATGCATGATTTAGGAAGTGGCCTGAGGCACACAGAATAGGCTGGAGGTGGGATCAGAACCTTGGTCTTTTGGACTCTAAGCCCAGCATTTTATCTACTGAATCCTACTTATATGTCTTATGGTTATTGACTTTTGTGTCTACCAATCTCTGGCCCAGGGATGGATTAGAGTAAGTAAGGAAGCATCTATCTGGAAGTGAAATCTTCTGCTGGCGGTCCCCCTGCCTTTTCTCTATAACTTGGAACAGATGAGTCGATGTGTTAGCTGCCCTTCATGCTGGTGAAGCCTGTGGAAGGAAAACTTATATCTAACCAAAGTAAAAGAATCTTCCATGCCTCAACTAAAGATTATATTCATATGACCTTGTACTGCTGGTGCAGGTCATCAACAAGAGAAGCCTGAAAGCCTCTGGGACTGCTGACCTCAGAGAAACGGCACCGTTCAATTAGCTAATTGGTAGTAAAAGCCCAAGTCCTAACAACCAGGCTGAAAACCATGCCAACCATCTACTTAGAGAAATGAAATGCGTTCTACAGTTTATGTTGCTTTCAAATAAACAGACACATACTCACCAGTGAGTTTATCTCGAACCCTGTTAATAATCTGAATGGCCTTCTTATTTAGGGCCTCAGGTTTCACTAAACCATCCCCGACTGAAAGACAAAAAGGAGAAATCCTCAGCAGGCTATCAGAACAGAGACGGGGAGGCTGCCAGGTCTCTTTGGCATTTCTGCTTTCTCATCTACTTTTGTCAGCAGAAAATAATGAGAAACTGAAACGTTCCTCTCCTCCTCCCACCAAGGACCTCTGCAGGCAGTGCATACAACTGCTTCCCCCTCCAGGAGACCTTCCATAGACTAACACATCTAAGGCTGGACTTACTGAAAGAATGGATGGATTCAGGCACTGTGGTCCCAGTTTTCTTATGGGCAGTCTCCCCAAGGTCCACACTGTCCAATAATTCTATGGGAAAAGAGACAGAAAAAAAAAATCACTCTTAGGACACAGTTGTGTTATAAGGTCCTGACCAAAACTTCCTCAGCTCCAATCAGTCCAACAGACATTTATCCAGTTATTTACTGTGTGTACAACACTGGGCAGGTGAGACAGGAAATCTGGACAACACACAGCCCCTACCTACATGCTGTTATAGCCATGAAGAATAGTATTTAGTGAAATCAAAGAGAGGCTAAGAAAACAGTAGTGGGAGATATACTAGGACAGAAAAACATAAGTACCTTTTAGACTATTGCTAAGAGATGTCACTGACATGAAACTTATTCATAAAAGTCTTCATTTCATCAAGCAAAAATGAATTCTTAGAAGGCCTCAAGCTCATTGCAGATGCTATAAAATGGGGACCAGAGAGACTTGGAGCCAGGAAGACCCAGATTAAAAACCAAACTCAGATATTTGGCATTTTACTATCATCTTGGAACCTCAGTTTTCTTTAAATGGGGGTAATGATAGCACCTGTCTCCCAGGATTGCTGAGAACAAAATGAGGTAACAGATTTTTCAAAACTTAAAGGGCAACTAGAAATATGAGAGCTGTTGTCATTAGCAGCCTCTCGATGCCTACGTATTGTAAACCAAGTGGTGATGTAACTGAACAGAAACCCAACTCAGAATTCCAAGTACCAGATTCCTTTGGACCTGTAAAGTTCTCAGGTTTTGGAGGTCACATTCAAATGATTAAGGTCTTTTAGCAGAAAAGAATGTGAATTATTTGAGAGCATGTGGCATTATTCATGTAAGATACAGAAGATTTTTTTAAATATTGGGAATAGGGACTGGACCTGTGATTTCATTGGTAGTGGGAATTCCCTGGTTCCTCTTGTGAGGAACAACCAGGGGGTACAGTTTCTGGAGTGCTGGGCCTGGAATTCAGAAGACCAGATTTCAAATCTGGCCCCAGATCCTTACTAGGTGTGTGACCTTGAGCAAGTCACTTAACTTGTTTGCCTCAGTTTCCTCATCTATAAAATGGGGATAATTACAGCCCCTGCCTGTTAAGGTTGTTGTGAGGATCTAATGAGTTAACTGTAAAGTGCCTGTCACAGTACTTGGCACATGCTACATAAATGCTTATTCCCTTCCCTGCTCTTTTAGTGCTGCTATCACCAGCCTCCTCTGTAGGATGTCACAGTGCCAGGAGCACCCAGATGAGGACTTCTCCTGAGAAAAACGCCCTCCTTCAGTTTGACTCAGGAAACATTTACCAAGTACCTGGTCGTGCAAGGTGCCCAGGGGCTCTAGAAGAGCTTATAATTTAACAGGGGAGAGAGGGCCTGGCCACAGGGCAGAATAGGCCAAGTTCAAAGGAGAGGTCCAGATGAGCCGCTGACAAATCGAGGGATGTACTCTCCTATGGGGGAATAGGGAAGGCATCAAGAAGAAGGATGCCCCTGAGTTCTGTTTGAAAAGAGGGAGGAACTTCAAAAGGGATACAGCCACAGAAGGATGGACAGCTAAGGCCTGGAAGATGGTGTGAGCAAAAGCATGGAAAGCAACAGAGCAGGGATAGGGAACAGGAACCCAGTCAGTCTGATTAAAAAGAAGCTTACCTGAAGGGGAATAAAAAGGTGAGAAGGTCAATCAGTAAGGGTTTATTAAGCACCTGTTATGTGCCAGGCATGGGGCCAGACTAGAGAAAGAAACACAAAAGCAAGCAAATCCTCATCCTTGGGGCGCTCATATTTTAGTAAGAAGGTGAGGAAAGGAGTTTCTCTTTTATTCATTAGGCAAAAGGGGTCCAGGAAGATGTGGGAGTATAGTAGACCCTGGAGATGTGAGAGTATAGTAGACCCAGGACAATGGTCTCTGGCCTGAACTGAGGAGAATGTAGGAGTACAAAGGGCACAGCTGAGACAAAGGAGAAAGAATCTGTGAGACCAGGCAGCTATCTGATAATGGGAAGAGTTGAAGACTCTCAAAGTCCAAATCACTGGAAGGATGGTGAAACCATCTTAAGAAACAGAAAGCCAGAATAAGTGTACATCCTGAGGAAATTAGTTCAGTTGGACAATTGTTGAGTTTGAGGGGCTAAGGACATGGGGCGTGGTGGTGGGAGGTGGCTAGTACTTTGCCAGAAAATTAGATAGCCTCAGAGTGGATTCTAAGCAGTGGCTGTTACTTAGATTTATTATTATCAATGATCATAGTAGAAAAATCTCTGAGGTAAGGATGCTCCATCAGAAATCATTTCAAATTCTTAGTGCAAGGTCCAAAAAGCACTCTCTTGTAAATTCTCATTCATTCACTCAGTCAACAGTTATTTATTATTTAAAAAAAGTTTTTTTATACCCTTACCACCTTTTATCTTAGTATCAATTCTAAGGCAGAAAAGTGGCAATTGGGATTAAGTGCCCAGGGTCACACAGCTAGAAAGTGTCTGAAGCCAAATCTGAACTCAAGTCTTCCTGTTTTCAGGCCTGGTGCTCTATCCACTGTGCCTCTTAGCTGCTCCTTCAATAGCCATTTATTATGTTCCAAAATTGCTGATTATGTGTTAAGTTCTCTAGAATGAACAATGATGGTCTCATCGCCTCCATGGGAGTATGACTTTAATGACTATTAGAAAATAGGTGTGGCCACCTTTGGATTGTTTGTTGGCAAATGATATGGAGGTTGACAAGTGCCATCTCTAACTGCACTAAGAAGAGGCCTTGTCTTACCCCTGTAATGCCCAGGTTTGTCCAGAACAGCAGCCCCTCTTCCTATGTGATACACCCACCTACAGACTGGCCGGCTGAGTACGAGTCTGTCCGTGTTCGTGACCGCTTGGTGCCTTTCGTATTTGCTGGGAAAAGAAATAAAACTAACATTGAAGACTGCTCAATGCTTTTGTCTGAGGCTAAAGAAACTTGGTGGACATTCTCTTAGAATCATGAAGCCTTGCTCCTTTCTCATCTAGCAATACTCAGAAATAGTTTTCCAGGAGGGGGGTAGTGAGAGCAGGCAGTGTAGAAAAGCTACTTTACTTACTTCACCCACCTTTTCTGTTTATACCCAGAGAAAGTATGAAAGAGGAAACAGCAGCAACAGTATCAGATGGCAGTGAATTTCACAGGAGAAATTTTCCTCGATAGGTGGAAAGTAATGAATTGAATAAAACATTATTCCCCTAAGACACAAGTCTATTTCCTACCCAGACTTCTGTTTTCTGTTCTGCAGAGAGGGAAACCAGTCATTATTAAGAGAATGTTTTTGGTGAGAAAAAGAAACTCTTACGTGATTTATTTGGGGTAGCCCTGAAATGGTGAATAAGCAATTCTTCAGATATAGTAGTCAGTGATGGCAGGGAAGGTTTTTAAAAAGTGGAATGATTTGCTGTGCATTAAAAGCACAATCTGAATAAGTCTATGCTCTCAGGGCAAGAGGGAATGGCTAGGCTGAACCTTAAAAGTCTGTGATGATGGTTGTTTGGCACTTGGAGCTGGGAATGCATGTTCCCCTGCCCCAGCCACCCTTTCTGAGTGTCCCAATGCCCATGCAGTGTTGGGCACTTACTGTCCATAAGTCTCCAGTTCAATAAGGGGTCATAGACAAAGGCTTCCAGCACAGCCATCACACTGTCCTTGTGCTCCCGAAGAACCTCCATCACTGTGTGGCAGGTGATCCGGTAGTTGCCATCGAGGCCTGTCACCTGGGAGACAGACCCAGAACTTGTTTACAAGGACCACAAGTACCAGTGTCCTTGACTCTACCCAAGGCATCCAGTCACATCCCTCATGGAACAGAATTTGGTCATGCTTTTTACTGACATAAAGCAGCAGAGGTGTGTTGGGAGTGAGAGTTGGGACGCTAAGAAGTTGAGAATGACTGCTGACTGTCTAACCTATAAAGTTCTGAAGAGTTAGGAGAAAGTTACATTTAATATACTGGAAGAGTCATGATAGGGATGGGAACTGTAATTTGACTGATATAAGGAATTTCCAGGTAAGGAAATTTCCTCTACCTAAGTTAATACCTATAGTCTAAGAGCTCAGGCCCCAAAGGAAGTGACTTCTGTAAGGTCACAAAGCTGGTCTGGATCACAAGTGGCCTGCTGTCTAGTTAGTCCACATCCATCTTTTAGGGTAGATGGATGGAGGCAAAGTGAGGTAGGGGGAAGAGCGTTCACTGGGTGGAGAGTGAGAGGCCCTTGTTTCAAACCCCAGTTCTGCTCCCTGATTGTTATAAAAGGAGGCAGGCACAAGCCAGCGGAGCTCTGGGAATGTGTTTCTTGGCTCATCTCAGCTTGACATTGAAGCTGCCCACTCCTGATTCCCACTTACTTCCATTGCATTGGTCAACATCCTCGTCAATCGAAATGGAATCTTCTCTGGGAATTTCTCTCGAGTCATCGCCACCTAGAAAGTAATAAAAATCATAGAACAACTGTTTCTTAAGCTGAAACCAGGTCAAAAGAAGTCTTAAAAGCCTGTGATTTTTCAGGTAAGTTACCAGACTTCGATGGACAGAAATTAGATCAGACAGAAATGAGAGCTTGTATACCACTGTGCTATGTACTTAGAGGGGGATGTCAGGAGTGGTCTTTGCCTTTGAAGGGTTTACAAAAAAGGATTATAGGAAGTAGGTGAGAAGTACTTGGTAAATAAGAAATGACACTGTAAAGAAGTTACCAAGGGGGTGACTCGGACCACAACATACTTTGTGGGAGAGGAAAGGTCCTCTTTGGTTAGGAGCTGACTTAAACCACTTAAGAAGGAGGGGCTGCAAAGTGAAACTCCCCAGTCTAAATCTTTCAGGGCCACCTTCTCACCTCAAAGCAGTCCCCAAAGTCGATGTGCAAGATCTTTCCGCTGAGTCTGTCCAGCATCAAGTTGGATGGGTGTCTATCCCAGGAAGGAGAGACCAGAGGCACAGATTATTAGAGCAGCCCAGACAGATTGATCAAACAGTTCATAATGGCTGAGGCCCTGAATGAGAGTTTATCTGTGTGGGCCAGAAGTTGCCTCCCACCGATGGCTTCTAGCTGCCTGATAAATAGGATCCTATCTGAGTAACAGAGCTAGGAGACTATCCTGAGCAGTCACATGGGTGAGGAAGGCCTTTCTCTGCAGCTGCTCAGTGTCCATCTGACTATAGCTATCAGGCATATGGAAAATAGGTGCTTTTCTTTATAGTAAGTCCATGTTCTCTCTTTTTTTAAAAACCCTTACCCTCTGTCTTAGTATCAATATTGGATATTAGTTCCAAGGCAGCAGAGGGGAAAAGGCTCAGCAATAGGGATTAAGTGACTTGGCCAGGATTATATAGCGAGGAGGTGTCTGAGGCCAAGTTCGAACCCAAATCATCTCATCTCTGGGCTTGGCTCTAAATCCACTAAGCTGCTACCTGGGTGCCCTCTGCATGTTCATTTTTAAAGAAGATTTATTACTGATTTGGGTCTACAAAAATATAGCCTAGCTTCGAGGTGAGAGCAAAATGAATACCAAGAGGGGACATAATACCATAAGATAAACTCAGAGTTGTCAGAAGTAATGCTTGGAGCTGTTCAATATCCATTTCTAAGCATTCAAAGATTTCTTTTCTAGGCAATAGAGTTAGATAACTTTATAGCATAAAAGTATAGGAAAAAGGTCTAGTTTAGTTGGTTTGAATTCTAGGACACATTTTTTCAATAAGTTATATCAACATATTATACTGAGAGACAGCATGAAGATGAAGCTACTGTGCTGGACTGAAGAGTCAGGTATAGATTGAGTTCAAATCCTGCCACTTATTACAATGACTGATTGTTGCACCTTGAACAAGTCATTTATCCCCTCTAAGACATAGGACTTGCCACCAAAGTCATAGATAGGTTCCCCATCCTAATTAAGTCACTCTAGGGGAAGGGGTTTGCCCCTAAATTATGAATTTTCTTTTTCTTGAGATAGTTTCCCAGCACATGACAGATAAGTCTGGGGTTGGCCAAAGACCCCCACATAAAAGATCATAGTCTTTGGAGCTGGTCTGGAATAGAAGGAAGAAGAATGAAAGTAACTCACCTGTCTCCTAGGCCCAAAATATACCCCACCATGGACATAACTGCTAAAGAACGGGTATAATTCGTTCTTCGGTCAAACCACACCTAGAATACAGCAGAAAGAGAGAGAGAGAGAGAGAGAGAGAGAGAGAGAGAGAGAGAGAGAGAGAGAGAGAGAGAGAATATGTGTGTGTGATCCAAGATGGCCTTGGGAAGGCTGCAACCAGTGCAGTTCCAAGAGAGACAAAGCAAATTCAAACCACAGAGACACCACATGGCTTATAAATGCAATTCTAGAAATGCCGATCTAAGGGAACCAGAGTCAATGATTCCATCTGGAGGCAGTCATGTGGGCATGTGCCTGATGTACCTCAGAGCTGGGGCTCTTCAGCCAGAGCAGTTTGGCCAGGTCATCCCCAGCGGTGTTATTGACAGCATGTTCAAATACTTCAACCTTCTGCATCAGTGTCAAATGGTCGTAATCTGGAGCCATCTAAAATGAGACACATCCCATTCAGTGAGGGCTTGGTGTTTCTGTCACAGTGCCCCAAGAAGATAGGAAGATGACCTGGATAAGGACCCTGTGAAATGAGAAACTGGGAGGTCACCCAAGGCCAGTGGCTTATTAGCTTAAGGAACTACCAAAGAAATGATGTCCAAAATGAGGACATCAAGAGAAGTTAGCAGTGTGATGTAGTAGAGAGCAGGAGGAACTGGCTTGAAGTCCTTTCTCTGACACTTCCTGGCTGTGTAACTTTGGGTAAGTTCCCTAACTTCTCAGTACCCCATAGCAACTTACTGAAACCTAAGTGGCAGAGATGGCACCAGTCTGCTTTGGCTGATGAAGTTCCTAAAAGGAGCTCCCAACATCAATGAGGTCATAGTTTGGGTCCAATAAAAAAAGAAATCCTCCCATGTTTCACATATAATAGCTGGTCCCCTAAAATACCTGTTGAATGAATCATTTCTAGGTTCTTTTGATTCTCCATTAAGGAAGATGCTTTAGGGTTAAAAAATTCACTGGCCACTTATGCCATGGAATTATTTTTCCAGAACCTCAAAGCAAATTCAGGCAGGAAGGCCCCTCTACACTCTCCCAACCTGTGCCCAGTGCCTCTAGCTTCTAGAAAGGGGCGCCTGCTAATCCCCCAGCCTCCAGGCCCTTAGGATTCCTAGAAGAAACCACGGTCAAGCCCTAGTCTTGACTTCTGGGCTTGGAAGAGGGTTATCTCTTACTCGTAACATGATTCGATGCTCAATGTTGAGAAGGATCTTCTTTTTCTCCCGGTAGTCTCGGATGAGTGCATGCAGCGTGTCACAGTGGGGGACCCACCCAATCAGGCCCGAGTTCGTTGACAAGGGAATGACAGCATATCTCTGGATGCTGGAGGGGATAGAGCCATTGTATAGATGCCAGTATAGAGGGCACAGTATGAGCAACCTAATCACATCCTCCTTAAACAAGTCTATAGCCCCAGGGGAGTTTATGATGGTGGTACAATGAGTAATCTCTGGCTCCTCCTACCTGGCAGGCATTAATTACCAGGCCTGCTAAGTGGGCATAGACCCATCTTCAAGGTTGTCAGGTAGGCTATTTATATTCATAATTGGAAGTAGAGTGACATTGACTTGAGGCTCAAGAGAGAGTCTCTGGATATAATTTCTTAATTGTGGTGTTATCAAATTTGCTGTTCCTTTAGGCCAGAGGTGTTAAAACACATGGCCCAAACCAGATTAAAATACAATTTGGGGGGGCAGCTGAGTAGCTCAGTGGATTGAGAGTCAGGCCTAGAGACGGGAGGTCCTAGGTTCAAATCTGGCCTCAGACACTTCCCAGCTGGGTGACCCTGGGCAAGTCACTTGACCCCCATTGCCCACCCTTACCACTCTTCTGCCTTGGAGCCAATACACAGTATTGACTCCAAGACGGGAGGTAAGGGTTTAAAAAAAAAATACAATTGGGAAACATTAAACAAGACACATTAAAAATACAACAGAATATAGATACAATAGATAATGTTAATATGTGGTTTTCTAAGTTGATATGTGGACACCAGAGAGCCTTATATATATGATTTAGTGGCTGTTTCTATTTGAGTTCGACACCACTGGTCTAAACTAATGAAGTTGTGGATACTCTGAAGGAAAATGAGGATACCTTACAATGAAAATCTAGCACATGAAAAATTTTCAGACAGTGATGAGAATCGTTGTCTTGGCTTCCCATTCTCTTTCTGCCAGGTATGTAGCTTTACCACTAAATTCTCCAATGTGTTGTGGCATCACAGACACTCAAATGGGACCACCCTACATAGCCATGGTTTCCCCTTTCCATTTGTTCTACATACCTGAGATTTTTTCTAAGGGATGTTGGGTCATTGGCCAGTAATGTGTTGACAAGGCCAAAGAGCTGCATAACTCGTTCATCCTGCCTTAGGTCCTCATGGCCTTTCAGAAGAAACACAAACTCATGCCCATTGCTGCCTGTAGGCAAAGGAGGGAGATGAGAATTAAGGGGAGGGCTTCTCAAGGCCATTCGGGGAGGACCAGGCTCTTTAGATCACCGACTCTTCACCAAATCCCCCAATTTAGTACCTTAGAACAAATGAGGAGCCTACTGGTTTTAATGACATTCCCATTTGGGAATGTTGATTTAAAAAAACTTAAATATAAATTGATACCAGAAATTTTAAAGCGATAAGACTCAGATTATCAGAGATTAGTCTATGAAACACTAAGAATAATCCCATTTTGGGAACTGGTCATAAAGGCATGGGTATCTCCAATGACCTAGAATGACAGGGCAAGAAGTGAGTCACTAATCTACTCACTTCCTCCCCTTCAGGCATGATCGATCACACATAAACTGTCCCAGACAAGTAGAAACTTATCTTGCTTTCTTCTTTCTAAACTTGAGATTTAGCTGGAATAGTAAAATCTAGGGGCAGTGAGAAAGAGATCAAGTGTCCTGTGTCCAGGGTTACAGTGGGAAGTAGTACTTATACCTGGCTCTTGTGGACACAGAGGGAAGCTCTCTATATGCCACATGGCCTCTAGCTAAATCCAGATGGAAGGCCAGAGTCCACTGGTTGAACTAAATTCACCAAGTTAACCTTAGTAACCTTTATGCAAGGTCCCACAAAAAGGAAACAGCCTGTGGTAGCTCTAGTCATTCCTAGATGCCTCTCAAAGGTTTGCCTATTCTTTCAAGTTCATCTTAAATGCCTCCTCCTTCAGGAATATCCCCCCCTATCATCACCCCTGGGGATGACTTTCCTCTCCAGACTTCACAGACTTTTGTCCTGTACTTTTCTTTTAATAAACTCATCATGAAAAGTCATCTCTTCCCAAGAGCTCAGTGTTCTTAGCACAGTGTTTTGTACACAGCAGGTTATTAATAAAGGTATGCCTTTATCAGAGTTTGAGCCCCCCCTTTTCCTCCTCCCTATGTGCACCCAGCCTTGATGTTATGAGTCCCCCAGCCACCTGATGTGCCCAGTGCCCAGTCTTTCCTCACTGTCCTATTGCTAGGATTTAGCCTTGCAGAATCCCATGGAGCTGGGCTGCTTAGCTCAGTAGGTTAGAGGACTCAAATCCCAGGATTAATAAGGAGTCAGGGAGATGGAAGTCAAGAGAAAACTATTCCAACACCAGCTTTTTTCACACACAATTAACACTGCCAGCCAGAACCTGGGACCTGGTCCAGGAGGATGCTGCCTCAGGCTTTGCTCAAGACCCCCATGTTTGGAAGAGTGAGCAAACATCCTTGGAGAATTGTTCTGGCAGAAGAAATCACCAGCTTTGGCCTACTGAAAAGCCTCTTTGGCCTTCTTGGTCAGACTGATCCTACAATTGGCCTCTGTAGCTTGGTGAGTCTTAGCAGGGTTGGCGCTCTAGGGTCCTAAGAGCCTTGGAGATTCCATGAGGAGGCCCTGGGAAGGGCAGAAGCTCTGAGGGCAAGGCATGGCCAGCAGAGGGGAATTCTTACCCATTAATGTCAATTTCCTGGGCCTCTGCTTGGATGTAATGACCTGGAGAGAAGGTGCTATGGACTGAATCCGGATGACAGGCTGGTTGGGGTCATAGGTGCCCGGCACTGCTAACTCCAGGTCCCGGCACATCAGGAGTTTGGGTGAGACATACTGCAGCTCCAGCGAAGTGAGCTGGGGAGAAGCATAAGATGTCATTTTTTGCTCCCAGGGAGGAATGCAGAGGCAGCTGTTGGGCCTTCCCAACTCCAAGCACTGATGGTGGCAGTGAATGCCCCCTGAGATTTTTCATGGACATGAGTCCAAGCCCAGGGTTTGGCATACGGTAAATACTTCATAAATGGCTTTTCATTGTTTCAGCTGATAGAGACATTCCCCTAAGACGGTGTAAGACACGAAAATGGCCTTTGGGGGATCTGGAAGTCCCTACCTGAGGCAGCTGCTTGGAGATCCGTCTAAACACATGATAATAGAGGTCCCAGGCCTGTGTCAGGTCCTTGACATTCCCTGACTTCATGTACTTTCGGCACCACTCTTGGGCTTCCATTAAATCTCGGCCATATGCCTGGGAATAAAGAAGGGGAAAAAAAGCTGGTTTCCAGGTGGGGTGCTTTCTAAGTGAACTCATGGCCAGAGCTCTAGAACTGCAAAAGGAATTCTGTTATGTAGCATGAGGCTTTTTAATAAGAGGCGGTATGTTCCAGTGTCAAGAGGGCTCACCTGGGAGCAAGGGCCTGGCTCCAAGTCCAAGGTAGTAAGATTATAGGCAAGTCACTGAATCTGGGTCTCAGTGTCCTCATTAGTAAAATATGTCACTAAAAGACTGGTGCCCCCTTTTTCCTTCTATCAGTCATTTCTGGGAAAAGTACCCATAATTGTAACAGAGGCAACCCTCTGAAGAGCTTTCATGGCTCCCACTGCCTTGAACAGGGAAAACAGGTCACACTGTTAGGCATTTGGAGCCCTCCTTAAACTGGGCCCCAGTCTGTTCTTGCAAGCCAATTACCCATCACTCCCAACTTGAACTAGAGGCCAAATGAACTTGCTGGCCTCCATCTAGGACCATGATGGTGAACCTATGGCATGCGTGCCAAAGACAGCACAGAGAGACCTCTATTTAGGCAGCTGTGCCCAGCTTGGGCCACCAGAAGGCAGGGGGCAGGACACTAGGTCTCTGAGCCACCTCCCCGCTGGGCTTGGACAGTAGTCCTCTTGCTTTGCCTGCCCCTGGGGTGGCTGGGTGCAGGAGTCTGGGTCTCTGTGGCCCCAGAAGGAGGCTTCTCCCACACGAGCCAGCTGGGACCCAGGTCCCACTCCATCAACACTGCAGGGCACTGCACACAGTCTAGAGTGGTCGTGGGTGAGGCATGGGGTCCCTAAAAGGTTCCAAAAGGTTTGCCATCACTAATCTAGGACATCCATCTCCTGCCTCTGGCACCCCAGCTCCCTTTGGGACTAAGCTCAAGGGCCACCCCCTTCAAGAGGCCTTCTCTGACCTACTTGGTTATGAGACGGCCCCTTCTTCCTATCTCACCGCTGTTGACCATTGTGAGAATGTTTCATATCCCCTAGAATAGTGATGGCAAACCTTTTAGAGACTTAGTTCCCAAATTGCAACCCTCATGTCGCATGTGAGCCACCCCCTTATCCCAGACAGGGGAGGGAAGAAGTGCTCCCATTGGGCTGCTGGGCAGAGGGGTGGGTGTGATGGGAGAAATGTCCTCAGGTGTGTGGAAAGAGGGAGGGTGCTTGCATGCCAAAGGTTTGTTCAAAATGGCTCTAGAACAGTGATTCCCAAAGTGGGCGCTACCACCCCCTAGTGGGTGCTGCAGTGATCCAGGTGGGTGGTGATGGCCACAGGTGCATTTATCTTTCCTATTAATTGCTATTAAAATTTAAAATAATTAATTTCCAGGGGGCTAAGTAATATTTTTTCTGGAAAGGGGGTGGTAGGCCAAAAAAGTTTGGGAACCACTATTCTAGAAGAACCTAAGTTTCCTGCAGATAAGGCCTATGTCATTTTTTTATCTGCATTCCTATCACTGTTCTTGGCACATAGTAGGTACTTAAAAAATGTCTGTGCACTGAGAATAATTTGAAGTACATTTTCAAATAGCCATTTGGAATTCTTCTGAAATCTGTCCATAGCCTTTCATTTATCTACCAACAAATAGTGCTTGGTGGTGTCTGTTTGCGTCAGTTCACTATACAATATTTATTAGCATCCCAAATTTAGAGCTGGAAGAGATCATGAGGCACAAACTCACTGGGCCCAGGCTGAAGTGAGTCATGGGCATCTTGCTTCAAGAGGAGCCCTTGTGCTTTTGGGTTTTGGATTGTTTCTATCTTTTGGTACCATTTGGTACTAGTTAATAGTTTTGATGATTGCTTTTTGGTAGCAGAGCTTGGGATATACTTCTCATTACTGCCATCAAATTTTTCTAGATCTTTTTGTTCTTTCAAATGAAGTTTTTCTGTTTTATTTAATTGTACAAGGTATCCCCATAGCAATCTGAGATAGAATTAAATTTGTAGATCTGGATGATATAGTCATTTTTATTAAATCATCATGGTCCAAACATTAACACTGAACCTCTTTTCATTTAGTGATTTTTAATATGAATATTTGATACCTTTATTCTATAAAGAGCATTTTGTAGTTGTACGGGCATCTTGCATATAGCTTGGTAGGTTCATTCTCAGGCATTTTATCCATTTTGGAGTTATTTTGCATCGCCTTTCTCTTATTTTCATATCATTTAATATAAAATGTATATAAAATGCTATTGTTTAATGTAGCTTTATTTGGTAACCTGCTACTTTTCTGAATCTAGTTAAGTCCATTTATTGCTACATTCCTTGGATCTAAGGTTTTCCAAGTATAGTGTCACATCATCTGCAAACAAATAATTTGGTTCCCTCTTGTCGAGGACTAGGATTTCATACAGAGCCCAGTAGGAACCCTATGGAGTGGGGCTAGGTCCAGTTCCTTTTGTCTTGTCTTACTGTTTGCTTTCTTAGGGTTTATCATTCTTAATGACCTTTGTCTAAAAGCATTTTTAATCAAACAGGCATTATGGGCAAAAGAAGGTGGGAAAGAGTCTCATAGTTTCACACCAGCTAATTTCATGCTCTCTCTTCCTTACCTGATTAAAGGATGTTTCTTTCAGAGTCTGGGGTCCCCGTTCCATCATTGCATGCAGGGGTTCGAGCACCTCAAACATCCCTTTCACATTCCTCTCCCCAAAGTACAAACGAGAAGCTTCCTCCAGACCTTCATGCCACATTTCATGCCACAAGATGGCCACTCGGATCAGTTCCTCGCTCACCTAGGAAAAAAGACGGAAGGAAAATAGAATGAGAGTAAATCAGTCTGGTCAAGTCAGTGGGTGGCTAGAAGAGGTCCTCTCTCTGAACACTAGAGGGCACACTCAGACCTTCCCTGAGGAGATGGAATAAGCTGCGCAGGCTATTCTGGCACCAGGTAAGTAAGTTGGTATTCCAGCTAGTAGCAGTTTAGGACTCACCATCATGGCCTGTTGGACCAGAGTGTTGCTGTGTTCACACATGTTCTTCAGAATTTTGTTGGCTGCATTGTGACGAGCTGTGGTGGTGGATTTAGAGGCCACAGTCAGTGGGTAAATCAGAGCCTGAAATACATCAAGAAGGAAAGTGGGTGCATGTGTGCCCAAGGTGCCAGGCAACATGGCTTAAGTAGGTAAAGAAAGAAGATGGCATTAAGTTTGTTTGGCTAAGCTATTCAGGATCATTTCAACAGCCCGGAGGATGGAAGATAAACTTTTGGAGGAAGTTATTTCTCCCTACGGAGGGATTCTCTTGGCTGGAATGTATACTCCTAAAGGGTAGGAGTGAACATCCCTCTCACAATTCCCTAAGCCCCTGCTCCCAAGGCAAAATGACCTAAATAAGGCTCGTAGGCACCCAAAAGGAGGGCACGTTAAAAAAAGAACTGCCTGAAGACCCAGCCTACCTGGGGATGGTATCGACCAATATCTGTGAGAAGCTGGTGAATAAGGCGTCCTACCAAGGGCCGGGGAGTATCAATTCTTGCAATGAGCTGTGGAATGACCTGGGATTCAATAGTAGACATAGAAAGAATTAGAGTTGCTTTTCTGGGTATGGAGCAATGACTGTAATTTGCTTGGTTAATCTGGCCAACTTCCAAAGTCCTGAGGTGCCCCACTGTGGGGGTAAAGGCAATCAGGGCTCCTGGAGATCTGCCTACCAGGCCAAAAGCTCAGAGGAGGTATGTGACAGCAACTATCAGAAGATCAGACTTGTTGAATGATAAGAGGTTTGTGCCTAAATCAGTTGTGCAGCCACAGCAAGCACATAAGGACAGACTAAGGAATGGCAGGACTGGGATTGACCCTGGGACAGGGAGTTAGGGGGTGGGGTGGGGAAGGGTGACCCCGTCTACAAAGTCATGGATCCCTAAAGTAATACTGTGAAACTGTGCAACAATTCACTGTTCTTCCTGCTCCACCACCTACTTGGGAAAGCCTGGTCTAAGACTCAGAACCAGAGTCTAATGGGTGAAGGGTTGGTGGTCTACTGGCTACTGCAGAAAGCTTGATTCCAGATGTGACACAAGTCCAGTAGACTGAAGAGGAGACAGAAGTTGGCTCAAGCTCACCTGTAACCAGGTGTCAATCTGGATAGCCTTCACCCCTTCCACTAGAGCTTCATTTACATCTGGCCAGTGCCCATAGTCAAACCACAAGGTGAGGACTCTGGAGAGAGATAATTAGGAGATTAGGAGACCTTTCTTCAGGGCCTGACTGCCCCTTTCTTTCCATGGATATGATCCAAAGCAGAGGCTTTCAAATGCTGTTCGACTGTTAGTTTGTTCAAGAAGGGCCACAGATCTAATGGACCAACAACTACTCTTATTTCTCCTTGTACCAGCAAAACAGAACAAGAGCTCCATGGTCAAATGAATGGCAATAACTGGGGCTGTCCCTGATTCGACACCAATGAGGAACATGAGAAATAAATTATTCAAGGATTCCATTGGAGACCCAAGCAGTCGTCATTCTCTTAGATCCATGAATCTGGGAGAGATGAGCCCAGGGATCTAAGCAAGGATGGACAGGCCTCGAGAAAATAAGGGAATTGGCTCTCTCTGTTAGAAATCCTAGGATAAGAGGTACAAACTGTCATGACTATCTGCAGCCCCTGGATTAGTTTCCTTCTGTTACTCAGTGCTCTCAACAGCTCCTGGGCCCAGGGGAAAGGGCTTCAGAAGCACTGTTGTTCCTCCCAGGTCTGCTTTGCTCACCCATACAGTGTGTCTAGGGGGGTTCTCCAATTCTCCTCTCTTCACTTTTTTAAAAAAACCCTTACCTTCTGTCTCAGAATCAACAATAAGTATCAGTTCTAACACAAAAGAATGTTAAGGCTAAGCAATGCGGGTTAAGGGACTTGCCCAGGGTCACATAGCCAAGATGTATCTGAGGCCAATTTGAACCTAGGACCTTCCATCTCTAGACCTGGCTCTCAATCCACTGAGTCATTTAACTGCCACTCTACCCCCTTCTACTCTTGTATTAGAACACACAGATGACTATATATCATGAGTCAACTGTGTTTTCAAATGCATGTCAAAGAGACCGAACCCACGACAGTGCCAGACCATGAGCAGGATGGAGGTGAAATGCGCCACATGCTCCTCCGTTGCTGCTCTCTTGAGAAGTCAGAGCTATACAATCTCTCCTCCTAGCAAGGACAGGCTCTGGTACCTGAGGGTGTCCTGAAGGTTGTTGCCCCGGGACAGAGAGATGGAGCGGAAGAAGCCCTGGACAGCGGGCACCGTGTACATTAGGAGAGTCTTGGACAAATCCTGTGGGAACACATAGATATGTTAGTAACATTTCAGACTAAAAAAAACCTTCCACAACTGGGAGGCTGAAAGGGTTGAAACTCGGGAACACGCTGTTCTCAGGGTCTGCCAGCTGCCCCCAGTGTGTTCTGAAGTGAGATCAGGAAAGGCAGAGAAGCAGCAGCATGAGTCACGCCAGACCACATTCTCTGAGCGGAACTGCAGACACACTCCCACCCACATGTGCAGGTGCAGGCAGACAATATGCTCATTCACTGAGGTGGGAGTCCAGGGGGCTGATTGTTCAGCGTGCTCTGGCCTCTCTGAGCACCCCCTGCCATGCTCGGGATGCCTGCTACCTTGGGGACTTCCTTCTGCACAGGTGAGGGGGGGCTCTGCTCTTCTAGGTACCCCTCCCTCTCACACACACATTGTGGGCACACATTTTCTGGCCCAGAGGAGGGGTGAGGGCTGTCCGTTCCCATACGCCCACGTACCTCAGTGACCTTTTTCTGTACAGGGGAGGGGACAGGGCTGTTGTCTGCACTCTCGGCCTCACTCTCACTGTTGCTGCCCTCCGTGTGGGCGCTCGTGACACTGGCCCCACTGGCGTGCCGCAGCTTCTTCTTCTCATCTCGGGCCTGGTTCTGGTGCTTGTAGTGTAGCACAGCTTCAAAGTTCATGACTGCCCAGGCATGCCAGGCCTGTAGTGAGGAGAGAATGGATGTATGGAGCATGATAGCCTCACTCTTCCTAGCTAGATGACCCTGGACAAGTCACTTAACCCCCATTGCCCAGCCCTTTCCACTTAAGTGTCCCCCCACCCCTCCTCGAGTGTGTCTCCCAAGTTCTGACAATACTTCTCTTGTGCTGTAGGACACTTTGTTTAGTTCTTCAGCTATCTGGGCCCATCCTATCCCACCTAATGAACAGAAACCTTCTGCAGGGAGAGAGCTGGGTCAGACTCA
This sequence comes from Gracilinanus agilis, assembly GCF_016433145.1. Taxonomy (NCBI): domain Eukaryota; kingdom Metazoa; phylum Chordata; class Mammalia; order Didelphimorphia; family Didelphidae; genus Gracilinanus; species Gracilinanus agilis. The sequence continues at coordinate 46,181,702 of NC_058132.1, forward strand.
CTTCAGTACCCCTGTGCAACCTGTGCCAAGGTTTTACTAGACTATCTCATTACAAGATGGAAGTGACCTCCAGAAGGCCAGGCCACCCCAGCCCAGGGTAGCATAAACTCTAGTACAGTGATAGGCAACCTTTTTAAAGAGGGGGCCAAAGGAAAGGAAATGCTCATCTGTCAGTCTGTTTCTAAGGCAACTCTTTTGAAGTTTCATTGTATTGTATCCTACTCATTGTATTCATCAGATTAGCAATAATGTCACAGGGCCAGATGGAACATTTCAGGGGGCCACATCTGGCCCATCAGCCGTAGTCTGCCCATCACTGCTCTAGTAAGTTCCCCATAGCTGCAGAAGCATCAGTTTGAGTCTAGGGATGCCACCCAAGGAGTAGCTAAGCTAAAGCTAGAGGGGTTCCACAAGATTGGTTAAGGGGTCATGGATTTTTCAAGCAATGTCTCTAATATTTCAGTCATGTCTGACTCTTCATGAACCCACATGGCGTTTTCTTGGCAAAGATATTGATGTGATTTGCCATTTCCTTCTTGAGCTCCTTTTATAAATGAGGAAACTGAAGCAAAGAGGGTTGAGTGACTTGCCTAGAGTCACACAGCTAGTAAATGTCTGAGGCCAGATTTGAACCTAGGTCTTTCTCACCTGTAAAATGAAGTTGCTCTGTTGTACAGTTGTATCCATTTCTTTGTGACCCCATTTGGAGTGTTCTTGGCAAAGATACTATAGAGATATTTGCCATTTCCTTCTCCAGCTCATTTTACAGAGAAGAAAACTGAGGCAAACAGGGCTAACTGACTTCTGCAGGATCACGCAGCTAATAAGTGTCTGAGGCCAGATTTGAACTCAAGAAGATGAGTTCCTAACCCTAGGCACGGTGCTCAATCTTCTGTGCCAACTAGCTGCACCTCCCAAGTTGGAGAGAGGCTGCACACTGGCCAGGTGGGAACATCCATATGGATAAAATCCCACATCTGAGAAGGGACTTTGTGCACAGCAGTTGCTTAACAAACAGCTAATGAACTGAATTTCGTTGCAACTGAAAATGTGCTTCTCTATTACCATATAATAGTGTGGATACAGATGGTATAGGACACTGGAAGGAGCTTGTGCTGACTTAAGGATGTATACTAGAAGCTTAAAAATGACCAGCAAACTAGCCCTGATTTCTTTTTGCTGGTTCTTACTGTCTCATAACCAGCACTCTGGAATACTCTGAGCAGTGGCAAAGCAGCTGATGGGATGGTGGTGGGAGCTTCCTCACTGGGCAACCACTACACCAATGAAATGAGATTCCCAGGTCCCAGGATCCTGGCACTAGAACTGGGGGGAACCTCTGAGGGCATTTAGTTCAACTGTCTCCTTTTACAGAGGAAGCAGAGACCCCAAGGAGGTGAAGTGACTTCCCAAGGTCACATGAACAGTATCAAAAGAGCAGTCTGAACCCAAGTCTTCTGGCTCCAGAGCTAGTGATTCTCCCAATGTCCCCTGCAGCCTCATAGGAAGGTGCTTCTACCATGATGTAAGAGATATCTATGTGTGCTAAGTCTGGCATGTCAAACCAGGGCCAGCATGACTTTCAAGAATTCTGTGGCCCCAGAAGCCACATCTAACTTACACCAATCTATTCCAATTGATATATATCTCTTATCCTTCTCTGTATTCATTATATTCACTATTTCTCATTTGCCCTGTTGATGGGCATCTGTTTTATTTCTATATCTTTGCCATTCTCCAAAGTGCTTTTATAACTATTTTGTTAAGTATATGGAGCTTTTCTTTTTGTCACTCATCTCCTTGGAGTATATATGTAGCACAGAATCTCTGGGTCAAACAGTAAGGACGTTTTTCTTGTAAAATTCCAAACTGCTTTCCAGAATATCTGGATTACATCACAGCTCCAAAAATAATGCATTAGTGTGCCCATCTTTCTGCAGTGCTTCCAACACTGACCCCTCCCACTTTTGGTCATCCTTGACCATTTTCTGGGTATGAGGGAAAACCTTTGGATTGTTTTGATTCTTTTCTCCTATTATTAATGATTTGGAATATTCTTTTGTGTAGATGTGAACAGTCTATAATTCTTTTGAGAACTGTTCATGACCTTTGACCACTTTTCTGAAGCATATTTTGAATAAAGAGTGTTTCTTTTCATAGAATGTTGGACTTTAGACCAAAAGCTATCTCTGAGATCATCTGTTCCAACTGGAGGCCCTATGAGGTGAAATGAATTATCTCGTTAGTTTGTCGAAAGCTAGGCCTTGAATCTATGTCTGCTCACTCTAAATTCCATACTCCTTCCAGCAGGCTGTGTATGCTGCTTTACCCACAAAGAACTAAGATAGAGACAGTGCCTAGTTTTTTTTTAAGTTTTCCCTGGTATGGGGAATGAAGAAATTCCCAGATGAAGAGATTCCCTACAGTAATGTAGGTCAGCATTTTCCCTGCAACTTAAGAGTCTTAAGAGAATTGACTGGAACTCTTAGAGGTGAATGACTTTGCCTACAGTCACTCAGCCAAGATATAGCAGAGGTGGGACTTGAACTGAGGTCTTCCTAACTCCAAGGCAAACAACTATGTTAAGAAAAACATGAAAAATAAAAGTTTCTCAAATCAGCATTTCTTTACCACTTAAAAGGTTTACACTGCTCATCAGATCTTCTCTTGGCATCACAGATGTCTATGATGAAATGGCCTTGCTTATATAGATTCACGAATGAGAAATTGGTGTCTCGCTAGTTACCCAGCCAAGAATCATCTTTTCAACATTGAATAACATTTTTCTTATGTGTTTTCTAAATCTTATTATTTATTTTTTGGAGATATTTCCTGTGACCTAATAGGATGTTTTTCTAAATCTTCCAACATAAACAGGGGAAATGAAATTCTAAGGCTGAACACAAGGTAAGATTAAATAATACAAGATAAGAGAGAAAGAAATGGTTCACAGGAAACTTAGGTCCTTGGGATTCACTCTGGATCCTATGAAACCAAAGGCTATGATGAGAATAGGCAGCTATAATTCCTAAAAAATGACTGCTCTTTTCTTACCCCAGCTAGATACTTCCTGCCACCCAGGCATGATCTAGCTTGAGTGACCTAGGGGACCAAATTGAGCCCAAGAGGGCCAGGAAATTCTTGGGACACTAGTGACATGGTGACCTGTGGTCAGGAGGGGCCCATTGGCCAGCTGTCAGTGGCCACTGGAGGTAGATAGGAAGGCAGGATGTTGAGGGCTCCTCAAGGGAACTGAAGCTGCCCAAAAGTTACCTTGTACCAGCTTCGGTCATGCTCTGTGGAAGCACTGTAATACTGCAGGACTTTGGGGATGGTGCTCTCATTGATGCCTTGGAGATTTAGCTGCCACTCACCCAGCTTCAGGAAGCACCTAGTCAGAAACAAAAAGGGTTTCCTTGTCAATATATGAAGCCCAGGCTTGGGTACAGGTCAGGTTCTTTCTCTAGAGGGCTGAGGTCCTTCTGGCCATAAACCATCAAGGCCACCTCTCATTTTCCAGAAGAGGAAACAAATTCAGAGGATCAGGGACTTGCTGGAGGTTGTCCAATTGGTAACCTGGCCTAGAACTAGAACTGAGGCTTCTAGATTGGAATTCTCCAGAGTCACCAGGATGTCTAGAGAACATGGGAGTGAAACAGAGGCTTGAGGAGGAGGCTTTAAGTCAATAATCCCTTCCTTCTCCCTCCATCTTTATGAGGAGGAAGCATAAGCTGCCTAGAAGCTGACAGAAACATGTCAGACAGAAAATGATTTTCTGTTGATGGAGTCTTATTGAAATAATATCTGGAATCACCCTTATTTCCCTCTCTACTCTTTGCTTCTCCCTTTCTCCTAACCCCAACGTTAAAGGTGGGCTATGCATCTACAGAGATTCAAGCCAACTAGTGATGGGGCCACAGGCTTAGGGGTATAAGGGACCTTAAAGGCTCCTGAAGGGCAAGTGTTTCCTCTTTATTTTACAAATGAGAAAATCAAGGCCTAGATAAATTAAAAGATTTTTCTAAGGTCACAAAGAGGCAAATCCAAGGATCCTTCCTTTGTACCACATGTAGTATGACTGAATGGGCCTCATCAGGGAAAGAAGTCAAGGGCCTGGGGCTGCAGTTGGTGCCACTGTGGGACCACCTGACAGGGACAGACAACCATGTGGGCTATACACCCAGAGGGCCAAGGTTCTAAGGAGCTGCTAGGCTTTGGCTATAATGACAGGACCATCATGTGCTATATCCAGTGCTAGGAAACAGTGGAGAGAGCAGTGACGTACCGGGCCATGAGCTTGTGGAGCTCATGTTTGCGCTGCTGGTCCTCGGCAGCGATGGCATGCTGTGCTTGCTGCTGTGCTGTCTGCACAAAGTGCTGCATGTGCTGGAAGGCGTCAATCTGGAACCCAGCAGAAGGACAGTGTTAGAAACAACAAGAGTGCCAATGGGTTCCATGCTGGTGCATCCCCACCTCCCCCCAATTCGGACATCCAAGAGCCAGAAACTCCTCTTTCCCTCTCTTCCTCTGGGTCTGGAGGTCTGGGCAGGGAATCGACAGTGGCCAGGTTTGATAAAAAGTCTAAAACCTCAGCCAAGATCCTGAGCTCAGCAAGCCCAGCAACCATGACAGTGAGTGGAGTCAGTCTGGGAAAGGGCACGAGAACTACAACTTGTGTTTGGCCACAGGAAACCTCAGCCTAGGAGCTGGTAGGATTTCAGGGCTTCTTCTTGAGGTTGGACTATTCCAGCCACCCGAGCAGAGAAATGGAAAAGTACTCACAAAAAACTTTGTAAAAGGAAATTCTTAATCCCTTCTTCTAATTTAACTGGGGACCTGGAGGTCCTTTTACCATAGAGATGTGTAAAGAAATACAAGCCCACAGTGAAAGGAAGTAGAAACCAGAGAGACAGGAAGTGAACTAAGAAGAGGATATAAAAGGCCAGCACGAAGACTGAGAGGGGCTTTTTGACCTTTTTTTTGGGTTGGGAGGTGGTTGGTTGTTGGTAGTTGGTTTTTGGGGGTTGATTGGGGGATGGGAGATAGATATACATATATATTGATTCTGCTTGGTGAGCTGAGCTGAAGGATGATCAGCTGGACTTTCTCTAACGGCAGTTATAGGCAGATATAGGGAGTTATAGGGTAGTTAGTTAGGCAGTTTCTCTCTATCTCTTTCCTATATTTGTCTCCTTTACTACATTCATTTTACTATATTCTTTTACTATCTCTATTTTAATAAAACTGAATTGTTAATTGTTAAAAGCTGCTAGAAGTTTTCTTTTCTCTGGCTTAAAGGGATAATATTAATTTACAACTCTACTATATTCTCATTAAAACTTAAGTTCTTGAAAGCTGCTCTCTTATTTTGTCAACACTCCTCATTTACCCTTACAACTCCAAATGGGTTGAAGAGAGGAGAGACAGAGAAAGAGAAAGAGAGAGAGAGAAAGAGAGAGAGAGAGAGAGAGAGAGAGAGAGAGAGAGAGAGAGAGAGAGAGAGAGAGAGAGAGAGAGAGAGAGAGAGAGAAATGGGCTCTGAAAGAAACCTTTAAGGAGACTAAGGTGAGGATCTCTTGGCCAGAAATAACAACTTGTGGTTTTTTTGGGAGAAGGGGGAGGCAGAGAAGGCAACTTTAACATCTTTCCAAAATG
>NC_058132.1:46187573-46479359 GCF_016433145.1 Gracilinanus agilis
AGAGAGAGAGAGAGAGAGAGAGAGAGAGAGAGAGAGAGAGAGAGAGAGAGAGAGAGAGAAAGAAATGGGCTCTGAAAGAAACCTTTAAGGAGACTAAGGTGAGGATCTCTTGGCCAGAAATAACAACTTGTGGTTTTTTTGGGAGAAGGGGGAGGCAGAGAAGGCAACTTTAACATCTTTCCAAAATGATGATAAATTCATATAAAAAATCTGGGTTTTAATCCAGATCCAGAGCAGCACAGCAGACAATTCATCAGGCAGCCAATTCACACATAGGGATGGAGCAGAAACACAGACGTTAACAAGACACCTGTGTCTACCAAATATCTATCTTCAAGAGCAGGATTCCCTCACTTATCACAGGTAGGCAAGGATGGTTCTGAAAAGGAACCGTGTTAACATCCCAGGCTAGTAACACAACAAGGGTGTCTATCTCCTTAAGGAGAGCATCACTGGGAGAATTAGATGCAGGGGTTTGCTGATCACAAGATAATCTTTGTAAAGTACTTAACTCAGTGCTTGGCACAGGTAGGTATTATAGAAATACAAATTATGATTATCATTAGAATTAAGAATCAGTGCTGAATGGTTTAAAACTTTAAAATAAAGGTAAATTTCTAAATTAATGTGTGTGGATCCAGGCACAGATTGGCTGTAAGGTTTGGAAGAAAGGGGTCTGATCTCAGCTGCATTTCCTAATTGATAAGACCCTTCAGCCTTCCATGGACCTGCCAAGGGGTCCAATGAAAAACAGATGACTGATGATACTCAAAATGAAAATTACTTGGTAGGGGTAGGGAAAAGATCAGATCTTCCCCTCCTTAAAGCACAGAAACTCCTGTATCTCAGAACAAAGGGCTACCCTTCACAACCAAGTACAGGAATCTGTTTCTCATCGGATTTCTTAAGGGACCAAGCTTATTTGTATCTCTTAAGATATAAAGCAAGGATAGATGATTATAGACAACTCTTTCTGTTAAATAATGACAAATGCTCTGTTGATGGCTTCTTTCCAATATCCCTATGAATCAAGGAGGAAGCAAGATGACCACTACTTAAGAAGCTGAACCTTCAGAGCAAAGTGGGCAGAGCATTTAAACAGGCTTCTTGATTTTTAATTCAGATGGTTTCAAAATTTTCTTGAGGGTGAGCCTAGAACTTAGACTTACCCTAAAGAGTTACACTAGATGGTAGTGGTCACATTCTTGAAACGTTACCCTGCTGGGCCCTGGTTAAATATGGGCAGGAAATCAGACTGTGTTCATATCTACCCTGGCCAAAATGGGTCCTCCTGTTTTTCCCATTTGACTGGAGGAAGGTCAGACTGTGTATCACAAAAGCTGTGGGCTGGTCAACTCAGCAGAAGTGAGTAGAAAAAAACACCAACCCCTCTCCAACAGCAATCTCAAAACAAAACTCTTGCTCTTTGGAGAAAGAACCCTGGGTCATTGGTAGATGAAAATCTCAAATGGATTGGGGGCCAGGGCTAGTGGCTAACACTTTGGGTGGCATCCTTAGGAATACTGAAGAAACCAAACCCCTACAAAGCTAAATCTCCACCCAAAGAAGAGCTGCAATGACATCCAGATGTGCCTTCTCCCCATGTAAAGAAGAAAAAGGGCTGCAGTAAAACAGTATCCTATGCCATACCATTAGCTGCTCATCTCCAGCTCTTTCTAAGCCATGTGGTAATCATAGTGGAGAGGGAAGAGAGAAGGGGTGGTGGCGGTGGGATCAGTGTTCTCCCTCTTTTTGTCTGAGAAAACGGCCAAAGCAGGTGCCATTTTTGGCCAATTCTGTCTGAATTACTCACTGGCTAGGCTCTAGGGAAAGACTGGTCTAGCATGAGGCTATTGATGTTTTGTCAACATGACCATGGTCTAGTGCGATTTTAAAAAACAAACCAGGGGCAGTCCTATTTCCAAAAGGCTTCTCTTTAAAAGAAACAGGAGGAATGTGACTCTGGCTCCCAGTGTGACTTTCCCCCTGGTTCTGGCATCATTATACCCTGGGTGTTATTGCTTGTGAATTCCAGTTTGATGACAGAAAAAGAGAACAGTGAAATCCCGAACAATCAAATTGGTCTTGGGAAAGTCTCCAGGAGACGGCTTCAGGGCTTGCACTTTTTAAAATAGATGATTTTGACATTCAACAACTTCATCTTTTTAGAAAGAGCAAGGACTAGATTTTCTCTGGGTCTTAATACACTTTGGACGTGCACGCAATATCACTCAGCAATGATGTCCTGAAAGCCAATGGAGCATGGATAATTTCTTCAGACATATATGCTGATTTCTAAAATCTATCCCACTGCCTAAATATTAGAGGTGAAGTCCTCATGGCTTTGTACTTTCTTTCCTTCTTTAAAAAGAGAGGTGATGGGGGCAGCAAAGTGGCTGAGAGGATAGAAAGTCAGGCCTAGAGACAGGAGGTCCTGGGTTCAAATCTGGACTCAGCCACTTCCTAGCTATGTGACTCTGGGCAAGTCACTTAACACCCATTGCCTCGTTCTTACTGATCTTCTGCCTTGGAAATGATTATTAGTACGGATTCTAAGAAAGAAGGTAAGGGTTTAAAAAAAAAAAGAAAAAGAGAGAGGTGATAAGGAGTAGGTCAGATGGGAATGTTCAGGAGCTGGGATCACTGACCTATGTCCATGGATGGTGGACTCACACCAATGAAACCAGAGATCATTAGAACTCTCAAAACTGATCAGGAAGCTTCCTGGGCCAAGGAAGGGGGAGGAGGTGAAGGATACAGACCTTTCGTGCACTCTTCCACATGTGCTTCATGTACGCATAAGTCACCTGAGGATGGACAGTTGGCAATGGATGGTCTAGCTGTCGAGAAGGGTCAACTCCCAGGAGTAATACCAATGTTTTATGAGCAAGAGCCTTGAAAATGAGATAGAGAATTGGTTCTAAACAGGTTTGGACTAAGAGTACTGTCCCCTTTTCTCCAGACCTCCTACTCATATCAGCCTTGGTGGGAAGCAGTTGAGTGGATAGTACTCACCAGTCTTCCACTCTTGCCACATAAACTTGCATATTTGAGCCAAGTTCTCATGTCCTCATGGGGATTGACAACAAGAGAACGAACCATAAGGATTCTCTGCCAATCTTCAACAATCCTCTGGCAGCCCTGGATGATGGTAGATTTACAAGTATGAATTAGTTTCTTCCCAGAGTTTCAATGTTCTGCTCTGCTTTCTCCCTCTACTCCCTCCTATCCCAATCCCCTAATAACAAATGAAATCCTTTATTGAATAGATTTAATTTTGCTATTTCCAGTTTTCTTAGTCTTAAAAGACTGAATAAGTATATAATCTAGTAATTCCCTTCTTGCATACAGTAGAAAAATGACTATATATTGCTAGCTAGCTAATTCTCTTTCTTTCTCAATTCAATAGAAGAAAAATAGACACATTCAGGCACATATGCAAGTTATTTTTAATTAAAAAAAATATTTGGGGCTAAATTGTTTCCATCACTTGCACTGCCTTATGAACAAACATTTCTGATGGGCCTACCTATCTTGATATGCCTGGTTATGCTTCAGTCATTGGACATAAAGTACAAGGAATGAGAAACAATCCGTAACTCAGGGAACTCACATTCCCACCAGGGAGAAAACCAGTATGTAGCTCAGGAATAAATAGCCGAATACAAGTAAAAAGAGATCTAAGCCATTAAAGACAAGCTAGTCAGATCAGCTGGGGCGGGGTGTGGGGGAGAAGTGAATCAATAAAAGCTTCATACAGAAGGAGGTGTCCAAGCTGCTTCTTAAGACAGAGAGGGATTCCATGAGGTAGAGATGATGCAGGGAGGGCATTTGAGGCATGATGGATGGTCATGGCAATAGCATGGAGACAGGAGATTTGGGAGGCATTTGAAAGAACATAAAGAAGGCCGGACTGGCTCATCCCATAGTGAGTGAGCAAGGGAAAGGTTAGGGTCAAGTTGTAAGGGCTAAATAGAGGAATTTCTACTTTATCCTAAGGGCAACAGGGTACCAGGAGAATCATGTGGCCATATTTGTGGTGAAGGAAAATCCCTCAACTGTGTTTAGGATGAAGTGGAGGCAGGGAGAGTCCAGAAGCAAGAAGGTTACCTGGGAGGCTCCTGCAATAATTGGGGTAAAAGATGATGAGGGACTGATTGAGGCAGTAGATATGGGGGAAGAAAGGGAGGAGGTATTTATTAAGCGTCTAATGTGGGCCTGGCACCATGCTAAGCATTTTATAAGTGGTATTTCACTGCTTCACAACATCCTTGTAAGCAAGTAACTAAGGGGCGAGATCCTCAGCTGAGGAGGGGGAGAAGTGGGAAAGCTGAGGGGAAATAGCTTCTGTGGGAAATGAGCTTCGGAATTGATTGGGGAGGAATGAAATGATTGCCTTAGTGAAGTGAGGCCCCAGATCTAGTGGATGGAATGAATTGGTAATGAAATTTAGTCAGCACAGCTGTGAATGGAGGAGGTAGATTATGGGAAGATTTTAGGGTTTGCCAAGAGATGAGTGGAGAGAGGACTAGGGTAGAAAGAATTTGAGAGCAGAGGGGACAAGCTAGAGATGGAATGGATAACTATAAAGGGAAAAGACTGGAAAATGCAGATGGCCCAGTCATAGGATCATAGCTTTGAGGCTGGAATGGATCTCTGAAGTCACCAAGTTCAACCCTCTCGTTTCACAGCTGAGAAAAAGGAGGCCAAGAGTCTTTGACTCTGCCAGGGCCAAACAGTTGGTCAGTATCTAAGGCAAAATTATAGCCTAGGTCCTGACTCCAAGTCCAACACTATCCACCACCTTCTTCTGTCCAAGTACTCTGCCCTCTCCTGCTGGGGAGGGGACCAACAACTTAATGACTCCCTCCTGTCCGTCACAATTCTAGGAAAAGTAACAATGTGAGCAAGAGCTTAGTTCAGCTTAGGTTTGTCACTTCTCCGCAGGGCCTCAGTGTCCTCCTCTGTAGATTAAGGGAGCAGGAATTGATAAGTCTTTAGAACAGATCCCAGCTCTAGGATTCTATGAATTGGTGAACTTTTGACTTGTAGGAGCAGAGCTCTGAAAGGCAGTTCTCTAGCCACAACAGCTCCTTCTATTTTTGTAACATCCCTGAGATCAACCAAAGCCACATTTTCACACCATATGTCATGCTTTATTATGGGGCCTGGGCCACAGTGTCTTTCCAACCCAAGAAGTAAGAAAACAATAGTGTTTATAAAGTCAGAAAAACAGAAAGTACAAAGAGTGATTTTGTTGTTATTGCATTCTATTTTTGGTCAGTTTCTCCCAGATGCTAAAATAATTTGGCCCTTTCTAATTATGGCTTAGGGAGACCATGTTGGATAGAGCCTCCTGGAGACAGGCATGAGCTCCACCCAGGACTGGCCCAGTGCTTTAACTTCTCAATCTGTATTGGGACAAAGTTTTCCTTTTTATACCATGAAGAAAATTATCAGTTCTCTGATTTGGACACTGTAGCACCCCAATCATTAGTGGCACTTAAAAGTGAGGGTGCATGTAAGTCAGAAAGGAAATATTTGCTTCATGGAACCTTTTTCCAGTGCTCAAAAACTTTCCACCAAAACATTCAGCAGGGATTCCATAATTACTAATAAAATGCTGTAAAAATGTAAAAGAACTGTATGTGCTTTTTTTCAGGACCATAAACAGCTATATTCATAGATGTCTCCTTGCCCAGGGCTGTCTTCCCTTTCCAGTGGAATGTGTTGGGGAGCCTGCTCAGTCAGAAAGCTCCATCCAGCTTCTTGCATGTCCCAGAAAGTCTAGAGCTGCCTCTGCTCAGCAGGCTGCAGATACAATAGGAATGGGCAGCAGGAGAGAACTTCTGGGGTGAGGGTAGGGGCTCCAGGTCCAGGTCCTTCTCAGTTCCAGAAGAAGGTAAGAGGTTTCAGGAGATAATGTCTGATCTTTGTGTGCTCACTTACTACCCTTAGCCAAGCAATGGAAAGATCTTTTTGTCATCAAAGGACCTGCCTCAAAACACAAACCAAGGAATTCAAGAAGCATGACTTGGCAACCTGTGTTCATTCAGATGGTCTAAGTGATGTAAGAAACATGAGGAAGAGCCCCTTCCAAGTGAGAGACCTTTTAGTGAAAATTGGCCTAGCAGCAGGAGTGGCAAGATGGCAACCTAGGGCATTTTGAGCTGAGGTAGCTTCTAAATGGATATAACATCCTACCAGAAAGCTTGGGGAATGGTCCAGAGGTGGCCAGCTGAGGGCATACACCTCTTCCACATATTGGGTGGTGAGAATTCTAAGTTCAGGCCTAACTACCACCCTTTGTTTTTCCTCTACTAGTCCATCCATAAGTGCCAGACAGAGAAAAAGTTGTCTGAAGTCCACAGGAATGTTAACTAGAGGAGGCCAGATGGAGACTGGGTCCTCTGTCCTTAGAAGGCCTCTGCAGAATTTTGCTTTGAATCTATGATTGTGTAAGTGCTATGAAGGCAGGCAAAGTACCTATCCGAGCTAAACTCTATTTCCCCCAGCCCTTGGCCCAGTGTTTCATTGATATTTATTGCCTTAAATATATGTTCAGCATTTTGTAGCAATGGCAAGATTAAGGGGGAAGAAAAGAGGGGGTTCAAGGGGTCCCACCCCAATAGACAAGCCAGTCTACTTCTTCTCACAGACTTCCTTACCTGCAGCCTCTCCCACCAGATCTGGCGGATGATCTCTCGCCGTTCAGGGACAAGTTTATACTGGATAACTTCCTCTAGTTCGGACAGCATATGGCAGGAAACCATTGCCTGAAGGAAGCAAAGCACATTCCATCTTAATCACTGCATGAAGAATCCAGAACAGAGGATTAAGCTTAAATCAGCCCTTCTGATGTCAGGTTTTCTGCCGACAGGCACATAAGCCCAACAGCTCATTTTGTGGAGACACTGCAAATGAACCAAGAGAAGGAAGGTATCTTGAGAGTCTTGCACTCACCCCATAGGCCCGGCTGTAGCTTTCTCCTGCCATGGCTGTTAGCTCAGCATCCAGCAGGTCCCTGGCTTTGTCAATGCACTAGAAGAAAGTGAAAAATAAACTCACTGAAACTGGGCTCTGGATTCAGGATGCTTGAGTCACTGCTATTACTTCAGGGCTCCCCACAACTAGGGCACAGAGAACAGAGAGACCTCCCCATCCCAGCTCACTACTCCTCAGTGGGGCAGTGGGAGAGAATTCACCCAAGAGGGAAAGAAACCTCTTCTTAGGCTTGAATGCCTTGAAAAACGAGTCAGCTCACCACCCAAGAAGAAAATATGAGGTGAATCTCCTGAGACATGAGGAATTTATCCAAACTCGGGAGAGGCTGGTAACCAAGCAATAGTAAAACCACTGTGGACATGGGGGACTCTTTGCTCAGTGCTTCCCCACCTGGTGGCTAGTCCCTGCACTGCCACAAGTCATATTCTCTCAAGGACCTGGTAGGACCTCTTGGAGAGTTGCCACAATCATGTGAGGGGTGAGATTCTCCAGACTTAGCCAGGCTACATATGACTTGGTCCTGGATCCAGTCTCAAAGCCTTTCCAGCTTAGCGGGACCAGTCAGAGTTTGTATTCAAGAGAACAGCTTCAAGAACTAAGGATTACTTTTGGGCCATGATGCCATTGGAGTTGAACTTTAGTTGGGGCTACAGGATGATCAATGCTTTTCATTTTCTGGAGCAGTTGTCTTTGCATTATGGCTTATCCATACTATTTCCTGATTATGTAGTTAGAAAACAAATAGGCTGAAGCTTTGTTCACTACATGAATCACCTCTTCATTTGGCATTCAGATTTACTATACCTGCATGCCTCTGTAATGGGCACAGTAGGCCCCAGATCCCTCCACGTACAGAGGAGCCTCTCCACCTCTTAATGACCAATATGAGCCTCAACTACTCCTTCAAATACACAGGAGTCCCGGGTATAGCCATGGAACTGCAGCTCAATCCTAGTCTGGTGCCATCAATTTAAAAACCTCTCATCCATAGCTTTTCCTTTTTTAAATGTTTAAGGTTAATTACCAAGCCCTCATCCCTTAAGTGCTCAGATCATTTATCCATGCACCTTATCCAGAGCACGTCTGAGGCCTGACAGGGTTGATTTGATTACTCCATTATCTAATTCTGCAAGTCAGCACAGAATTTTCAAATAAAGTGTCAGCTTCCCTGGAAAGTAATCGACATATAAAACAACTGTATGGCCAAAAATGGACCAGGGATTGATATTTGCCACAATGTGAGCCTATTCATTCACTCCCTGATTTCTACTCAGAAAAACTAACTCTCCAAGGGAAGCTAGGACAAAGATTACAAAAAGGGAGGCAACCTCCAAGGGCCTAAGTGGTCCCTATCTGGGCAATCATGTGACCCTCTGCTTTGCCGGATATAATGCTCAGAGCTCTTTTTTTTTTTTAACCCTTGTACTTCGGTGTATTGTCTCATAGGTGGAAGATTGGTAAGGGTGGGCAATGGGGGTCAAGTGACTTGCCCAGGGTCACACAGCTGGGAAGCGGCTGAGGCCGGGTTTGAACCTAGGACCTCCTGTCTCTAGGCCTGACTCTCACTCCACTGAGCTACCCAGCTGCCCATCAGAGCTCTTTTTTTAAAAAAAACCCTTACCTTCTGTCTTGGAATTGTTACTAAGAATCTGTTCCAAGGCAGAAGAGCGATAAGGGCTGGGGTTTAAGTGACTTGTCCAGGGTCACATAGCTAGGATATATCTGAGGCCAGATTTGAAACTAGGACTTCCCATTTCCAGGCCTGTCTACTGTGTCACCTAGCTACCCTCAGAGTTCTTTCCAGTAAGTTCTATTTCACAGAGCAGAGAGACCCAAGAATGGAAAAGATCATGGGTGTCTCTAGGCCTAAAGTGAACTACTCCCATGAAGGAACCCTCATTAGGCTCAGGAGAGTAGGGTAAGGGGCTTTGGCCTTTGAAATCATCTGGTCCCCACTGGCTTCGGGTACAGGATCCAAAGTATAGGCCATTGGAAAGGAGACCATCCAGGGGACTGAAAGAGGAAAACACCAGGGTTTAGAAGGAATGGGAAGGGTATGGACGTGCTTGTGAAAACACAAAATCTTTTGCAGCCTCCTAGACTTCTCAGCTGGATAAAGATGGACCTTTTATCAGCACCCCTACCTAAAACTGGGTTTCAAGGGCGGATGAAGAAGATGACTTCACCTCCATAAACCTGTCAGGTGAAATGTGTTAGGGAGGTGGGTTTTTACCTGTTGAGCCAATGAGAAGAGGTCCTGATGCAGGGCCAGCACGGCTCTGTAGAAAGCCCCATCGTGGGTGTCCCGGGGGATCATGCAGGTATACTCCTCCATACTATCCCACTGACCTATACCAACAGCAGAGGAAGCAACTGAGCTATGCCTTCTCACTAGGCCCAGGCCTCACAAACAAGTGAACCCAACATGTCTTGATATGCCAAGTGCCCAAACACTCCTTGACTCTAAGGGCCAAGGGGGCAGGTTTCTGACCCTACCAACAACAGGATGGCAAGTCTTCTTACCATAAAGAGGCTTAAGATGGCCTTGGGAAACCAAAGAAAATCCAAATGCCAGCCAATGGGTTGTTACATGGATGAGGCACTGGATTGAACAAAAAGCCTGCTCACTGGGCTTGGGCAACCTCTTTCTCTTCTTGAAGGGAGGTAGAAGATATTTGGGGAGGCTCTCAGAAAGCAATGGAAAGATAGGCTAGGTCATAGCACAGAGGGCCTTATGCCATGCTAGGCACTTGATGGCTGGGGAAAAAAAAAAGACTAGCCAGGAAGAGTTATTCACTTCCCCGAGGGGAATGAACAGACATCAAACCCCAGTATTTCCAAAGCCATCTGCAGAAGAGATATTGGCTTCATTAGCTGCAAACTGTAGGGCTGCCAATTTTACAAGGCATTTCCCTGACTTTAACTCAGGAACGTCAGCTCATCCATTCTCCCTGCCCCTGGGCAAAAAGCAAATAGTGAAAGATGACTCGTCAGGAAGCAATTTGTTTTTGAAAAATGTTTTGGAGAGATCCCAGTGTTCACTAAAGGAAAGAGACAAGCTTTGTGACTTAAGTGAGCCTGAAGAGAGGTGAAAGTGAAGCGATTTTCTTCTGGGTACCACAGGGAAAGGACCCATGACCTAGAGCCCCCCTCCCCACCCCACTGGACTTCTTTGGACTGGACGTTATTTATCGTCATCAGTCCAGGACCTAGTGCCACAAAGCTGCTGATGACAGTGAAGGCTCAAGCCTCTTGACTTGTCTATTCTGTTGTTTGGTCATTTCACCAAGGTCTTTTTAGTTACTTGAAATCACCTAGCACAGAGAATTCTGATGCTTTGGTAGATCTGGCATTTGCCTATGGTTCTAGAGACTATGTTTTACCTAAACCCCAAGCAGCTGCAGCAGCCATCCGGGCCATTTTGGCTTGTATCTCATCATTGACCAGGGTCCACTTTTCACAGCACTGCTGATGGAGCTGCCCCCTTAAGGAAGAGAAAATCAAGTCTCAGTTTAGGCTAATAGAAACCATGGCTGGAGGTTGCCAGCCTACCTTTCCAAATACTCAGTGGGGTAAGACTTAGGGAAGGTCGAGTATTAACAGAAGACATGGGGTGGGGTTTAACTAGGCTTAAAAATCCCTCAAGTGGAGGTTCTCATAGGCCCATTTCAAAGGAAGTAAATCATCTCTTCTATATCCTGATTACTTGAATTATGTCATTCATTGGGAGGGTGAGCTCCCCTTCTCCAAGAAGCCTTACTGCCCTCAGCAAAATCTCTTTATATTCATTTTGAACAGATGCCAATATACATACAGATGGTAGTCTCCCTTGAGAGAATGTAAGCTCTTTGAGGGCAAGGACTGTTTTGCTTCTGTCTTTGTATCCTCAGTAGCTGGCACACTATAGGTGCTTAACACACGTTTGTTGATATTGCACAGTCTTTAGTAGCTGAGGTGCTTCTGAAATGTAAAAGCATCACCCCTGCTGGCAAAGAACATGGGGATCTCTTCCCTTATGGTAGGCCTGCAGGGTTGCAATGTGAGGATGTATGTGCTTGGACATACAGAGTAGGGTCATGGGCATCAGGAATTATGGAATTTAAGGGATGAATTCTAGTGAGGTCTGGGTCAAGGAAATAACCCCCCAAAATGAAATAAGTATCCCAGGTATGGAGTAACTTCATGAAAGCCTACATTTAGAAGTCCGTTAAAGTTGCTTACTTTCATACACAGCCTTTGAGCTCTCAGAATAAGGTTGAAATAGGACAGAAATGGTTAGACACATGGTCTTCACTCATTACCCAATGAGTTTATAGTCAATAATTTAATTAACTAAAACCAGATCATCTGGTAGAATGAGTGGAAAACCTTCTCAAGAGAGAGGACCACATTACAGAATTATAGAATCTCTTATTTGGATAGGATCTCAAAGATGGTTGAGCTGCTATGGGACAGTTAAAAGAATGCTGGGCTTGGATTCAAATCCTTACACCATGTCATTTACCACCTGTGTAAATGGATAAGTGACTTAATGGCCTGGGCTCTTATAAGCATCACTGTCCAAAATCCATCAATCAATAAACATTTATTTAGCACTCACTATGTGCTAAGCATTCTGCTAAGCACTAGAAAGCAGTGACTTAGGTCTCTTTGAAATAAGGAAAGCCAGGGATACAAATACTTTGGTTTAATAGAGAAGTGAGACAAGAAAGCATAAAGGGAGACACTCAATCACAATGTGTCCAGAGCATTTGCTAACGTGTGAGGAAGCATGATAGGGTGTAGTTATAGTAATTATCTCTCTGTTTGCTGAAACTAAGAAAAAAAGAGTAAATATTCAATTTTCCAAACAGAAGACTGAAGTCAGTTTTGCACAGGCCCAGGGTTGGTAGGCTGGCTTTAAGAAAAAAGACCAAATCTATTCTGGTTGGTTCATTTTTGGTACCAGTCGGCCTGGTGACAGGACTGGGTTAGGTGATATAGGAAGGCCTCTTCTACCTCTAGGGCTTATGAATATGATTTTTTTAAGGCTTATGGGTATATCGAATTTGGATGCTAGGGGAGGCTGGCCTTCGCCTCTGGAAGTCATGTCAGTCTCTTTATCTTCTCTATAGCTTACAAACAGGCCCCAGGCTAGAGATGTAGCACCTCTCCTTCCAGATGTGAGGGCAAGTTCCAAGGCTGAACAATAAATCAGAACTGAAGACAGAGACACAGGAAAATGCCTGGGGATGCCAGGCAACAGAGAGGGAACCCCAAATAAAGGCAATGCTTTTAAGAGAAAGGTCTTATCTGGGATGACAGTAAGGATCCAGCAAGTACAAAGACCTAGAGGGTGGGGAGGGAGTGAAAAGGAAGAGGACCCAGTACAATACAATCTGATTTATGCAGTTCTGATATCAAAACCAGAGAGATACAAAGAATTCCTCATAAGGGGAATCATAAGGCAAAAGGCACCTCCTTTTAGAAGCCATCCCCTGACTGGTTATCTCAGAGAGCTTTCCCTTTTTCTGTTTTGGGTTGTTCTACACAACATTTAGTGAGCTTGCTTATCTGATTCAGAGCTTCCCCAATGGCTCAGTGTTTGCTTGGTCCATCACAGGTCTGCCTTGGCTTGGGGTGCTACCTGCTCCCTGAGATGGAGCCTATCTCTTGCAGATACAAGATCAATATGGGGAAGAGAGCCTTGGAAAATAGTGCAGGGAACCTACAGCAGGTACCTGATATATGATAATGATAATAAATGACGTGTCAAAAGGGGCAATATTTCATGTTTTGAACTGGAGAAAAATAGGTTACTGTTTGGGTGACATTTTAAAGAGACAGTGAAAGAGATGTACTTCCTAGATGCTGATAGGGTGGGGGCTGCCCAGCACCACTCATAGCAGGGTTGGATGGGACACAAATCACAGGAGGTCCCTCTCGGTGTGTCCTGTTAAGGGAGAAACCAGTCCAAAACAGACTTATTCTCTTTCCTGCTAGACTCATGAATTATTTCTGTTGAGGGCACCACTCTGCTTCCAGTGTCCCAGGCATGAAACCTTGAAACTCTTGGTTCCTTGTTCTTCCTCATCCAACAGATGTCAAATTTTGTCATTTCTACAAAATCTTCTACCCATGTCCCCCTCTCTCCACTCTGTTTCAAGCCTTTATCCCCTCTTGCCTCCACAACTGTAACAGCCTTCTTACCTGGCCATCCTCCAAACAACTACCAAAGCCCAGGTCTGTCTTCCTCTCCTGCTCAAAAAGCTCAAAAACCTTTTACTCCTAGAATTAAATATAAACTCCGTGGTTTGACTTTTAAAAGCTCTTCAGAAGCCGGCCCTAGTCTCCCTGCTCAGATTTACTGTACATCACTGTTCTTGTCCATGCACTCTATGATCCAGCCAAACTGGCTTTCTTGCTATTCCTCACCTATGGTGGTATATATCTCACCTCCTTCCCTTTGCATGGGCTTTCCCCACGCTCAGAATGCACTCCCCTTCCTCACCTTTGCTTCTCAGAATTGCTATCTTCCTTCAATGCTTGGTTCAAGAACTGGCTAATATATTTAGCCTTCCTGATCCCCTACTTACTGACGTCTCTTCCACTGACCCAGAATTTACCTTGTTTTCACTTTGCACATTCTTATATATAAGTACATGTTATCTCTCTCTATCAAATGGATATATAAGTACATGTTATCTCTCTCTATCAAATGGAAACTTCCTGAGGGGAGGGATTTGTTTCATTTTTTGCTTTGAAACAGCACCCGGCTCCAGTGCATAATAAAAGCTTAGTGACTGAGTGGTGGATGATAAATCTCTGCAATAGACTTTTACTGATCAGTTTCCTTCACATGATCAAAGGACTCTGCCTGCACATGTGTGTGGTTCTGACTTGAGAAAGAAGTGGGCTGGCCTCTCACTATCTCCACATGGGCGCACCAGTCTTTTTACTTTCTTTCAAAGATTAGAAAACAAACATTAGGACTTGGAATTTAACTTTTCTCTACGGATTACAGCCTGTTTTAAGGTCTTTCCAAAAAAGATGCTCTTGTGCTCAATACCTGTGAGTGAACTGAAAAAGAACAGTTGATTGATAGATCTTTGTGACATCCTCAGTCAATAAACTTCTTACTCTTTGAACCAATAATACCACCACTAGGCATTTAGTACTAAGGTCAAAAATAAGGAAAAGGTCCTATAAATGTCAAAATATTTTTTGCTGCACTATCCAGAAATTGGGCACATCCAGAAACTGGTAACCCATAGATACTCATATGGTAATGCCTGAACAAACTGCTATATGAACATAATAGAATTTTATTCTGCTGTAAGAAATGATAACTATGAAGAATTCAGAGAAGCTTGAGAAGATTTCTACAAATTGATGCAGAGTAAAGAAAGCAGAACCAAGAGGATAGTCTATAATAAAGTAAAGGCAAACATTTCATGCAGACTTCAGAAATCTGAACAATGCCATGAACAATCTTAACTTAAGACTAATGGGGATGAAACCTAATTCTAATCTGTAGAGAGGTGGTGGACCACAGGTGTGAAATGAGGTACAACTATCAAACATGATCAATCAGTATCACTTAATTTTGTTAAACTGTAGTCATAAGACAGGGTTTTATTGGGATGGGAAGGGGGCAGGGTGGGGCTGGTTTTGGGTAATGATGATGTTATTTAGAAGACCAAGTCAAATGAGATTGAGATGGGGATTTAACTAATGAGTGGCTTTAAGAGTCAAACAGCTCATTCATCTCATCATTTCAGCTTACCACTCTCCTAAAGCTTCCAGGCAGCGCATCCGGCCCAGCATTAGTTCAGGGTCATCTTTGTTTGTGTCCATCTTTTTATCATAGGCGACCAGGGCATCTTCCCATTCATGGAGTTTCTCATACCAGGTAGCTTGGATCTCCTGTCAGGTGGGGAAGACAAAGAGGTGCTTCAGTTGCCATTTAGGTGCTAAAGGAGTTTGCGGTAGGTACAACACTGTACACCACACATTCTTCTTAGGTATTGGACTGTAGATTTGATTTGAATAGCACATTGTGGATGACATTTAATTTCCTGGTTTATTCAAGTCTGTGTTTGGGCAAAGAGTTTCAACATACTTGGAGGCATCTGACTTGGTCTAGGTCTGAAATGCTGATGCTCCTGTATAATGTCAGAAATGATTCCAGGATAGTCTGGGAGTACATGCTGGCCTGTCTTTCTTCTCCCACACCTCCCTTACTTCTAGGCCCAAGTCACCAGAGCAGTAGGATATGGGACCCGGAGGCTGGGGAGGGGTGGAAGGGCAGCCATTCTCTGGGGACAGCAGACACTGGGCAATGCTGCCAGAGCCTCACTGGTATAAGTGCTAGTGCGTGGTCAGGTAGTGGGAGTGACAATTCCTGTCTGGGTATTGTGGTCTAACCTCCCAACTCTAGAAGTCAGGCTTTGGTTTGCATGATCCTTGGCCATCAATGAGCACACATGTGCTGGAGCAGAAATCATACTCTTTTAGCTCTTTAATCCATGGGTTTCTCCTGAATGGATTCTAACTTTGAGGAAATAAAAGAAGTATGCTTGGAAATCTTTGCAGATTTTTTCCCCTGTCTCTGGATGCTCTGCCAATGTTCCCTTTCACTGAGTCCTTGGCAGCTCTGATTGGGGCAGAGACCAGAGGATGAATTCCAGGATGATCCTATGGGTCTTGGGCAAAGCTGGTGCCACGATGAAACTCAGAGTCCTCCACGTGAGCAGTATAGAGTCAAGTGGAGTCTTAAAGCAACAGAACTTGACTCTCAGGGGCAACAGGAGCCTGGCTTGTTTTAATGTACTTTTTCTGCCTTTTCCCCACCTCTGCCCCTCCCTTCACATTCCCATCTGAGTTTATCTTTTGGGCTCTGATACCACCAGCTCAAGAACTTCTACAGAGAGATGCCAGATGCTGCCCGGAGATTTGCTCTTAAATAATATGGTTCTGTGTGGACAATGTAATCCTGGACCTAACTTGGAAAACAGAAGCACCAACAGATGCTGAAATGTCTCAAAGAGCTTTCAGAAGTCTTCATAAAATTAAATCCCTAGTTATCCCCAGGCTTGTCCCTGAAGAAGAATGAGAAAAACCCTTCCCTCCTTCTCTGAAGAGGTGGGAGACTATGGGTGCAGAAGAAGATGTATATCATCAACTCCAGCTAATCTGTGGGTGTATTTGGTCGAATTTCTTTTTATTATTTATTAAAGGATGGTTTCATATGGGATGTCCTGGATTCAAATGCTAGACACTTCCTAGCTGTGTGACTCTGGGCAAATCACTTAATCCCAATTGTCTAGCCCTTACTGTTCTTCTATCTTGGAACCAATTCTAAGCCAGAAGGTTAGGGCTTAAACAAAATGAAATAAAGGGAGAGTTTTTTGGAAAAGGAGAGATATATTTTGGAGTGAAGGTGGTATAAAAACAAGAGTTGACAAAAATTAAAAGACCAATTCAAATGCCCCCTTTCTCTATGAAGGTTTTCATGACTCCCCAGCTAGGAACTCTGATCTTCTAGGACAAACACTTAGAAGACCTCTTGTACCTTGCTTGTGTCCTTTTCTGTGGAAGGGGGAAGTAGGAGTTTCACGGTTTTCTTATCAGTACAAGACCCAAATGAAGGAAAGTGGAGGTTATAATCTTCCTTTTTCAAATGCAGTTCTAAGCAGATGCAAGCTAAGTTTGCACATGTATTTGCAAATCAACTGAAAACACTTCTGGGGCCTCTAATCTATGCCCAGGTACCCAGGGAATGAAATATCATTCTAAATATTTTTTAGCACCCATCCTCCATTCCCATAGGAGGCCAAAGCATAAACAAATGCAGCTGGACATTTGGGGCTCTGTTGCTGTAGGGGATCTGGGGAATGGTCAAGGAAAGGCATTTTTTTTTCTTCTAAGGTTCAGTGAAGGGGTTTGGGATGTGCGGTAAAAACTTCATATCTCTATATTAGAGCTGTAAAAAGAATTAAGACAATAAATGACTGGATACCACAGTTCTCTGTGTGCTGTCCTATCCCTCTACTAGTCTGTGAGCTCCTCAAGGAGAGGGACTAGAACTTATCCAGTATTTATATTTCCTCTACTCCCACAAGGCAATAAATTTGAGCTTGAGGTGAATCAGTAGTCTCCCACTATTCCTGAAGCCATTTTGTTTTATCAATATTTGCTGGAGTTGGGCATTTTGTTCATCCAACTGCCTACAATTCCCCACAGTTCAACTCTAGTTGACTTCTCTCCCATGCCAAGGCACAAAAGTGAAAAACTAGAGAAGATAAGCTGCAAGGAGATGACTTAAGCATTTAAATCATATAGCAGAATGTTCAGAAGAAAGTATATTACTGGCATTGTACTCTGTCAACAGCCCTGAATTCCCAGTGTGCTTCTGCATATTCCTGAACTTTCTAGGAGCAAGTATGTAGCAAGGGGACTTGGGTGATGGTCAGGTCAAATCAGGGAGGAGATAGAGGATGAGGAGGAGATGGAAGAGATGGAGGAGCTGGAGATGGAGGATGTGGAGGAGATGGAGAGGGGAAGGGAAGGGGGAGGAGGAGGGGAGCAGGAATCTGAGATTGCAGAAGACTGCAAAAACGGGAAGGTTTATGTGGGAAAACACACTGAGATCTAATGAAAAGGCCATTAGATCAATTGTGCTGAGAAAGAGCCAGGTTTGCCAAGAAACACAAACTGTTGCAGGTCTTAAAAGGCTTCAGTTTGCTAAACCTAATCCTTAAAAAGCAAACGAGGGGCTACTTCTTGGCAATGCTCCTTGAGGTAACAGTTTTCCATAGATCCTGGAGACCGAGCAAACTTTTACTTGAAGATAGCATTCTGGTTGATCTGTGGTTGATCACTTATGGGCCAGCTTTCTGTAGGGGCCTTCTTTTAACCAACACATTGGACTAGCCTTTGAGGATGCCAAAGGGAAAGTGCAGCCTATTCTCGGGAAGGACCAAGAATCTTCAACTCTTCCTTTCACAAAAGGAATTGTGGTCAAGATGAATGTTACACTGCCCTTTAGAGCATTTCAGAATTGGCAGACATGATTCCTGGGGCTTGTTACAGAAGGAAATGGGCTGAAGACATCAAGAGATTCTATCTGAATAGCTCCGGTTCAGTCCACAAATGCCTGGGTTCAGCATAAGGGAATCAAATTCAAGCCCTGAAAGGCTGAGAGTATTCTCAGTGGGCCCTAGATTTAGAGCTTGGTCAGAGCAAAAAAGTCTTCATCCTGGGAAGCTTAATTGGTTGGTCTCTGCTTTCTTCCAACCATAGAATCTCTCTGACTCTAAAGAACTCAACACAAAGTGATGGAGTCCATGTTATGGGAGATCAATCTAAACCTAAAAGATAAGATCAGGATAGTAATAACTACATGATTACATTGGATCACAAGCTCCCTCAGGGCAGGGCATGACTTTCTTTAAAAAAATTGGATTCCTAGCACTTAGTCTGCCACATAGTAGGTACTCAGTAAATATTTTTAAGACTGATTGACTAAAAAATGGCCGTGGTGAGGGAAAGCCAGAGAGCATATGAATAATGGAAAAATAAAAACCAAGAATATTTGTAACCTGAATTGTTCTTTATCGCAAGAATTTGACCTATGTGTTTAAAAACATAGTGCTTTGTTACTCTAATCAAATAATGTTAGAACTGGGAGAGAACTTAGATCCTACCTCATCATTTTATGGATGAAGAAATTGAGGCCTAGAAATGGGAAATGACTTGTTCAAGGTCAGACTGCCAGTAGGTGGGTCTTGAACACAAGCTATATGCCTAGTAGAGAGTGCTAGATTTGGAGCCAGAAAGACCTGAGATCTAATCTTAGCTAAATCACTCACTAGTGGTATAATCTTGGATAAATCACCTAAAGTCTCTTTGCCTCAGTTTCCTATCTGTAAAATGAGGATAATAAAAGTACCTATCTCATAGAGTTAATTGTGAGGGTCAAATGAGATAACATTTAAAAGTGCTTTACAGAGGACAGCTGGGTAGCTCAGTGGATTGAGAGCCAGGCCTAAAGGCGGGAGGTCCTAAGTTTAAATCTGGCCTCAGACACTTCCCAGCTACCTGACCCTGGGCAAGTCACTTGACCCTCATTGTCTACCCTTAGATACATAGTATTGGCTCCAAGACAGAAGGTGAGGGTTTAAAAAAAAAGTGCCTAAAGCACTATAGAAATGCTAGCTATTATTATTATTTTACAATGTCATGCTTATTAAGGTTCTCTTTTAGAAAAGGTACAGAATGTAATTCGCAGTGAGGGAATGTGATTGGGTATGAGGCCACTGGGGGAAGAAGCACCTAGGATTAATTCACAGATACCCTGACTTCCAGGCTAGGGCTCTGTTTGCCCACTATCTTTGGTTGTTTTTCCAAACAGAATGAAGGACTCACCAGCTCTCCAAAGTGCTTCATGGCATATTCCAGCACCCCAGCAGCTGCTTCTGGCTGTTGTAGCTTATTATTGATGCTGGGAAGACAGAAAGAAAAGGTGGTTAGCCTCACAAAGCTGGGTGTGGAGTGAGATGCTATAGACCCCACAGAAACCCACTTGCCCTTTGGGGACTAATTCCAGTAAAAGTGGGGAGAAAACTTCAGTTATTTCCTCCTGCCTGGAAAGGCCAGCTTGAATGATCTCATTTGAAGAATGTTTTGATTTTACTCACTTGGGGGTGATGCAATCAAGGCAGCACTGTATTCATCAGTACTTGGTAAGCTTACAACTTGACACTCCCTAGAAACTCTTTCCTTCAACTAACCCTATCAGCCAGGAGCCAGGATGCCACAGGTCAGAGACCACCTAGTCTTAGAAAAACAGAAGTCATGGTTCCCCGATCTCTCAGTCCTAAAGCAAGGCTGCATAAACTCCTTCCTCTGTAGCTTCATAGACCCAAGGGATGCTGCTGGTCCCGCTCATCAATTGCTTTCAGTAATTAGAGCAGTTGAAAATAAAATGAAACTAGCCAACTGTGTAAGTGACCCACAAGCGGATGTGCACCGGATGGTTCACACCAGTGACAAGGCTCTCTCCTCTCAATATGGCCAGGGAACTAAGCATGCTCTCCTAGCAGAACTGTATCTCCAATGCTGCCAGGGTCTCCTCAGATCCAAGACACTACTTATTTGTTCCTTCTTCCACCAAAATAGCTTTTTCTTCTTTATTAGGCTACAGGTGGTAGGGCTGTTTTGTTTTGCTAAGGCCTGGCATGCAGTAGGTACTTTTTGTTGAATTGAGTTATAGAGCCCACACTTGCAATTGTGCTTAGATGGCAAGGTGTGAAGAAAAGAGACTGGGGCTGGAGTCTCGACCCTGAGAAAACACTTGAATAACTAATAAGGGAGCTGGACTGGAATGTCTAGGACTGTGTTGGTGAACTTATGGCACACATGCTGCAGGAGGCTTCTCCCTTTCCCCTCTCCACAGTGCCTGAGAACATTTCTGCCCCTCTGCCCAGCAGCCAAAGAGAGTGCTTCCTCCCTCCCCTGTCTGGGATAAGGGGGCAGCTCACATATGGCATAAGTAGTTTGGGCACTTGGTCTCTAAAAGGTTTGCTATCACTACTCTAGGAAGTGCTTCCCATTTTTAAGACTAGGTTCTCCTTAAGGTTCCTGATCTTTTTGTCTAGTACTTTTCTTTAAAAAAAAACAAACCAAAAACCAAAAACCAAAACCAAACACCTTCCATTTTAGAATTAATATTTGTATATTGGTTCCAAGGCAGAAGAATGGTAAGGGAAATTGGGATCAAGTGACTTACCCAGGGTCACACAGCTAGGAAGTGTCCGAGGCCATATCTGAACCCAGGACCTCCCATTTCTAGCCCTGGCTCTCAATCCACTGAGTTATCTAGCTGCCTCCCATGCACTTTTCACTTGAACAGAGTTATGCTGTAATTAGAAGAAGGTGGCCAATAGAGCCCCTAGTGTCCCCAATGAAGAAATGAGCCAGGGACAGGATCATGCTAGTAGATTAACTTTATTTTAGCACCTGCATTGGTGCTAAGACACTAACTAGCTGTGTGACCCTGGGCAAGTGACAAATGAAGTCTTTCCCACCCCACCCTTGCCAATTGCCTAGCATTTATTGTACTTTATGTGGGGAGATGCTATTTCCAGGTAGAATAGAGGCTATTTGAGGGCAGGGACTATTTCATTTTGGCCTCTAGATCCCCAGGCCCTAAGACAGTATGTAGCACGTAGTAGGTATTTAATAAAAGCAGACTGAATGATTGGTGTACACCCCCATCAGGTTTCAAGGCCCCTTTTCTAGTTTTACAGATCACAACATCTGGGCTACTACTTACCCTTTTCCCTTCTCCCCATGTTCTCTTATTTGGTACTGAAGACAACTTTTAAAAACCCCAAACCCAACAACATCTTTTGTTAAGTGGCCTATTCACTGATGGGAGAACTATTGTGGCCACACAACAGGGTTCATTCCAAGCATCCAGTTCCCTGGTTTCCCACTTTCCTTTGACTGACATCTGATGTGAGGACTGGAAGGAGATTATGGATATCCACTGCATTTTTTGGGAGGGGAGGAGGGAGGAGAAGGGAAGGAGGGAGAGAGAAAGAGAGGGCAAGAGTGAGAGAGAGAGGGAAAGAAGTGGGGGAGAAAAAGAGAGAGAGGCAGAGAAAGGGAAAGAAAGAAAAAGTGAGAGAGAGACAGCAAGAGAGAGGGAGGGAGGGAGAGAGTGAGAGAGAGAGAGAGCGAGAGCACAGACTGAGGCTATTAAGCAACCCAGATGCCACAGTTCTCTTTATCATTTTAATTTCCTCCAGAAGGCTTTCTCCTTAAGCTGTATTCTCCCCTTGGCCTTTTGCCTTTGTGAACTGTCCATGTATACAAATCTGTTGGAAAATTCTAACTGATGCTGTTGAGATTTCAGCAGATTTCAACATGATCAAAATTACCAACTTAGTAATGAATGGAGGCAGACATTTTTGGATATTCCATCCATTTCCCCCTTCTCTTATCTCTTTATTAAGCACCCCAATGAGTTAGGCACTGTATTGATAACACATAGAATAGCAAAGACGTAATCTTCATATTTAGGAATTTCTACCCTAATGGGATCTCATATATATATATGATAGATGCACATACAGTATATAATGATCATAAAGTGGACATTTTCTATTTTTGAAGTGTTGTTACTGTTGTAACTTAACCATTAACTGTTGTAAAGTAGAACTTTGTGAATGTGTGGGAAGAAGTTATCTACTTTTCTCTTTTGATTTATTTACTACCAATTCAATAAGGCTACCTCTAGCTGTCTCATCTCCAACCTCACATTTTGGGATTCTTCCAGTTTTTATCTCCAAGAAACAATTGATACATATTCTAAACGCCTTTCTTTGCAACAGCAAACTAGACTACTAAGGCAGAGAATTCTATGGGTAAAGGGAAAAGAACAGAACATCTCACATGAGATTTGCTTTGCCTACAAAGTCCGGAGCGTACTTTCTTCTCCTTTGAATTGTGGGGGTTGGTGGGTCAAGAAGTCCTTTTAGAACCCAGGAATACAAGGCTTCCAACTTACAGTCTCCTAACTAGGGAACACATGGCTGTCCTTTGAAATCTGCCTGTTTCAAACCCAAAAGGAGTTTCATGAGGCTGAGAGGAGGAGCCAAAGGTTCCTGCTGAGAAAGGCCCTTTGCTCAAGAGATCCCTTAATGAGGACCTGCAATTTTATGGGGCAGCTGGAATTTTATGAAGCTCACTGTATACAAGTTCTCCTGTGGGCTTCCTTGCTAACACTAGAGGAATTCTAAAGGGGTGCTTGTTCAAAGCAGAGAAGTGTTTCACAACACAAACCAGAGCAACACTAACAGTGGGACCAGCAAAAGAGCAGAGAAAAACAAATCAGCCAAGGAGAGAGGAGAGAGGGAAACATGAAGAGGAGGGGGAAGTAGAGGTGAGGAGATAAAGAGAGAAGAGAAAAAGAGAGAAAGAGAGAGAGAGAGAGAGAGAGAGAGAGAGAGAGAGAGAGAGAGAGAGAGAAGGAGGTGGAAAGAGAGATAGACGTGAGAGAAGGGAGGGAGTGAAAGAGATATTGAGAAAGGTAGAAAAGGAGAGAGGAGATACTGAAGTGAGGGAAGAGGGGGAGAAAAGACACATAGAAAAGAGGGAGTAGGAGAGAAACAGAAAGGAGGGAGGGTTAGAGAGGGAGAGAAAAATTTTAGCAGGTTCCCCAAAGCTTCAGGGTTTAGAAAAACGACTGGCACACCAAATTTTCCAAAAATAGCTTCCCTCTCTGGTGTATACCTCCCAAAGGCCAGAAAAGCAAGAGATTCTTCCCAAGGGCTTTTTGTGTTAAAAGATGTTGAGGCTAAAAGGATTCCAATAGCAAGGTATCATGAGAAGCAGCAGCTGTTGAGTACCTGATGATTCTCGCTGCTGATTTAGGGCAGGGGTACTGTTTGCTGCAGGGTGCTACTGGCTGAGACTCTCCTGGTCTGTCAATCTACATACAGAGAAAACAATTGTCCAGAGAAGAATAACCTCAGAGCCAAACCTAGAGAAAGATGGAAAGAGTTGTGCCATTTGACACGTACAGATTGGAGACAAAAGAAAAAGAGACTGGAGAATCTTTCACTGGGATGGCAGGAAGGACAGGGAGGGCAGGCATGGACACATATAAGTACACAGATGGAACCACAAACTGCTCCTAGGGACTTCATTTTCATTAAAGAAGGCTTTATTAAATACAGAGAGCCTGATTGACTTCTCGAAGTTTCAGGGGCTATCCTTGCCACAATTCCACAGAATATGAAGCAGGGAAGAGGCACTCTCTTGGAGCTTTGGATTCTATATGTCTAAGGAAGGACCACACTTAAGTTACTTTCCTCCCTATCATCCAGCCCAGTCCACCATACACAAGAATGCCCAAAATGACCTTGTTTCTACATACTTAATGATACACTGATTCAATACATCCAAAAAAGTGAAACAATGAATCAAACTCTCTTCAGATGCAAAAGGCTGACCTACGGTACTCCTTTCAACTACACTTCATCTGAAATACTGGCAAACAGGATTTCTTCTTTCCTAATGACCTAAGTTTGACATCATGCTTTTCATAGCAAGGTGTTTTGGCACTTTATTTTGTAAAAGGGGAGGATGAGAGCCAGAACATCTCACGGTCTTAGCAAAGCAGTAAGTGGTAATCCAAATACACTCTTTCCTCATCAGAGCTGAGCCTGAAGTGACAGTCTTTAAAAGGCAGTAGTATCAGTCACACCACTTGAGAAACCAAAAAGATCATTAACCATCCTTTTTCCTTTAGTGGATTTCCTAAGCCATTTCCTCCAAGGGTTGCTTGAATCATGTTTAATTATCTCTCAGTGATTTGTCCTGGTAATTTCTTTCCGATGGCTCCTCTAGATTTCAACTCTATGTCTTGCAAGAGTCCTTACCCTTCTTGATGACCTTCAATCTATTAAGCACTAAGTGATGCAGTGACTGTTTTACATCAACCCCAACACTGTTGCAAAGTCCACAGTCAGATAGGTTACTGTCACATCTGGGAGAGTTCTTATGCTTTACTGGTGCTCCTATTAGGCTTTTATGAGGACATTATTATTTGCTTCCCTAGTGTCTTTGGGCCTGGGCTCTCCCTGCTATTTACAGTGTAGACTACAATCTATATTTCAACCAATCTTCTGTCAAGTGAGAATTCTGTGAATCTCCCCAGTGTTTAGCAGGAAGCACATACCACCCAGGTGTTAGGGAACTGCTGCACTGTCTGGATGAGATTTCAATCCTGCTAAGTGTAACAATAAAAAGAGCCAGTTCCCGATGTTATGACAGAAGGGAGAGAGAGAGAGAGAGAGAGAGAGAGAGAGTCTATGAGGGTGAGACCCTCTTGGAGCTCTCCCCTCTTGCCAAATATACACTGGGAGACTTTGAGGGGGTGTCACCCCGAAACTGGGAGGAGATTCCAATCCTGCTAAGTTTTAAGTCTAGGGGGCAATCCTGACATAATTTTTTGATTCCCAGGATGTTCTGTGCTGGTGGGTGCTATCAACCATTTGCAAGCACTTTTTCCTTAAGACCCCATTCTGTTCTGTATATTATAAACAACATTTTGTTATCACTACATGAACCATATGAAGAAATCAATGTCTTTATCTGCTAGCCGATTCACTTCTTTGGGCCTTTGGTAACATCAGAAGAAGGAAGAGCCTGAGAAATTGAAAGGCAAGTTGGTCTCCTTTTGATTGGGGTGATTTGAAAGGGAAAAGACAGCAATTAAGGGAGAAAGTGAAGGGAGAGCTTTTGAAATGTTCAGGGAGGGAAGAATGTGACATGACATGTATTTCACCAATTTAAATGCAGACTGCAGGCAAAAGCAAGGGAGAGATTGAAAATCCTCAGAGCAACCCAATTTAAATTCAGAGGCAGGTGAAAATAGGCCTCATGGGTCTGCTAGGATCATAATTTCATTGATTTGTGTCAAGAACTTCGAAAGAATCACTTTTTTCCCCTCCAACATACTGAGGAAAAGAAGGTAGGCTCCCTCTGTAAGGTTTTGAGGCTGGAGAACCCTATGTCCTTGAAGCTTTGAGTGAACCAAATTACCAGGCTGTTGGAAATGAGATGAAATAGATTTGTTGAGAGGTGACCAGCCTTGGACAAATGACAATGGATTCCCTGAGGTTTGGTCCCAGAGTGGCCCAGAAGCAAATGAATCTTGATGTATGTCCTCACCTTCCTATTTCAGTAATTTCAGATATGTCAAAATGTCTTGAAGAGATGTAAAAGTGACAGCAGTAGTGGGGGGGTTTGAAAAGAAAAAAAGAGAGGAAGAGAGGGCCTAGCCTATTCCAGGTGAATGAGTGAAGTGTTCTCAAGGCCAAACCATCTGGCTGCCCACTGCTGCTTTCATTTTTCACATTCAGGACTGTCCCCAAGTCTTGAAGAGAGTCGCCTAATCTAAAGGGAAGCTCTGCCCAAGATGCAGTCTGACTCCTAGAGATGAACATAGTTCCTCATGGTGAGTTAGGGAAGCCACGCCACCTCTGTGCATCTCCTGACTAAAAGGAAGACTCAGAGGGGCTGAAGCCGGCCCAAGGTGGATGCACCATCTTCTGAGTGTCAAGAAACACAATCTGGCTGGCTTGGTTTGCAGCCGAGAGCCCTGTCAGAGGCGTGCTGTAAAAATGATGAACGCCTGTCACATCTCCCAGGCTCGGGCTGATTTAGGGAGCTATTGGCAGGCGCGTCACTCCCAGAGTGTCAGCCAGTTAATTACTTCCAACTTTATCTTTCTTGTCAACACATCCTGACAAATTGGCCATTATCTTTTATTCTACAACAATGAGCACTGCTCCTTTTTCTGGTGCTGCCTCTAGTTTCACTCCCCCCACTCCTCCTCTTTCCTGCTGCTTTTTCACATCCAGAGGAAAATGAAGTGTTCTCAGCTTAGAGGAAATTGTTGGCAAGAATCTGATGTCCAGAAAAAGAAAGGAAAGGAAAAAGGAGTTGACACAATGAATCTCCAAGAGGATGCAGATGGCCTGTCATCCTGGGTTCTTTGCTTCCATTCTAGAGACAAACAAGAACTCGGAAAAGAAAGCCACTGGTA
Organism: Gracilinanus agilis; assembly: GCF_016433145.1. Classification (NCBI taxonomy): domain Eukaryota; kingdom Metazoa; phylum Chordata; class Mammalia; order Didelphimorphia; family Didelphidae; genus Gracilinanus; species Gracilinanus agilis. The sequence continues at coordinate 46,214,182 of NC_058132.1, forward strand.
CCCATCCCAGAAGCTTTGTTCCTATCAGGGCCTATTATTTCATATGGGATTACAAGCACTGTTTAATCAGGCAAGACCTGGTTGACATCTGTTCTTGAGAAAGATGCTTCCTCACCAGGCAATGACTTGGTGGTTCCCATTACCATTCTGGGTACCCTCCTCAGAGGCAGACAGCTCCACATGTTCATTTGAAGGCTCTCCCATTAGTACTTGATCAGAGCTTGAGACTAGGGCAGGGCAGCCTGGAACTGTGTCAGAGCAAAGGTTCTGTAGCTCCATGTACCTACTTCAACCTTCCACTACAAAGGCCTGGGGACAATGAAGGAGCCTAGAGAACTTCTAACCTGAATATCAGTTAACAGCAGAACACCTTCCCTACAGCTATACCTTGATGGCTTGAGGCAATGTGTCACCAATAAATTATATATTATGCAATATAAATATCAGTCTGCTTCGCGACTTGAAAAATGCTTTATAATGGCAAACTGTTATATCATGAGCCTACAGGAGCCTGGGAGTAGCCAGAAATAAATTTGAGTCTACTGACTATTGGTAAAAGGTCTTATTTCATGGGTATGGCTGAATAGAGGGCATTTAACTGTTAGAAGCTTCAAGCCATCAAATTACAATCTGTTGCTTGTGCCTTAGTTATAAAAAAAAAAGTTTCCTTTCCGTTCTCTGCTAGTGAGAAGTTTTCAAGAGGGGTACTGATTATTGGTGGCATATTGACAGGCTAGGAAATGAGTGAGTGCAGAGGCCTGGAATGTGTTTTTGCAGAGAAATGAGTGTTTTCTGAACAGATCCTCACCTCTCTGTACCAAAAGCTCTCTCTCCGTGCTAGAGAGGAGGGGGAGCAGAGCAGAATGAGGGAGGAACAGGGCTGGGTACTTTTCCTGGAAGCCAGGGAGCAACTGTTAAATCCAGTCTTACTCTTGCAGACAGCACAGTGTCAACACCTTTGCAACATATGTTTAGAATTAAGATGCTGTGAGGTAAGTTTTGTTCGTCTCCTGAGAGTCCTGGGTCCAGCTCCAGCTCCCTTCACACAGGCCGCCTAACTTCCCTTGCCATTAATCGGTTGCTCAGGCACAATAGTCTCAAGTTCCGTTACATTCTTAAAGAATGACCGGTCTGTTTTCCATTCAGTCCAGCCTCAGACAGGATGGCAAAGTACTAGCTCGGAGGGAAGCATCAACACCCTTGGGGGCAGCCTAGATCAGGGACTGCTTGTCCTTTGTCCTACCTTCCCATTAAGGTTTTGGCTGGAGATAGTAGACATTTCTGGAGGTTCCAAAGGCAGGGGCATCTGGTCCCTCTCTGTAGAGGGGCAGTACATAAATGTTCTTAGATTGTTGGTGAAAGACTCACCTATTCCAGAGATAAAGCTTGCCCTATTTTCTTTTTCCTGTACTTATTACAACCAAGGTTGCAATGTCTTAGGCACTAAAAGACTGATAGTATAATTTTATAATAGTATAGTATAATAAATCTAAAATTAACAGTAGGAACTATTATAGGGACCTAGGGAAGCAGGAAGATCAAACTCCAGGGTCTACCAGAAGTGCTCTCAGTTCTTCCCAATAGTACTGTCCTTGGAATCAGGAGAAGAGAAAGCTAAGTAAAGGGACAACTATCTTTTTGTTCTAAGATATCATGATCAGGAGTATTTATATATATATGCTTCTACCTCTTATTGAAGCATAAGCTCCTTGAGGACAGAGACTGAATCTTCTTGGAGGCCTAGTGAGTATGCAGAGAATGTCTGTGAAAGAGTTGGTTAGGAGAAGGATGTTCTCCATGCCTAAAAAGGATTAAAGAACAAATAAAGCAGAGGAAATATGGGAGAGATAAAGAAGAATTTGGACATTTAGGACAGGTGATCAAATATCATCATCTCTAACTATGTTTCTCCCTCTCCAACTGTCTCTTCTTCCCTTTCCAGGTGTTGAAAACTCCCTGCCCTCTGATTTTCCTCAGAAGTAGCTTCTGGTCTTCCGCAGCTCGGAAGAAAGACAGTTCTCAGGGTCTTTAGTGACTTAGGCCTCCCTCACAAGGTTGTCAGCCTAAAAAGCCTTGACAGAATACTTGTGACACTATTCAATGAAGCAAGCTGTGAATGTGAAAAAGAGAGTTCAAATATTAACTCAAAGTACATACTGAAAGCCATTAAAAAGGCAAATTCTCTAAGATGGCATTTACCCGAGCCTCAAATTATCTTTATCTCAATTACTTTGAAATCAATATTCTTTAAAGGACTGGGAGACACAGGAATTAACGTATCCAATTTCCTCCTCAGAGATGTCCAAGAAAAGGTTACAAGTCTTGCCAAGAGGTGAGATGGACCACCTCAAGGACATTCCCAGCTAGTACAAGCTCCAAGACCCTCTGTGAACAAGTGTCCACACTACGGGGAAACATCTGAATGCTTCTATACAAAATGAAAGCAATATAAGTTTCATTTCCACAGGTCATTTAATAGCACTTCAGAGAAAAAGGGGAAGAGCCATAGGATCTTCAGAATAAATTTCCCATTTCCCTTAATTTGCCTGCAAAAATATGCAATATGGGTATCAAAGCACAACTGAGTTAAGAGGCTGACTGGAAGTCAGGGATAGGGATTAAGAGAAAGAATGCTCTCCCTTCCTTCCCATTATTCAGGAATACTTGACTGGCTTCTGTTCAGAACTAGGGCTTTAATTTTCAAGTGCGGAGCAATGCAGAGAAGAGGGGACACTTAGTATGTGTCTGCTTTGGAAAACCTAATTTTCTGGCATGAGATGTTTCCTTCACTGGCTCACTTTTCCAGTTTTCAGATTTATTTACATTCAGGCAAGCTAAACAAGTTGGGAAGAAAACCTTCAGCAATTCAAGAAAAGCCCAACTGTTGAAAGGAACCTTATGCAAGCATCAAGGGTTTGTTTCCAGGAAACAGATGTCAGGAAAGGCATTTGTTTTGTGATACTTCAGAGGGTCTAACTACTCATCACCTTTCCTGGAAAGATTACCACAGGGTTGGCAGGTACAGGTGAGAGTCACTTTCTCCCTATGCATGAGAAGGCATTAAGAACTCCTTCCTGGTAGAAGGATAACAGAAAAAGATGAGGAAAAATGGACAATATGTCACAAATTCCAGTCCTTCTTTTAAATTTGCTTGCCAAACGGGAGTTCTGAAAGGCAAGAGCTAGGCAATCACTTGAGGATTTAGTGCTTAAAATGCTATTATGGTAGAAAAAGGTATAATTCCATTTGGAGTAAAGAAGATCAATGAAATTATCTCCTTGGAGTTTGGAAGACCCCATTGTAGGCTGACAATTTGACTGTAAGTAGGCTATGGGCAGGAAGCTGGTACAAAGCTGACAGAAGCTAAGAAAGGCATTCTTGTTTGGGTGCCAGTTCTGAACAGTATCTTTTGAGTGTGATGGTAGCCTGCTATAGGATAATTGCCAAGAAGTCTTTCACACGTCAGTCAGTATACACTGGCATCCCAGGGACATAAGAAATATACCTGGGTGCACCTTGTTCATTTCTTGCCTTTTCTTTAAGATGAAAAAAACAAAACACATTTAGTATCTGTGCTAGGTTTAGTATCTCAAGACCTTATTTTATGGAGGTTAGGCTACTTTTTTGTTTTTTTCTTAAAAGGTATTGAAATTATCCTCAAGATTGAATTGGCTTAGAAGAATAAGGCCTGGGCTGCTGGTATAGCTTATTAGTGGTCTGAGTTCACAAAGAACCAGCATGTGAAAAGCTAGAGCTCCTCCTTCAGGTTTCAGACCAAAGACCAGCAGCGTGACCAACACTGGCACAGGAAAGCTGGGCTCAGCTGAGTCAAGGTTATAACTTCCACAAACACTCCTTTCCTTGCTCTGAATGTCCTTTCCCTGTTATAGCTAAGAAAATCTCCTTTTGTTAATTGTTAAGTGGACCACAAGAATCTCATTTCATTCTAACATCAAACCTGAGGTAACAGTCCAACCTGGTCAATCCTGGCCTATTATGGTTATCTCTGGTGACCTAAAATGAAACTGAACCTAGAAGAGAAGCTCTGGATATGGAAAAGGGCCCAGACTATATAATGTGAGAGGTCTGACTTTGGGGGTATGTGTACAACATATCATGATTTTCAATATTAATACAATCTCTGAGTTGGAGAAGACTTTGGAGGACAATCAGTCTAATATCTGATCTCAATGATCTTTTCCAGGAAAAAGCAGTGATCATCAAGCATTTGAAAATCCCAAGTGAGGAGAACCTCATGCTTTCTGGAGGCAGACCACCCATTTCCCTTTTGGGCAATGCCAACTTTCAGGAGGCAGTTTCCTCTTAAACCTAAATTGACCCATTTGCAATGACCAGGTAGTCTTCTTTGTCATGCCTACTGGGGCAAAGCAGATCAAGCCTAATCCTTCTTCCACTTGATATCCTTTCAAACACTTGAAAGATATATATTAGTGATTCCCAAAGTGGGCACCACTGCCCCCTGGTGGGTGCTGCAGCAATCCAGAGGGAGCGGTGATGGCCACAGGTGCATTTGGGGGCAGTGAATAATTGTAAGGGGACAGTGATAGTATGTGACAGGGGGCGCTAAGTAATATTTTTTCTGGAAAGGGGGTGGTAGGCCAAAAAAGTTTGGGAACCACTGATATATATATATATATATCATTATGTTTCCTGCAAGATTTCTTTTCCCCAAGGGAAATATCCCTCATTTTCTCAACCAATCCCTTCATATCAAGCTCTCAAGGCATCTTGCCATTCTGGCTGCCTTTCCATGGATGCTCTCTAGCATCTAAATATGCTTGCTAGTTGTTAACCAAAACTGAACCTAATACTCTAGTGAAGGTCTGGCCAGTGTGGAGAATACTATTTCTGCAGTCCTAGATACTATGCATCTTCTAATGCTATCTAAGATTGTTCAGCATCTGTATTAGATTGACTCATACTGAAACTGTTTGTGCACGTTGATCTGTTCAGTCATGCCTATCCATCTTGTACTTGGAAAGTCAACTCCTGGGGGTCTCCAGCACTCACCATGATGTGTGGCAAATAGTAAGTGATTGAGATGTGTTTGCTGACTGACTCCACTGGTGTCCTCCTTCCAAGCTGATATCAAATCGTCGATTACTACTCTTTGAGTCCAGTTATTCGTTTCCATGACCACCTAACTATACTATCATCCAGCTCATATCCCTCTATCTTTCCCACAAGAAGCCTATGGGAGGAGTTAAAAACTTGGATAAAGTCTAGGTAAACTACATCTACAAAACTGTCTGCTCTACAAAATCTAGAAATTTTGTTAAAAAAGGCAATGAGCTTAGTCTGTCACGAGCTAGTTTTGATGAAGGCATGCTGGTTTTTTGTAATCCCCTCTTCCTTTACTAGATGGTTTGCAATCATCCTTTTAAAAATGCGTTCTAGAATTTTGCTAAGAATCAAAGATATTCTCACAGGCCTATGGTTTTCAGACCCTATCCCCTTCCCTTTTTTTGAAAATTAAGACATTTACCCTCTCTAGTTCCATGGTATCTCTTTTGCTCTCCATGATCTTTCTGAGATTACTGACAGTGTGTCAACACTCACAAAAAGTAACCAAGGATATATTTCATTGGAGCCTAGGGCATTGAACTGAAAGGTAGCTAAGTGCTTTCTATCTCCCTAAGCATTCTGGGTATCAACTCCTGATGACCCACTTTTGTTTTGGTCTTTCTAGTCCAAGATACATCCTCCTTAGCAAAGAAAACAAATGCCATCAAAATAAGGTTGTGCAGCACTGACTTGAGTGTCTTTCTGTTGGGCTGTTATCTACCTGCCCACCCTAAACAGTAGAGTGTTTTCCTATGGTCCCCCCAAGATAATTTAAAAAAAATTCTTTTTGTGGCTCTTATTTTTCCTTATCGATCTCAGCTCATTAAAATCTTTAGCTCTCCTGATATTCTTGAAACTATTCCATACTTCACATTCACCTTTTGTCATTTGTCACTGCTTCTATCACACATACATGTTTTTTAAAGATCTAAGTCAGTGAGTTCCCTGTGCATCCGCATTTCTAAAAAAGACAACTTCCTTCTTCACAACTGTACCTTCACAACAGAATTTCTTTCTTGAAAACTTACTATACCTCCTAGGTTGACTTCTCTAAGAGAATTTTAGTTTATGACATTTTAACTATTTGAAATTCACTCTCTCAAAATGCAGCCTGTCCACATCTCAGTCCATTCCAAACATTCCTTTCTTCTTTCAAAAATTCTAAGATGGATCTAAGACTTCCTCCTAAGGTTTCCCTGGTTTCTACCCTCCCAAAACCTCATTATTGGTGAGAATCAGACTGGAATAGACATTCCTCTCATTGGGGAATAATACCTTATGAAGAATGAAACTGTCATTAGAGGGAGTCAAAAAAAATATTAGCTGCTCTGCTTTGGTGTAGGAGTGAGGGGAAAAGGAGAGAAAGAGAGAGAAAAGTAGAAGAGAGAGACATAAAGAGGGGTGTGTGGCAGTGAGAGAAGGCAAGAGGAAAAGAAGGATCAAGAGAACTTGAGGTAAGTCCAGCATAATCTAGATCAGTGATGGCAAACCTATGGCACACATGTCAAAAAGGGCACACAGAGCCCTCTCTGTGGGCATGCTTATAGTCACCTGCCAGAGTTCATTACTAGAAAGCTGAGGGGGGGGGGGCAACTGGGTAGCTCAGTGGATTGAGAGCCAGGCCTAGAGACGGGAGATTCTAGGTTCAAATCTGACCTCAGACACTTCCCAGTTGTGTGACCCTGGGCAAGTCACTTGACCCTCATTGCCTACCCTTACCACTACACTGTATTGACTCCAAGATGGAAGGTAAGGGTTTAAAAAAAAATTAAAAAAAAAAGAAAGAAAGAAAGAAAGAAAGCCAGAAGGACTCAAGCTATTCCCCTTCCCCTCTCCATGCACCTAAGGACATTCCTCATTTCACCCACTCCTCTGCCCAGCAGCCCAATGGGAATACTTCTTCTCTCCCCTATCTGGGATAAGGGGGAGGGGCTGGGAGGCACGGGGTGGGTGGGCATGGCAGTCTGTCTGGGGGTGGGGTGGTATGGAGGTAGGGACCAGCACTCCATCTCTAAAAGGTTCGCCATCACTAGATAATTGAAGTCTGATGACAGGCTCCATTTTGGTTCTGCTTCTATTGGCCTTTACCCTAATGCTCATTCCCTCTGTTTCTGGATTGATTCAAATGAATATGTCTTAATATACAGCTACTATGACCCCTTCTTTCTTCCTTCACTTAGCCTGAACCTTTTAAAAAAGGCATCCCAACCAAACATTAAAATAATTTCTGTTATAGAAGCTTCTTAAAATGCCAATGGTGCAATTCTGGGATAGGGTAGAGTTACTATCTCTTAGAGGAAGAGGAAAAAAAGAAAATCCTGAAGGGTACTTAACAAAATTTCATGAACATTTATTAAGTGCTTACTATATGCAAGGTACTAGGGGCACAAAGTCAAAAACTGAAATGCAATTTCTGCCCTCAAAAAGTTTTACATTCCATTAGGGAACATACAATATGTAAACAGATGAGCAAATACAAGGTAACCTGAAAAAGGAGGAGAACACTAACAACTAGGGGGAGGACCGAGAATAGTTTTTTTTAGGCTGATGAACTTCTTTGTTGCTGGCCTAGGCTGTTCGTTGGCCATGATGATCTCTAAGAGTATGCCTGAAACATACCACCTGTCATGGTAATCTACAACTCTTGATTTCTTTTCTGCACTAAAACAAGATCCCTGTTCAGACACATTCCAGTTTTGTATACGCTTTGCAAAATAATGAGTCAATCAAACCCTATTTCCCATGGAGATATTAAGTATAAAAGGAGAAAAATTATATCAAAAGGGAAGGGCACATAGGACAAATTGCAATTTGTCTTTTCAAAAATTGGTCTCTAATCTCATGTTTTGGAGATTTTTTCCAAGTTTCCCCCAAGTTCAATTTTTCCAGGATTTCTAGTTCAAACTTCTAGCAAAGTTACAGGGAGAGGCAGCTGAGAAATGTTTAAGCAAGCATAAGACAGTGTTAAGATCCAGGTAGAGCAGGGATTTTAGTGTCTAGGAAGTGATGATCAAAAAAAGGAATAACCAATTCAGTAAAAAAAAGCATTCAATGCTCTGCCGAAATGCAATAAAAAGAGTAATAATTCTAGTTAACACACATGAATTATGTTCACAGGACTTCCCGGATGAATATTCTCATTCCAAATTGGATTCCCCATGTCCTCACCTTATATAATTTTTAGAATTAGATCTAGACCCTCTTCTGACCCCAGCCTGTTCTCTAATACAGAAGAGCCAGTGTTGGCAGGGTCACAATCCAGAAGACTAAGCTAACTGGAAACTCACTAATTTCCAGTCCCCTTTCAGTCCAGAGATTGTTCGGGCAAAAAAATCAGACTCAAGTCTTTTTTTCCTCCATCCTCCCCTCCTCCCCCTTCCCCTGGCCCAAGTTTGTATGACTCCACCCATAGGCACCTGATCCTCCAAGATGAGGTGGGAGGGGCTAGCACCAGGGCCACAGTGAGGGCGGAGGTATGGAAAGCAAAGATATTTAAGATGCTGGGTCTGTAGTGAATGAAAGGCTTTAGAAGGAGGATTAAGGAATACTTAAACTAGGTTTCACCCTCAGGAACTTGAACTTTGGAGGGAAGGGAAAAGAAAGATCACTGGAGGCTAAAGATAGCAGTGGGAAAAAGAAAGACGGAGCCAATTTAAGGTTTGAATTTGCAATAGTTCTTAGTAATCTCCAACAGTTTGCTCTCGAGAATCCCAAACCCACACAGAAAGGGTCGTCCTCTGACAAAATGCCAACCATAACTCTCTGCTCTCTGGTCTGGCTCCTCATCTTCACTCTTACCTTCACCAGTCACCCTGCATCATTAGAGAAGCCCCCAAAGCGCAAGACACCTGCCCAACTCAAGGCTGCTATGTGCTGCGAGGAATCCAGGGGACTGAAGGCCCAGATTGCCAATCTGACTAGCTTGCTAGGGGTCCTGAGCAAAAAGCAGGAGAGCGACTGGGTCAATGTGGTCATGCAGGTAATGGAGCTGGAAAGCCACACCAAGCAGATGGCCACACGCCTCACGGAAGCTGAGAGCAAGTTCTCCCAACTGAATAACCAGATTGACATGATGCAGCTCCAGGCAGCCCAGACAGTCACCCAGACTTCAGCAGGTAAGAAGAAAGCTGCCCCTTCTCTCAAGCTCTAATTAGCTGTGGGGTTCCTTGCTTCCCTCATGCAAGGAACTCTAGATCCCCTGAATGAGTAGAAGACAGTGCTCATTGGGGAATAGGCACTTCTATATAGGGGCTTGGCTAAGTCTCTTGCTTTTCTACTTTCTTTTAAAAATTCCCAGTAACTGCATAATTTCCCTCACCCTCATGTTACTGTGAGATAGAAAGAGGCAAACATGATGGCCTTCTCTATACTGAGAGGTGAGGGGATGGAACCAAAGTCACACATCAAGTCAGTAAGAGAACAAAGGTCCTGGTCGCTTTCTTACATATGGACTTGATCTCCATAAAGAAACCGGCAATACCCAGACTTAGTCATTTGCTGTCCTGGAAGCAATGTTTCTCTGAAAATTCTTATTTTAGATCTCTAATACTTCTTGTGGTGAGGAAGTAATTATTTGCTGGTGGAGATCCATGGCCTTCTGTTTTCTTGTCGGTCCACTTTGACTGGCATGTGGTCAATCAAAGAGAGCCAAAGCTTTTTAGAGTTAGCCTCTGAATTCAGAATGTACCAGTACTAAAAAGACTCTTCTCTCTCCTACTCCTGTCTCTTCCCTAAGTTCACCCACAAAATGAACAAAGGGCTAGAGGGGAGGATTTGTGTGGGTCGAATTTTGTTGGGGAGGGGGACACCCTTGAATCCTCATCTCTCAATGAAGTCTGCATGCTCTAAAACCTATGAGATGGTCTATGAGAATTGCTGCATTGGAAATAATCCATTAACAGTTGCCAAGTCCTTGGTAATCAGTCTCCGATTTTAGTTATGTTGATCTTTCCAGTTTAGTTCCTGCCAAAATCTGAACTCTTCTGTAAATGTCTTAGAGAAACAAGAATTACTTTCATGCAATAAAGAAGACGACTAGGGGCTTTAGTTGCACAGCATGGTTTTAAATAATCAAACAAAAATGATTGACAGTTTCTGTTTGGCTCAGTCTAAGTGAATATCAATTCAAAGGTATCAGGGTTCTTGTGAGTCTGCTATCTTTCTTTTATAATAAAGGAATTATGTTCATTATGGACCAAAGAACAAAGAAACAACTTTGCAATAGGAGGCTAACTCTAAAGGTTCTTTGGTTTCAATTTGGCTCAAGAAAGTATTAACACAGAAGAATTTTGTAAACTTTTAAAAACAGGCTGACATGCGAAAAGCCATCTCCAAGCATTTGTACCCTAAACTCCTCTCTGTGATTGCCTATGTATCTTCAGGCCATTTTACAGAAGAGTAAGTACTAATGCTAATTAGCAGGAGGATTCTGACAATACCACATTCATTAGATCTTCTTCCTTTCTAGCCCTTTGAGACTCACTCTGCTAGGAGGGGAAGCTACATGATTCAGTAGACTGAAATCCAGGCTTGGAGATGAGAGGTCCTGGGTCCAAATCTGACCTCATATATTTCCTATCTGTATGTCCCTGGCCAAGTCCCTTAACCCTCATTGCCTAGCCTTTACCACTCTTCTGCCTTGGAACTGATATTTAGTATAGATTCTAAGATGGAAAATAAGGATTTAAGAAAAACAAAAACAACTCATTCTGCTAGCCATGTCATAGAAAAATAAACTAACCAGAGAAGGTGCATACCAATCACCAATTGTACCTTCTCTGGAATCACTGAGAGAGAAATCCCATCAATAGCAAGGGGCCTTTTCCAGACATCACCTCCCCTAGTGCCATCTCTTTTGAGATTGCCTTCTGCCTATTCTCTCCATCTTGCCTGTGCCTATACTTTGGGTGTTGTCTCCCCCATTTTATTTTATTTAAAATTTAAAAAAAAAAAAAGCCTACCTTCTATCTTAGAATCAATACTGTGTATTGGTTCCAAGGCAGAAGAGTGATAAGGACTAGGCAATGGAGGTTAAGTGACTTGTCCAGGGTCACACAGCTAAGAAGTGTCTGGGGCCACATTTGAACCCAGGACCTCCCATCTGTAGACCTGACTCTCAATCCCCTAAGCTACACAGCTGCCCTCTGTCTCCCCCATTTTAACTGTGAGTGCCTCAAGGGCAAAGACTACATTTTTGCCTTTCTCTGTATCTGCAGTACTTAGTACTTATTGCCCCACCACACAGGAAGCACTCACTGTCAAAGCTGGAAAGGTTTGGGGACTCCTTCTGGGGGTAGTGGGAAAAGTCCCTGTTGGGGAAAAGGGCTGGCAAAGCCTAACAAACACACAGGACTCCTATCAGGCTAGTTCGGTAATTATAGAAACACTAAGAGGGACATCTTGGCATTCAGGGGAAAGATGTGGAGTGTCAGTGTCCTTGGGAATCCACCTCATTCACTCTTCTGCTATATATCTTGCCCCTAGATTTCTTATTTTATTCCATCATTGTCAATCCCTGGGCTAGTGGAAAGAGATTCACCAAGAGAGCCACCTTCTTATACAACATGCCCATATGTTCTGCAAGGAAGTTAAGTAGATTGAGATAATTTATGTAAAAATACTTCACAAAATATGAAGCACTGTGCACATACTCATCATTATCTGCTCTCTTAATCATCTCCATGCTTTGGGTTCTGTAGAGTCAACAGAATGAGACCCTCTACATCAAAAGGATCCATGGGGTTCCAGGTTCTTCTCAGGGACCACTGTCCTGCCCATGACGCTCTCAGCTCTGGCCAACACAGGGAGGGGAGTGGGGGCAATGATACAAGATTAAGTGTATAAAGGTGAGCTGTATCCTCAAGGGCAGTTAAAAATCATTTTCATCCAGACTAGAGGAGGCCGATCTAGCCAGTGCACTTTGGTTTTGACATTATCTCAAAGAGTTAACCTAAAGGTGTTTTCATTGTGGCCTAAGAGCTTGGCATTATTAAAGATGCGAGAGAAATTAGGGTATTAAGTGGCTGAGAGATTAGATTTTAAAAGAGCGTGAAATCCATCTCCCGTAATTGTGGCCGTGGTTTGCATTAGCTGTTACCCTCTACAGAGAGGGCAGATGATGTAGGACACAGGCCCTTCCTGATCACAGAGGATGGTTCATGCCATTGAGACACCTTTTCCTCTTAGCTAGTCAAGGATGCACCCTGTTTTATAAACAAGAGATGCATCTCAGTGCTTCTCCATTTAATTTGATACTGAATTCACTGGGGAGAAATTTTCCACTTGGTGTTTAGAACACTTGAAAATCTAATAGGAGAGGTTTGGCATTTTAAAGTCTGTGTTAGCACTGAAAAGATATACTCCTAATCCAAATACATTAAATGTGAGGGTGGGGTGGGGGTAGGAGAGGGGGAGAAAAGAAAAATCTCATGTAAAATCAAGAAATCTGCCTGCTTTGGCCACAACTAGAAGCAAATCTACAGTGTATGCACAGCTTCGAGGCAGGCACCAGCAGGAGAAATAAAACTTGCTGGCTGCATCCTAGAATCTGTTTAGTGGGAGAATCTGTTATGTAACAGCAACCTCTGTGACCTGCTCTATTTTGACAGCCAGGAATCTGCTTCTGAAGGTTTCAAACCACTTGTCTGAGAGTCTATTGATAACCTAGCCAAGGCAAAATCTTTTGTATCTCAACCACCAATATAGGGATAGGAGTAGGAGCTGGTTTTATTTCATAAACAACTAGGAAATTCCATTTAGCAAAGTAACTTAGCATTGTCTGTGCAACTCATAATCTTAACTGTCTAGTACACTGAAGAGGGATAAAGTGACTCACTCACAGACACACAGCCAATATATGTCAGAGGGGAAATGTAAAATCAGATCTTCCTGGGGCCGAGGTCAATTCACTCTTCACTTCCCTACAGCTGCCTGCCTCATCACCTGCACCAGATCATGCTCAAATCAATTTTAAAACTTTTCACCTAATTAATGCCGATGTGATTTCCTTTGTTGTAAACTAAGTCACAGAATAAGCGAACACTTTGTGTTGAGATGCTCACCCCAGTGGTTTCTGCTCCACTTTCAAACAGATGCTGTCTATGATTGTTCCTCACTGTACCAGAAGAATTACCGCATCTCTGGAGTGTATAAGCTCCCTGCTGATGAGTTCCTGGGAAGCCCTGAGCTGGAGGTGAGGTATCTTGAAGCACATTACCAACATTCTTATTCCTCCTAAGCTCCCACCTCAATAGAGATAGCAGACATTATTCACGGCCTCAGAGAGGGAAATGGAAAATAGGAAGAACACCAAATATATAAAACAGAGCTAACATAATATTCTGTAGCTGCTCCCAAAACATGATTTTCTTTTGGTCAAGACAAGCCAAGGGAGGCATTCTGAAAGGCCTAAGGATCTTTACACAGCAAAGCTGCCAATATGAATCACATGTTTTTTGTGCATAAATATATGTCTGCTAGACAACCAATCTAAGCCTGGCCCACCCTGTCCTCTGCAGGTATTCTGTGACATGACGACTGCAGGTGGTGGCTGGACTGTTATCCAGAGACGGAAAAGTGGTCTCGTCTCTTTTCACCGTGACTGGAAGCAATATAAAGTGGGTTTTGGCAACATTCGTGGGGATTTCTGGCTGGGAAATGAAAACATCTACCGGCTATCCAGGCGCCCAACTACTCTCCGAGTTGAAATGGAGGTAATTGCTAGAACAGGTTCTATAAGGTAAGGCCAACAGACCGAAAGCAGGGATCCAGGATGAAGGCAGGGCACATGGTCAGTGAGGCTGGGTCCTGTTTATTTTTATGAAAGAGCTTATTTTGGTCAAGGGAATGGCTCCCTTTAAGACTAAATCATCTATGTATTCCTGCAGTACTGACCAGTCCTCCAAGATGGTGGTTTACATTTTTACATTCATCCTTATGATGTCCCTGAGCAGGAGACAGCAACAATGGATTATGAGCTACATTCCACAGACAGGGTAATGAAGAACAGAGAACCGAGGATAGCTCAAGGTCAAATGCTAAATCCAGGAATAAAGCTAGGTTTAAAACTCAGGTTTCCTGACTTCCAGTTAAGGAAAGAAGAGTGATAACCAAGTTTTCATAGATTCTCTGCCAGAAAAGATACATGCCTAAGGAAAAAAGAAATGATGCCAAGATTTCACTTAGCCTCTTACAAAATGGCTGCTAGTAGGCTTCTTAAATAGGACTCTTTCCTCTCTCCACCAGGACTGGGAGGGTGACGTACGCTTCGCTGAGTACAGTCACTTTACCTTGAGCAATGAGCTAAACAGTTACCGTCTCTTTGTGGGGAACTACAGTGGCAATGCAGGACGGGATGCTCTCCTTTATCACAATAACACAGCCTTCAGCACCAAGGACAAGGACAATGACAAGTGCTTAGACAACTGTGTCCAACTCAGAAAAGGTAAAGAGGGAGGGGAGGGCAGCAAATCCTGATGAAAGGGAGGGGATAGACAGAGTGGAATATATCTGGCTGAGTAGACAGAGTGGAATATATCACAGAACAACTGACATTTGGATTTAATGTTTTTGATACAGACCATCCTTACTGCTATTCAAAATTAATATTTCATATCGCCAGTTTCATATATCATCTAAACTCTATACACTTAGGCTTGAAGCATCAGAGCTAGAAGGGACCTTAAAGTTCTTACAGTCCGACCTCATTTTACAAATTGGGAAACTGAGGGAGGGAGAGAGAGATCATTTGGGTGTCCTCTTGAATAAACGACACGAATTTATTAGAATTAACCTCCTTCTTCTGATAGGTGGATACTGGTATAATTGCTGCACAGATTCCAACCTTAATGGGATTTATTATCGCCACGGTGAGCACAATCAGCACCCAGATGGCATCACCTGGTATGGCTGGCATGGCTCTAGCTACTCCCTCAGGAAGGTGGAGATGAAGATCCGCCCTGAAGACTTTGTACCCTAAAAAGTAGCTTGTACTATAAGAGGGATGCAGAAGTTCTAGGAGACAAATAAGGTTGGGGTGGGGCACCAATAAGGTAGTAGGATAGGGGTAGGGATGGGAAATCACCTTGTAATCAAGCACCAATGAAATCACTCATTTCATCTAGAAAAGCACAAGCCTTGTCAGGCTCAGCCAAAGACCAACATAACATTAACAAGATCCGTACCAGCATCAGGGAGGGACATCAGATAGGGAGAGACGTTTAAAACTCTTAGGGCATTCTTCTCAGTGGGTCAGAACTGGCTTAGTTTAACCTGGGCCTTCTGAACCAGCAGTAGCTTAAAACCACTCTCTTGTCCTGCATGATTCATGTTTCAGGAGAAAATCATCAGGAGTTAGTACCTTATGCTTTCTCCAGGGCCATGATTAAGTGAAGACAGAAAACAAATCTCTTGTAAAAATGAACTGTATTATTTCAGACCTCAGGAGAGATACCAAGGTTGGGGATAAGGTGAGGATGGCAAAGAGTTCCTATTTCAAAACCCAGTGAAATTGCTTTTGGTCTCAACAATTCTTTAACAGAGTAACTGCTCTGTTGAAGGTGAGCTACCTTAGCAGTCTTAGCTGCTCAAAGAAAACTCCAGGGAATTGGACCTTGTAATCAGAGTCTCAGCAACTCACCTTCCTGCCCTCAATCATAATAGAGTACAAAAAAGAATGAGGTACACAGAGTGATCCAGGTAAGAACTGGAGAGAAGATGCATAGGTCACTATTAGAAGCTCTCATAAGACTAAGTGGGAATCAAAGAACTGCTAGGTACACAGGATGCTGGCAAGGAATTTCACCATAGTCCAATGGATAACCAAGTAATCTGAGCCCAGACATTTAATATAGAAAGAGCTATTCTCATTCTTCAGAACTAAGGAGCAAGAATTATAGTCAGAGAACTTTAAAATTAGAAGGGCTCTTAGAAATTATCTAGAACCTTCCAGCTCCGAAATTCTGGTTCTAGTCTGAGGCCCTTTTTCCAGGTACTTAGGAAACTAAGGCCTTGAGTGGTTAAGCAACTTGTCTAAGGTCCCTAGGCTATGACTTAAGTCTCCAAAAATTCCAAGAAAAATTGGAAAGCTGAGCGACTATTTTATCATTTCATATCACAATTATACCAAAACAAAAATATAGTAAGAGATGCTCTGGGGAGAGAAGGCAGAAGTAGACAGATTTCTTGTAGCAATTTAAAGTTCTACTAGAACCCCAAACAGTTAGATGTTCCATAATGCCATAATTTTTCTATCTTTATCTCAAAACTGTCATTTTAAAAATGTTTAAAGAAGCATGAACACATGCACGTGCACACAAATTTGGGAGAACATATTGTTTTGATTTAGGACTTCACACTGCAGTGGAGCTGACAAAAAGAACAATATCATTAAAAATAACTACCATGGTTACAAGCCAATGAGAATTATGGAACCTTGATATTGGAGGGAGAAAGCAAGCTTAAGTTAATTCACTGTACTTAAGTCATCTGTAAATAGCAAGTTTGGTTCTTGGATGTGATCTTTGTTTTTAATTTAAATGTTACTGGCTTGGAAACGATGCTAAGCAATTAACAGGTTGAAATCACAGTATATTTTATTTTCTTAGATGGGAGGATCCAAAGAGTGAACTCAGATTCCTTCAGAAAACAGCCTCGCTGCCTAAAAATGTTAATAGTTAATATATCTATTTTTGTTCATTTATTAAGAGAAGGGATCAAATGGGGGCCTGACTCTAATAATAGTAGCTGAAGGATGGAGAAGGATGGTATCATGGCTCATACTGTATATAGGCATCTGACTTTGTAAAAACTTTGTTTTGTGTTTTAAATGTTTCAATATTTTTCTGTCTCTGCAATAAACTTTTAAACCCATGTAACCTTAAATTTCTAATCTTTATCTGTCCAGCTTGCTTTCAGTACAGCATGGCATAAAGTTTTCTGGAAAATCAGAGGATTGAAACTACAATAACAACAATAGCTGAGAGAGGTTATGTCCCTTCTCTGGGGTCACACAGCCAGTAAAGTCTCAGTCAGGACTGCTGCCATTTAGAAAAAGGGTCAAGAACCTTTAAGTCCTATCTAGTATTCAAAGAAACCCAAGAAACAGAGAAAGCACAGAAAGACCAGCAATGATAATAATAAGAGTGCCAGTGTGGCCTTTCTACCGTGGGCAGTAGATGACAAAAGCTGTTGGTGCCCCTCTGTTTCAATGCCTACTGCTGGTCTATGCTCACAATTTCTTACATCTTTCACCACTTTGTCTTAAAATGCTTTGCAAATAAATAAGCACCTTTTCTGAGCACATAAGAAAGTTAAGGTATGGAGAGGAAGAGTTCTTTATTTTAGTTTATTCTTTTAGTTCAGGGTAGCTAGATGACTCTATGGATAGAAAGTTGGGTGCAGAGTTGGGAAGACTTGGGTTCAAATCTGCCCTCTGATATTTCCTACTGGTGTGACCCTGGGCAAGTCACTTAACCTCCATTGCCTAGCTCCGTGTTGGTGAACCTATGTCATGTGTGCTAGAGGGGGCTCTTCCCTTCCCTGCTCCTGAGGGTATTTCTCACAATACTCACCCCTCTGCCCAGCAGCCCAATGGGAGTGCTTCCTCCCTCCCCTCTGGGGTAAGGAGGGGGGCAGGAAGGAATGGTTCACATGAGGGGTGAGGGTTGCAGTTTGGGCACTCGGGCTCTAAAAGGTTCACCATCTGGCCTAGCCTTTACTGCTCTTCCACCTTAGAAATTATACTCATTATCAATTCAAAGATGGAAGGTAAAAATTATAAAAAATTAAGTGAATAAAATCATGTCAAGAGTGAGAAGGCTGTATCAACCTCTGCCTCTTTAGGAAGTCATCCTTCCTTCTTAAACATGGTCAGCCCTGCTTCTAATAAACCAGCCTCAAGGAATCCAATGTTTGCTTAATATTATCTATTTACAGACCTGTAATGTACTATCCTTTGGAAATCAGAGGGAATCAACTTTGATCCTCTGACTGGAAAGCCATGGAGTTGAACTGAGATATCAGTGGGTTACTGGGAGATGAGGCAAATAAAGAGAGCAAAGAGGAATGGCCTCCTGGGAAACAGACACTCTAAAAGAAAACTTCTAAACCCAATCATTAGGCTCTGCAACAACCATACCAACACTATGACAGAAAGAGTCAAAAGATTGGGAAGGAAGAAGAGGAGAGAAAGAATGGACTCTGTTGTTTAGGATCCATGGACCTCAAAGGGCATAATCTCTCTTCTTCCTTTTCTATACCTCACTGGACCCAGAGCAAGGTCAGGCTGGCCTGTCTGGTTTGCTTATATATTTGGGAGAAAGTTTCTCTTGGAAGGGGAGGGGAAAGTACTTTGTTGGAAAATTAGAAAAATGTTCCCAATCCCATAGCTGACAATGGATGTGGACCTTTAGGAGCAGCTACTTCTGCAGGCAAGAAGGTCCCCTGGAGCCTGTTCCAAAGGTATCAAAAAATTTTTCTTCTGATCAGCTACCTCTCATTGTTACTTTCTATTCTTTTTGAGATTTCTCTATCTCACCCTGGCTGGAAGGGCAGCAACCCCTTCTGGCATGATCCCAACCCAGAAGTGATTGTTTCTGACCTGTACTGGCTTCTCCCTCCAAGGTGTCTTGGTAGCTCCCCTGTTCCCAGGAGGCATGCCACCACATGATGCCAGATGTAGTACAGACACCTGATCCATGGTAGTCCCACTTCAGCTCAGAACCCTTGTGCTCGAGTGATCCATCAGTCTCCACCTCCCTGCTGGCAGGGGTAATTGGTGTGTGCCACCATATCTGGCCAACCAATTCTCTCCTTAGAAATGTGTGATAGGGGATTGGTTGCCACCACACACACGTCTAGACTAGGCAGGGCAGTAAAGGTGACTCCTCCATAGAAATGAAGCAATTTCCCCCGGTGTACTCTTTTCTAGCCTTCAGTTGCTGACTTTGGCCTGGCTTCCTGTCTGGGTGTTTGTTTTGATTGATATCTGACGCTGAATTGTCAAGTACACCATGTGGGGAGGGCACAATATTGTTCCCCAGTGTGGAAATAGGCAGAGGCTCCAGACCTCATTTGAAACAAAAAAATGATTCCATTCTTCAGAGTTATCCCTTTTCATCTGTCCAATGGTCAATTCAATTCCAACATATATGAAATACCTACTATGGTGCCAAGAATTGTACAAGATGCTGGGGATCCAAAGCCAAGGCAGCCTGCTCTCTAGAAGTTCATGCTCCACACAGCTGCTTTTCTCTACTTTGCACATAAAAGGTGATTAATAAACGTTTACCAAATGGAAAATTAACTAAATTTTCTGTGGAGTACAATTCCCCTGGACAAAATGACTTTAACTGGTTTATATTTCTTTGTTTTAAGCCTCACAGGTCTCAGTGTTAACTCCAGCCTAAGGGTTGCATTTCAAATGTTGCTTGTCCTGTTGGGTCATGCTGCTAACCATAATGGAAAAGAATACTGCCAAGCCTGTGACTTATACAAAACAAGCAACACTAAGAACTACTATAGGCTAAAGAGGGAAAAGCCGAAAGACTGCAGGAGACTAGTTTAAGGCAGGTCAAACTGAAGGTAAGTGGCCATCTCCAGCTTAAACTCTTATAGCAATTTTGTCCCCAAACATGAGAATTTCCTTTCCATTATATTTGCCCTGAGAAGCAGGGGGATGGCCTTAATAGCCTCTTAAAGCTCTTTCCGTCCAGCACGCAGACCACCCTTTCCTGCTAGAAGCCTGTATCTCTATCAATAATATCTTACAGATTTCCTGGAAGATAGAAAGGCTCCAGGGATGCCAGGCAGATGAGGAGGTAGACCTGCCTCATGAGGTTGGGGGATAATGCCAGTGGCAGTGACATGGAAGTTGGTTGAAGCTAGCCTAGGAGCCAATACAAAGCTTTGTACATGTGGTCACTAAGTTTGCCCAGTTTCAACTACACTGCATGGGGAAGAATAAACCTCTTGGCTGCTTGGGCAGAAGAACAAGAAAGAAGAGTCATGTTTTATATTCCTTCCATGTATTACTTTGAAACCAGGATGCATCATCTCATAGGTGACAACTCTTGGAAAATCTGTTCTTCATAAGGTACTGGGAGACCCCACAAAACAACTTCTTTTGGGCAGAAACTAGCTTTAATTCCCATTTTCTCTAACCTCTCTCCATCCTGACCCCTCTTAAAAGTCCATTCCCTAAGCCCAACAGCATAGCCAATAGGAGAATAACCAACTATCCAAGTGAAGGACACATCACTTCACAACCCACACTAGCACACCAGGTGCTCCTCGGTGTGATGGAGGAAGTTTTTATTAGCTGGGCATTGTTTTCTCTCAACTAAAATTATCTGTAAGGAAATGGCAGTTGGTATTTAAATAAAGAGAATTTGGTCCCTGAGGACTAAGACTCTCTGGGAATGCTCAGGAGTAGAAAACCTTTCTCTTACCACGGTCCGTTTGTTACAGGGCAGTCTCACCACTCTAAGGGATTTATGATGCCACCTTGGCTTTTCAGACAGAAGGCTTAGGGGCATATTATAAGAGGAGGTAGAAGCCACACCAGAGATACGATTATACATTCTCAGAACTCAAATGGCAGAGGACTCAGGAACCCATATAAGCAAACCTAAAAAATGCAAACAGAACCCAATCATGCAGAGTACTCCTGACAATGGTACTACAATGGTGCATATTATGACAGCAGCTCTTTCTGCACTGAGCTGAAGCACCCCATTTTGGCTCTACCTCTGGGGCCAGGAACAGTTTTTATGCCTTATAGATCCGCATATAATCAGCAACACATGGAGTCCCTCTTGCCCATTCTTTCTGAGATGGGCTTGTAATTGCTTCCAGATACATTTCATCAGCCAGCAAGCCCAGGATTGAAAACAATGGGAGCCCAGGTGCTGAGTGGACCCAGAATTACAAGTTTGTGGGAATATTGGTTAGTGCCATCTGCAATTTCCCTGGGCACAAATGTATTGGCTAGATCCTGTAGTGTGTCAAAAGCAGTGAAATTACTTGAATGAACTGGCACCAGGGCAGTGAGGGAAGAGGAAAGAGAAATCCAAAAGGGCAGCAGGCTAATGGCCTACCTGATGAGAGACTCAAGAATGGCAGGGCTGGGGCCCTTCTGGAACTCTAGCTCCTTGTAGTGTAATGCCTTGGCATATGCACGACACTTAGCAGCTCGCTCCCCCAGGAGGACGATGCCATTGTCATCTCTGAGTGGCAGAGGACCCTAGAAGAAAGATGAGACCCAGAGCATCAGAAAGATGGTGGGTAAGGCTAAGGACTAACTGGGTGGCCCTCCCCACCAGCTGGCTCCTTGCCACCCTGTGTGTACAATGGGAAAGGATGGCTTTACCTTGTCACTGTGTTCCATGAATTCTGCCAAGTTGAGGAGGGTTTGTGTGACTTCAGCAATGTCCTGGGATGTCAGGGCCAATTCAATGCTTCTGATCAGCTCATCCTGCTGGTCTTCATTCAGTTCAGACCAGCAAGATACAAACGCTGCATTAAAAAGGTCCCTGCAAGGCAGAGAAAAAGGAATCAGAAAAATCAGCCACAAGCTTATATGCTCTTGGTATCCCTGACAGGAGGTAGCACAGGCAATGTGACTGCCTGGAAACAAGGGTGATACATGTGCATGGTGAATGGGTGATGAGGATTTCTCTTCAGAGATATTTCTTGGTTACTATCATATTGAATCAATGAAGAGAGGGGAGAAAAGTTTCTAGCATATAGGCTATAGTCTTCAAAGGAAATTTACAGACTCCTCAAAGGGCCTGGAGGGACCTCAGGGTTAGTCCATCAATTCCCAAATTCTAGGAATTAGGAAATGAGACACAGCAGCTGCTGCTGATTTTATAAACATAGGCAGAACCTTTGGATGGTTCCAAGCAGAGTTACAGCCAGAACCCAAGAACCATGAGATATTAGAATCAAATCCAAATCCACAGGATTCAAGAGGATTACCAAGACTCTCCCCAATGACTGGTAGCTCCTTAGAAGGCCTTAACAATTATGGAACTTCATCTCAAAGACCGATCTATTTAAAACTGATACCACATCCATCCCCTGGATGGCTCTTGAGTTCCTGATTCCTCCATTTATCCTTTAATCCCAACAGATTGGGGGGAGGAGGAGGGTAGTGAGTAGGAAGTGTTTCCAAAAGATTAGTCCTTTTTCTGTAGCCACTGTGATTACCTATATCCCTTTTCTGATGATCAGTAAGAGATCAAAGAGGGACAGTTTGAGGAACTCTGAAAGACTTGGTAACTCAAAATAATTTTGAATTCTGCAAAGAAGGATGGGGAAGGCAAGAAGGAGTAGTAGGGGAATCCAATGAAAACATTCATGTGAAGAATGAAATCAGGAGGTGATGGAGAACCAATTAGGGGAAGTAAGCTTTTCTGAATCAAAAGTCTGAAATGGGAGTTAGGTCAGAGGTACTTAGAAGATACTGGGAGCTGCAAGGCAGTATGGTACATGAGCTAAGTCTGAAAGCTTACATAACAGACCCAAAGAAATCAGCAATTATTTTTTAAGCCTCAGAAACACATAGAGAAAAAAACAAAGTCAACATTCAGTAGCAAGAAACCAACTTCAAACTCCCTGGGGATCTGATTAGCTAGGGGCCCTAACAAGATAGTAGGCACAGAAGGCCTTGATAAGCAGGCAATTCTGGCCCAGTTAATGCAACATTATTGCTCCATGCTTCTGGCTAATGGAAGGATTTTAATTGTTGCCCCGTGGTAGGAATAAGACCTCTGATTTTTCCCATCCTCGTGTGAGTCTATTTGTCTTCTATGTACTTGCTCCACTGGTAGAAAAACTCTTTGAAATATTCCTCTTATTGCCACTGACTATGGTGAAGAAAGCTGACCATGAAAATAAGCTCTCTGGAATTTTTTGTATAAATTCTGAGTCCAGAGAGAGCCTGCTTCCTGATAGCAAAGGCTTCAGGAGTCCTTTCCATATTCTTAACCCTCTTCAAGGTTTGGGAATCTACCTTCCATGCCTGTCTTACCTTGCCATAGGGTTGTAGGCCTGAGCCAGGGCCCAGCAGGAGCGAAGTGATGGAGAGGAGGAGTCCTTTAGTAATTCCAAGCTCAGCCGCCTTAGCCATTCCAGCCAGTCATCCTTGGAAACCCTCCTGGCTGCTCCCCAGGCCTAAAATGCCACAGTCGGTGGTATTAAGTTATTTATAACATCAAATATGTCCTAATTTTATGACAATCCTACCTGATCTAGTTATTCAATGCCATCCCAACTAAATTACCAAAAAAGTATTTTATTTAGAAAAAGTTAATAAAATTCATTTGAAAGAACAAAAGATAAAAAAGATAAAAAATAGCAAGTGTTGCTTCTTTGGGTATATGTTTTGGGGTTTTGGTTTTATAAGATTATTCATTTACCAAAAAGAACAACATGGAAATCTGTTGCATGATAATACATGTATAACCCAGATCGAACTGCTTGCCAGTTCACGGAGGGTGGAAGAAAGAAGGGAGGGAGACAATTTGGATCATATAACTTTGGAAACTGATAGGGAAATTTGTTACTACATGTAATTGTTAAACAAACAAACAAACCGACAAATAATATAAACAAATAAATAAGTGAACCTTAAAAAAAGAATCTCAAGTGAATTAATGAAAAATGTAAAGGAAGGAGGTCTAGCAATATCAGATTTTAAACTGTATTATAAAGAATAATCATTAAAAACTCTTTGGTACAGGCTAAGAAATAGAAAGGTAGATAAATGGAACAGAAGAGACATACCACAAACAGTAGTAAAAGATTGACAAAAGTATAGAACTAAGCTATTGGGATAAAAACTCACTATTTGGTAAAATCTGCTGGGACACTTATAAAGTAGTTTAGTGGAAACTAGGTACAGACCAATATCTTATACCACTTACTAAGATAAGATAAAAAATGGATACATAACCTAGACATAAAAGGAGATATAAGTGTATCAGAAAAATAGGGAATATATTATCTATCAGATTTAGGGATAGGATAGGAATTTACGAGTTAACAAGAGAGGGAAAGTATTGCGAGACATAAAATGGATAATTATAATTATAGCAAAACTTTCTATACAAATAAAAACTAGTGTAGCCAAGATTAGAAGGCAGTAAAAGTGAGAAATTTTTAAAATTGTTTTTCAGATAGAGGTCCCATATCTAAAATATATAGAGAACTTAGTCAAATTTATAATAAAAGCCATCCTCCAATAAAAGAGAGAGTTAGGTTGTATGCTACTAAAACCCCCATGAGTGAAGGTGCCAGTGACAAATGCAAACTGCTGAAATGAACAATACTTGGTACTTTACTTAACACGGGAGCAGCTGGGTGGCTCAGTGGAATGAGAGCCAAGGCTAGTGGTGGGAGATTCTGGGTTCAAATCTAACCGCACAAAGTTCCCAGCTGTGTGACTCTGGGAAAGTCACTTAACCACCATTTCCTAGCTTTTATTGCTATTCTGCCTCGGAACCAATACACATAGAAGTATGGGTTTATTTATTTTTTTAAAGTTAATCCAATAAACATGGGCTTATAGTCAGATTCCCCAATGACGTTTAGAGGTAATATAATGTGTTAAAAAAAGAAAGAACAATAGTCTGAGAGTTAACCAAGTTGAGGTTGGGCTCAAGTTCTACAATTACAGAGCTAGGACATCTTGGCAAATCCTCACCACTTTCCTGGCCTCAGTTTTCCCCAACTATAAATCTGGGCTTAATCACTTCTGAAGTTCTTTCAGGCTAGGCTCCAAATTCTCTATCTACAAGGATTTTAAAGAGCACTTTACCAGCTCTGGCCAAGTCATTTTCTGATTCTATTCATTTGAAGGACAAGGATGGTATTTGCCACAAAGTGCTCCTCTGTCGCAGCTCTGACATGTTATTTGAACCAAGATCTTTCCACATTTCTCAATTTCCCCCTTTAGATGAAAAGACTTATAGTTCCAAATTGGGAACAGAGCCAGATGAGTCCTCTGACTACAAACTTTAATTCCCCAGATGTGCCCTGAGGCAGTTTCCAGCAGTTCTAGTTCCAGGCAGCACCAGGTCTCCTCAGTCCAGCTCTCAGCTCCCTGGACTCACCTTCTGCAGGTTGATGGTGCTCACATGCAGCTTCTTCATGGGCCCTGTCTCCACTGGCCCACTGGCTAAGGCATCACCCTGGTTGCTCCTCATCATCCGATGCTGATAAATTAAAGGGTCTTCCTCTTCGTCAGCTAGTGTATAGCCCTATAAAGCAGGGATGCGGACAGATGGCTGGTAACATTGCTAGACTTTCCTGGAACATCAATTATCCTTTAACTCAGATGGGTCACTTTCTAATTCCTTCCCCCCTCTGGAAAATTCCATTTGCTATTTGCAATAGGCTAATGGACATTACAAAGCTAGAATTCTATACAAACAGAGCCACTCATTGGTAGTATTCATATCTATTATGTCTCAGGCATGGGGATAGAAAAACAAAAGAAAAATGCGTCTGCCCTTCGAAGGCTTATATTCCTTGGAGTGGAGGTGTGTGGAACTACATACATGCAGACAAATAAATATGAAATATATACAAAATTATTTCCAGGAGAAAGGGCACCAGCAACAGGGATGCCCTTTGTAAGAGATAGCACTTGAGCTGGGTTTTGAAGGAAGCCTGGGATTCTAACAGGTGATGGTGAAGAGGAAATGAATTCTAGCATTAAACTGTATAAACTGGTCCAGCCAGCCACCCATGCCGATCTAGACAATGTTGAAGATAAAGTAAAAACTGGAAAATGATAGAAGAGGTAAAAGAGACAGAGTCAACTAAGCTACATTCAGTACTTGTAGCCAAGACCCTAAAAAAAATGACTGAGGGAAAATTTTTGAGGATTTAGAAACAAAGATGAAGAATGAATCTCACCTTGACAATCCTACAAATGAGCATGTCATAGCGTTGATGGTTAATTCGGTGTCTCACCAGGACTTTATTCACCATTGGGATAAAAATCTGGTACTAAAAGAGAAGAAAGAAAAGTTCAGAAAACATAACTAAATTATAACCATAGTTGGTTCTAATAGTTGTATCTGCAGAATTCGGGGGGGGGGGGGGGGGAATCCCTAAATATTAACAAAAGAACTAAAAAAGCCCCCAACAGTTTTTATTGGCTCATGTTTGAAGGCTGACTGATAAAGAGGGGGAAATATCATAGGACCGTATGATTTTGGAAAGGACCATAAAGATTCTCTTTTCTTTTTAAAAAAGTTCTTTACTTTCTTAGAATAGATATTAAATATTGGTTTCAAGGGAGAAGAGCCACCTAATTGTCCCCCTCCACCCTCTCTTGAGGACCTTATCCTGTTAAAGATAAAAGTCTTCTCAAACTGCGGTTAAAATGGGTATATGATTTAAAAGTAAAGAGTGATATAAGTAAATTAGGGTTACAAAGAATAGTTTACCTGTCAGATTTATAGAAAAGGAAAGAATTTATGACCAAATGAGACTGAGAATGTTACAAAATGTAAAATAAACAATTTTTATTTTATTACATCAAATTGAGAGAGTCTAGGCTTAGAACTCAACAATCTGGTCTTCCCAAAAATCCTTTACTACCTTCTTCCCCAGCTGGAAGACAAGTGAAGACAAAGTGTCCATGGCTGTGGAACGCAGCTCTGGGCTCAGGTCCAGTGTCCGTACAATAGGGTGGATGATTCGGGATGCATAGTCAGTGAAATCCAGAGACTCAGTCAAGCGATCAACAGTCTCCAAGGCTGCCCTGCAATCAATCAAAGGGAGAAGTGTCTTGAGAGCCTGAGCTTCCTTCTCAGGTCAGGGCATCCTAGATGAAATGGACTTAACATTGATTCCAGTGGGAAAGGGAGAGTTCAGATTTAAATAAACCTGGGGCATTTCAGTCTACAGAATGGAAGCTAAAATAACACCAAGAAATATTCTCAGTAGCTTGAGAACTTAGAAGAGAATGTAAAGCTTCATCTGTTGACTGTTAGAGCCAAAGGGCAGCTGCTTACTTGCGAGCTGCTAAGGGAGCATCAGGGGCATCAAAGAGCTTCACAATCGGAGGCAATAGCAGATGCAGGTAGTCATCCAGGTTGGCCCCAAACAGCTGGATTGCGTTCAACAGCTGGGAGAGGGAAACAAAAGGACGGTCACTAACCAAGCCTCAATGATCAGAAGAGGGAGTGGTACTAGGAAATAAGTCCCAATAGCTGCCTTTGAAAC
The DNA here is from genome assembly GCF_016433145.1 of Gracilinanus agilis. Lineage (NCBI taxonomy): Eukaryota > Metazoa > Chordata > Mammalia > Didelphimorphia > Didelphidae > Gracilinanus > Gracilinanus agilis. Next base: position 46,241,506 of record NC_058132.1, read on the forward strand.
AGATAAACAAGTTTTCCTAATTCTTTACATTTCCTTAAATTAATGCACACATTGCATTCCCTGAGCATATGCCAGCCAGACAGAGGGAAGGGACTGTTAGATAGATGTGTGCCAGTTAGAGACAAATTGGCACTTGCTATGGATGACTCTCTGCCCCAAGGTTAATTAATAGCACTGGCACTCCTCTCCCTGGCTGTGGAGTCCCATATGGAATGCCATTTGTTCCACAGTACCTTCCTCTTTACTCCAACTCTAGACATTCACTTTACACTTATATGTAGTCCTCTATTAACCCAATCTTTATTATTTCGGTAAAGCCTTGTGATTTCATTAGTTCCGAGAATTCCTAATATGGAAGTTCCCTCCACTGAAACAATCTATGCTGAAATGCCACCAAAGGGATCCCTGAACCGCTAGGAGGTAGAAAGCCTCACTAGGGTCAACTGGCTGGGACCTTTGATTCTGGGCCCTCCTGACTGAGGCCAACTTTCTTTGCCCAACATCATGCAGCCTCTCATTCCCTATACCCATCTCTGCCCACAGCAGTGGCTTTCTCTTGAGGCTTTAAAGGGAACTGGGGACCTTTGTACAGTGTAAAGTCCTCCTCTAAGACCCCTGGGTACTCACCTTGATGGAGACAGTGCGTCCAGGGCTGCTGTCATGCATAAAGAGCCGAAGCATATGAGGAATCAGCTGGGGCAGGTAGAGTTTGAATTCACCCCCAAGAGCCACCACAATCTGCTCGATAAGAAGGATGATTGTGCTCTGGATTGAGCTGTTCATAACCCAGAATTCCTATGGGGATATAGAAAGGAGGGACGTTCAAATGAGGAATCCCCAGCACAAAGCCTTCCCAGTTTTACTTGTGGGTGGGTTAAGCAAAAAGGATTTTTCTGTTCCACACAATCAACGTGAGCCTGGACACATCTGAGAGAAGTTCCTTCCCAATCACAGAAAGGTTGCCAGGGTATCATTAAGAGCTTTAGCTAGCTGGTTGTAAAGCCAATGGAATGATTGCCAGGCATCAATGGAGAGAGGGTCAGCAGAAGGGATTAAGAGAGCAAAGAGGGGCTGAAAGGAGGAGAGGATGGTAACAATTTTTCCCTCAACCCATAGGTGCCATCTTCTGAGTGGCCAAATAAAAAAGTGGTATTTTAAAAAGTAGTGAAAAAAAGAAATTATGAAACTGGTGGTGTATAATCAAAGAGTAGGAAGAGGAATAGAAAAACATTTAATCACACTCCTGGTTTGTAGGCAGGATTGCACTTAAGTCATCTGAGAAAGTTAGTGGCTCACCCCTTTCCATCAAACCTCCCAACGACAATATACGATGATGGAAGTAATGTTACTGTCTACTAATCATGCCAAAGCAGATGGCAAGTTCTCTTGGGCCCTGAATAATTGAGGTTGGCTGTAAACAAAGGTACTTTTAGCAGCTTATATAAAAGGCACTATGGAAATTAAGTTCTTATTATGAAGAGATCAAAAATTAATAAGGCAAAAATCAAGTCAGAAGGCCCCACTGACATTTTCTTCTCTTCATTAAAAAAAAAAAAAGTGCCATGGGGAGAAAAGTCTAGTCCTAGAAGGTGAGTGCAGCCTACAGAAGGCATCATTCTCCAGTCACTGGGGTTTACAACAATGACCCCTAGCCACCATGATTTGTGGGATAACATTTTACTTCTGCCTACCATAGAGAAAGTCCATCAACTCCCAGCTCTGCCTGAGACGCCAGGTTGGCCACTGCTGCTGCTGCCAGACGCTGGCTGGATTATTGCACACAAAAAGGACTTCTTTTCTTCATCCAGGGGGAGCTCATTAAATGCTCTGGATGCAGAATCCAAAGAATGGGGTCCCTGTTGTATGTGTGCCACCCCAAGTGACAGCTAACAGGTGTGACCCCACCCCCACCCCAAGAGTCCTGGCTTCAAAGCTGTGGATGAATAAATAAGTGAAAGATAACCTCAGCCATAGACCCCTTGAGAATGCCCCTGCTTTTTTGATATTGCCCACCAGGCTCCTCGGAGTTCTACAGAAGTCCTCCTTGTGAGAGAGCTGCCCTGGGGCAGGGGGAACCACACAACTCTTGATTACTTAAAGAGTTATTGGTGCTAAGCCTGGGTAGTTAAAGCCAGCAACTTTCCTTTTAGCTCTGAAGCTCCTCCTAAGCCAACTACATAAAGCTGTGGTCTCAGAGGCCAGAAGACAATCTCTTGGTGTTTTCAAGGCTGAACAGCTCTCAAGGCAACCTTCCCCCAAAACATTTAAATTACATGGTAGAAAAGAGGGGAAGGAAGCCTCTGTACCACCACACACTCAAAGAATGGCACTGAAATCAATGGGAAGTCACCTTGGCAATATGAACCAGGTTAACAACAACCAAGCTGGCAAACGACCCTTTTCTCTCCCTCTGGCATTTTCGTTTTTGAAAGGAGCTGGCTGAAATGTCCATTGCCTCCACTTCCTCCTCAGTTCTTAACAAGCCACCAGACTCTGGTGTGACTGAGATGGTTCATCCTACTGGCACATGTTCAAGCCCCCAACTTGACACCGCCTCAGTGTTAGAGCTGCCAGCTGTGTTAGGTATTAGATAAGCCATTAAGTCTTTTTTCTGCTGGTGGCTGTTTTACCCACAGATTCAATTCTGAACACTGGTTCCAGGGACAAAATTACCATTCTAAACTCAGCTGAATGTGCTTTGGATCAACTGTCCCTTGGGGCTTTTGGGGAAGCTTTTTGATGATAACAGTTCAGGAACAAATTCTGAGCCCCTCTGGATTCACCACCTGTGGCTAAGTTGAAAGGATACAGTTAGCTTTACTCACCCTCATGAGGGTAACAATCTCATCCATGTAAGGTCTGATGTGGCTCCTCACAAAGGACACCAGCATCCCCAACTGCTGGAAGAGAAACTGAAAAGGAGAAGTTAGTGTCTAGCCCAGAGATGGCTCATTTAAGTTTTTATGGAACACAGATACCTGTTCTGTTCCTTCAACCCTAATTTATCATCTTTCCAATTTGGTAAATAGCTCTATGTGATCTGGAGGCTGTTTATTTGGGGGAAACTCCTTTTACTATCTCAGTAAAAACATCTTCTCTGCTTAGACAATTTTTATTGTGAATGTCATCAATGTATTTGTGTGGAACTTTGGGATTCCCTTAAAAAAAAAAAAAAAAGAAATACAACTAATTTATGTCTTCCAGAGAGAATGAGTGTTATGGCAAGTAAAGTGTTCGGAGGAAGGAAGAAAAGGTGGCTCTACCTAGGCTGGTGATGCTCCCTGTCATCAGGATCAAGTCAACAGTAGGGCTGACGAGGGCAATGGAGTGAGAAATACCCTAGCCTAGCAGATCTGGGTTCCAGGCTAGGCTACTCCACCCTCTGGATCTGTGATCTTGGGCAAGCTTCTGTATTTCTCTAATACTGAGCTCCCTCGAATTTATAAAATGAGAAGGGCAAATGTTCTCCCAAGTCCAAGGGAATGTTCTAAGCACAAAAGAGATCCTGTATATAGCAGTGCTGTGAGAACTATAAACTGTGATTCCAGTCTGAGATAGTGTTGTGGAGGGGCCACCTTCCCAGCCCTTGGAAGCTATCTTTACAGTAGCTTCACTAGTTTATTGGCATGATCCGTTCTCAGATCACATAGACACAAGCCTATCTGGCTAGTTTCATTTTTGAAAATGGAATGGGAGACATCTAAGGAACACTGATTTCTTATAAGGCTAATTAACCTGATGAAAGGTGGCAGCCTCAAGAAAGGGCACTGGCAGGAAACAGAAGTGAATTCCGAGAGTTTGGGCAAATTGAATGCCTGAATGATGCATGTCTGCTTCAAAATGTACCAAATGCCTCAGGGCAGCTCGACAGCCCAAGCTTGGGTTGGAGGTTCCAGGATTCTGATTCAATGGCCTAATTCCAATCTTCCAGGAATCTTCTTCCTCAAGTATTCCAGACAGATACATGCCATGACCAAAGAGGCTGGAGAAACCAAGATTCCTAACCCAAGTATTTTCCAATTAAGTTTCTTTCGCACAGTGAGGATGATAGACTTTAGGTAAAGGAACATCAAAGCACATTGGTTTGGGGAGGGAGGTCAAAGAAAACCAAGTGATCACTGGAAGGAAAAGAACTGCCCAACTCCTCCCAGAGGGCATAGTCAGGTTCTGATGAAGTAAATCTCCTAGTTGGAAACTTTAACATCACTACCAGGCAACTGCATCACACTCGAATGGCCTGGAGAGTCCCCTTATTCTCGAGAGTCCCCTTATTCTCTTTTCTCTTAGCTTTACTAGTTTCTGTCACATGAAAAATTAATATTTGGGAGAGGGGAAAAAAGTACTCTGGAGGAAGGGAGACAATTTGAACTGTATAATTTTAGAAAACATGTTGAAAATTATTATTACATGTAAATTAGAAAATAAAATCTCTTTGGGGCTTGGAGCAGGACAGGCAAGTTGAGGGAACTATCCACAAGAAAGAAATCTTCCCTCTTGCCTCAAGGGAGAGTTGGGCAGTGGGAAAGTGCGATGAGTGGTGAATTCCTATGTGAAGAATTCGACCTTTTCTTTCCAAGGCATTTCCTCAGCAGGAATAAATCCTTCCATCTGACACATGCCTGATACTTTTGACTCTTTAAAAATAGAGTTTAGGGATATTATGCATTTGACTCCATCTGAGAGAGAATGTGATGAGTTTACCTGGACTAGTAGCTAGAATGCTCTCCTTCCCAGAGCCCTGACCACTGGCACCTGGAGAGGTGCCAAAGCAGGGAGGTATTCTGAGGTTAAAATAGAGCTGGAAGAGAGCAGTCTTATCACTTGGAAGGAAGCAGGCTTTCTAACTGCATAAACCAACAGTAGGGTAAAACAACAATCCTGGATCATTGCCCTAATGGATTCAACTTGACAAAAGGAAGAGCCATTGGCTCTCATCCAATAAACTAAGATGACAAACAGCAATGGTTTCAAACCTTTTAGTGACCTTAGAGCCCGAATGCCCAAATGGCAACCCTCATGCCTAATGTGTGTCCCCCTCCCCACCCCGCCAACTTTATTCCAGCCAGGGGAGGGAGGAAGCTCTCCCATTGGGCTGCTGGACAGAGGGGCAGGTGACAGGAGAAATGTCCTCAGGTGCATGTGAAATGGGGAAAGGAGCAGCTCTCTCTACACTTTGGCATGTGTGCCATAGGATCACTAATGGAGCCCTATAGGCAGCAGGACAAACCCAGGGAAAAGGACCAGGTAAAGTTGGAATGTGGAAGCTATTCTTTCATGGAATGAATTGAGACAAAATCACAGAAGGCATGGGGTCAGCAAAAGAAACATCCCAAAGGAGCTGAAGGGGACGACAACTGACATGAAGAGAGATGGCAGGGAGACATTCCCTTGTCTACTTACTTCCCGAATGGCACCATCGCAGACCCGTATCACGTTGAGGAATGTGGGCATCACCTGGGGCAGGAATTGGACACATTTGAGCCCCAGGGATTTGAAGATGAAAGTGATGGCCTGAACCACCATGGTGTGATGGTGGGAAAGGGACTGATCTCGGAAGATCCTCATTAAAGCCACCATCGACACAGCTGGGTAGAACTCATCGAGAGGCAAGTTGCCCATGTTCACCAGCATTTCACTGGTACTATAGTCAGCTGGAACAAAGCCAAAGAGACAGTTATTTAAATACACATGGCTGACTTTGGGGAGGTGGGCAGACCCTGATAAGCTGCTCTTTCTCACTCTCCTCTTCCCTTCTAACATCATGAAGACTATAGCAATGTGCCAAGACCACCATCCTCATGGAAAGAAACAAATCGAGGGCCTTTCTCCATTGCCCAATAACAAGACCCTAAAAGGCTTCTTTGTGGGTTATGGTCCTTACAATGGTATGTGTCTGACTTAATATCTTATGGTTATTGTTCACTTCCTAGCAGCTAAAGCTACCAATAAAAATAACTACTCTCCCAAATGAAAGTAATTGAAATTTAGTGGATTCATTTAAGCAAACATCTGTTCAACAGCTGCTTGGCCCTCAACCCTTGGGGAATTCAGCTGAGTTAACAGAAAATTATACCTGACCAAAAAAATCAGGATCTTAAGGAGAAGGCCTGTGATTTAATGGGGGCCAAGAGGAATAAGGTCTTGAGCTGGCAAGAAGATGAGGGATTAAGGGCAGATGTGGGCAAGAAAGCAGGCCCTAAGCTTTCTCTTCCCAGTAACTTGGATCTCCTATGAAGCCAACGGCATGATATCACTTACTTAAGCTTCTTTCTGGGCCAGGGGTGGGAGTGGGAGATTTCATCTCTTCAACATGAGTTAAAAAATAAAGTTATAAATAAAAGCCTGTTTCACTGGTGAAGAATGGGTCCCTGAAGCTGCTGTCAAAGCTAAGGACAAATTTCTCCCTTCATGAGGACAAAAATACTCTTATGGGAGGCAGTGAAGGCTAATGGATCTAGTATTTAGTGGCAATAAAAGAGCCCTGGGTATGAGTGTGTTACTGGTTTTCTGGGGAAATCTAGGGGAAAATCTATCTTTTAAAAGGGAGAACAAATTCTGAACTCTACTTCCCAGGAGTGTTGTGGGAATTAATTATATCAAAGATACATTAGGGAAGTATAAGATGCCCACATCTTTCTCCTTCCCATACCTGCTCTGAAAATTAAGAATAAAAATAGCTTAGGTATCTCAGAACTCTAGAAAAGACAAAGAATCTAAATAAGGAGTGCCCTCTTTCCCCCTCCAACCTCCTTCCCCCAACTCCAACACCCAACTCCCAACTCTCAGAAGTTCCGGGAGCTCTAGGATTCATTCTTTATTCTCCTTTTGTCTCCCCTAGGGATTTTGCAGAGAATAAGCCCTCAATAGCTAGCTGTTCAACGAATGAATGCATACTCTGGCTTGCCAGAAAAATGGCATTTCATGCTCAATATCAGGTGAAACTGACTTTTTACTCATTCGTGCCCTGAAACCTTTGGGTACTCCAGGGCACCCTGCCCAAACTTCAATGTTCAGAGGGCTGGCAGGTGACTCAATTCTCCCCTTTACTTACAGGAATCCTGGCTGGATTTGGACTCGGATAAGCTGACCGCAGAAGCATCCCGAGACTGGTCAATCATGCCAATGTTCACTTTGTGTTTATAGGGATCCAAAGCACCCAAGAGGCCCAACACACGGATAGCCTGCGTGTGAAGAAGAGAAGTAAACCAGCTCCCAGTACACTGCAGCTAGTTACAACACTGCCCTGCCTGCCCTGACATTCTTTCCATGGACCATGCAAATGAAACCTTTTCTTAGACAGTGAAGTGATATGATGGACACAGCCTTGGACCTGAAGGCAGAAGACCTGGATTCAAATCCCATCTCAGATGTTTATAGCTAGATGACCCTGAGCCAGTCACATAAACAAAGCCTCAGTTTCTTCATCTGGAAAAAGGGGATCATAGTTGTAGCACATAACTTCCAGAGTTGTGAGGATTTATGCCAAGTGCTATCTAAATGCTGGCTATTATTGTCATGGCTATTATTTTGACAAACAGTTAGTTGCATGTAGTGTAAACATATTGGGGGGGTAGCTAGGTGGCACAGTGAATAAGAGGACCAAGCCTGGAGTCAGAAGGACTTGGATTCAAATCTGGCCTTAGACTCTTATTCCGGGCAAGTCACTTAACCTCATTTGCCTAGCTCTTGCCCTTCTGTCTGAGATGTTACTAAGACAGGAAAGGTTTAAAAAAAAAAAAAAAAAAAGAAAACCTAAAGGATGGGGAGTGAGAGACTCAGGTACAATCTGGGCAGCCTTAGGCAACTAAGTCACAACTTCTCTGGGCTTTGGTTTCCTTATCTAGTAAGTGACAGACTTAGCCTAGATGACCTTTAAACCCCAGGGGCTATCTAAATCTAGGATCCTAGAATCACAGAAAGAAGGCTCATCTCAGGAAAATGAAAACATTCCAGATTTTCTCCTCTCTTCTTTTTCCACATACAGCCAAGCTACTTAAGTTTCCTACCTCTCTTCGAGTGCCTTGGTTCTGCTCAGTCTTCAGAAAGTTCAACAGCACCTCAAGCAAGGTTGGGTATTTCCTGTAGGGCTCCACCACATAGCCAGTGCTGGCCACCAGCTGCCCCAGGGTCCACAATGCTACCTGGAACCCAAACAAAAATCGACAAGACATGTCTGTTTAGGAAAACAAGTATATGTGCCAAACATAGTGCTAAGTGGGTGCAGTGTGAGGTCTGGGGGGAGGGGAAGGGGTGCCAGGAATAAAGACAAAAAGTGCACTAGCCCCTTTTCTCAGTTATGGTATAGAATCTTGGAGCTGCAATCATTTAGAGCCACTCAATCTTGGAAGAATCCTGTTCAAATGTAGCTATCCCTGAAGATCTGAGGTGACCATTATCTCCTATGATACCCAAACCACTTTTTGACCCACTTTAATTGTTAGAAAACTGTTTTCTCTTAGAATGCTCTCCACATTCAGAGGAAGAATTATGGGAGTAGAAACAGAGAAGAAAAACAACTGCTTGAACACATGGGCTGATGGGGATATTATTGGGGATGTAGACGCTAAACGATCACCCTAATGCAACTATCAATAATATGGAAATAGGTCTTGATCAATGATATGTGTAAAACCCAGTAGAATTGCACATTGGCTATTGGGGGGAGGAGGGACGTTGGGAGAGAGGGAAAGAACATGAATCATGTAATCATGGGAAAATATTCTTAAAAAAAAAAAAATTTTTTTTTTAAACCCTCACCTTCCGTCTTGGAGTCAATACTGTGTATTGGCTCCAAGGCAGAAGAGTAGTAACGGCTAGGCAATGGGGGTTAAGTGACTTGCCCAGGGTCACATGGCTGGGAAGTGTCTGAGGCCAGATTTAAACCTAGAACCTCCCATCTCTAGGTCTGGCTCTCAATCCACTGAGCTACCCAGCTGGCCCCTTAAAAAAATATATAGATATAGGAACCAAGGGGGGAAAAAAAAAGGAAAACTGTTTTCTCTATCAGGGCTCAACCTATGCTCTCTATAACTTCTGATAATTGTGTCCCGGGGTGAGGGTGGGGGCGGGGCACACAGAACAAACCCACCCCTCCATGTCAAGAAAGACCTTCAACTATTTAAAAACTCTTGTGTCCCTCTCCACATGCACTCTCTTCCAAGCTCCAGGCCCAGAACTCCAGTGTGCCAAGAGGAGAAAAATGGGATGTTGGGACTGGAGAGCTGTCTTTCCAGATCCTTTCTTGAGTGCTCTGATATAACGACCTGGGGAATCTCGTTCTGGCAGCCTTGGCTAAGGGTGAGGCCATCTAACCTTGAATCTGTGAGGATTAGAGCCTAGGAATAGACAATGACCTTTCTAGAGAATTGTCCTCTGGACAGAGCAGATGGACTGATACTCCTTCCTTCCATCCATTCAGTCACCCTCATCAAACAATCTGAGAAGTTTCTTGTCCATCATCATTCCCTGGAAATGAAGAGCCAGCAGAGGCCACAAACAAGTCTTTGTTGTCCCCAGCCTCAGATCTCAAGGCTAGCTGGGCCTGATTTCCAGTCCAAGCTCCTTATGAAGCCATACCTCTGTCCCAGTTAGCCAAGTGTTCATTGCAGAGAGGACCATCTCCTAATGGTTTCCTTTTGCCCTCAGAGTAAAAGAATGTTGTAGGTAGCATGTCTTGGGCTAAACTCAAGATTTCTGATATTCATTTAAACATGGAGAAAGTCACACCAGGAAGGCCATCCTGAACTGATTCAATGCAATCAATTCAACAAGCATTTGTTAAATGTTAACATGTGCAAGCCCCTGGGAATCAGAAATAGAAGGAAAGAGTTCGTACCCTCAATACCTTATGAATTAATAGGAAAACTTAAGCTGAAAAGAGATAAGTACGTAAATACTTATGTGAGGAGAGGGGGAACAAGCACTGACAGCTAGGGGAGTCAGGAGAGGTGGCCTACAGGACACTACACCAGGACTTCAGGAGAGTAGGGATTCCAAGAACTCCCTCTCCTCAGGCAAGAAAGGAGGGAGTATATTATAGGCATAGGATATGTGAGGGCAAAGGGAGGGATGGGGGGAAGGAGTGCTGGGTTCAGGGGTCCAGAATATAGACTGCCTGTAGGGTAGTAGGCAGTTAGTTTGGAAAGATGGGCTGAGGCCAGCATGGGAAGGGCTTTAGGAAGGCAGGCAGGATCTATCCAGTGCCATCTATGTGCCAGGCACTGCATGCTAAGGCCCTTACAAAAACGATCTCATTGGATTCTCAAATACCCCTGGTGGAAGGGGCTATCATTATTGTCCCATTTTACAGGTGAGGAAAGTGGAAGTGAAGGAGGTGAAATGCCTGGGCACCAGGCCCACCACTCTGGGCACTGTGGCACCCCTTAGAGACTAAACCCAAGAGTGACAAAGACAGGACGGCTTCAGAAACATTTAACTACTTTGTACACATCTGAACCTATTCACTTTATGCCATCTACTCCATTGGAATGCAAGCCCTTATGAGCAGAGATTGTCTCAATCTTTGTTCTTTCAGCTCCTCATCCAGCCTGGGCCAAAGGAGGTCCTGAACTGACTATGGAGCTGATGAGGTTGCAAAGAACGGGGTAAAGTCTAAAAGGAACTGTTCTCAGGATGACCACCAATTCTGGCTCCAGGCTATTCTTCCCTGCGGGCCATCACTGCCAGGGAGGCCAGGCCCTCTATCAACCTATCGGTCCCATTTCCTCCCCATCCCCTCTCTCCTATCTCTCATCCTCCATCCTCCATCACACTGCCTCCCCCAAGCCTGTGCCCTGAGAACAGAAGTACTCACCTGCCTCTTGGCCAGCAGAGAGGAGTCCTGCAGCATGTCCATGATGATGATAAAGAGTTCATCCACCCATTTCCGCATTTCCAGGCCACTCACCTGTGGGCAGGGAGGGGGCTTCCATTAAACTTCTCTACACAATAACAATAGGAGCAGGTTGGAAAGCCTGATCCCATGCCCTCAGAGGACAAACGGTACTCTTCCATCAAGAGGCAGGGGGATCCTTACCTGGGCCAGCTCTCCTATAGTAGCCAAGACATTATTGATCACCCCTGGGTTTGGGTCAGGGTCTGGGTCTTTCAGCTTCAGAATTAAAGCCTTGGGAAGACATAAGAAAAGGCAGCAGATGAATACCCACAGAAGAGATCACTTTCTTACATCAATTTGTTCTTGAAGGCCACCTCCTAAAGGTCCAATTCAACTTGATTCACTATGCTTTTTTCAGGGTGAAGGTCTATCTGGAGCATGGATGTTTAACCTTTTCCCTGCCAAGACCATAAGATTAACCTAAGTGAGAGCTGAGAGTAATAAAATGTGAAAATATTGCACCTCATTCCTATAAATTATGTTTGGATGGTAATTTATAGATGTAAACATTAGGAAACGGCTCATGCTATTTAAATCACTTCACCTAGTAGCTGTTCCCCCCAAAGCTCCCCATCAATCCTGTCTCATGTCTTGGAATTTGGTGTACTTGAGTATCATTCTATTTTGGGATGAGACCTGTGAATTCATTGTTCTAAGGAATTCCTGTTGGGGAATGTCCATACAGGCTATAAAACCTACAGTCTGAGAGCTAAGTGCCTCATCTTGGGTTACCCAGCTGGTTTGTGTGAGAGGAGGGGTGAGCCCAGGTTGTGCTGGCCTCAGGGCCAGCTCTCCACCACCCACGGCTGCTTCTTGTAATTACAACAGTTTCCTGAAGGTGCTGCACTTTGTAGGGTGTTCAAGACCTTTCTGGGGTTGAGTATTTCCTATCTAGAGCTTACCTCCATGACCACAACAGCAGAGATTAGCTGGTTAGCTGTCTATACTACCTGAAATCACTTCCCTCACAGTGGACATGTTACACCAACAAAAAAGAAAGCAAGTCGACATGGTGAGATAAAAAGGTTGCTGCCCGGTCTTCTCTACCTTCAAAATGGGCTCCATGTAAGGACGAATGAGCCGGGGGGCATTAGAAACCAAGTGCCCCAGCATTCGGGCACTCTGTTCTTTGATTCTTCCTACTCCACTGTGTTCCAGCTCAGTCAAAATCTGAAGGAAAGGACAATATTTTGTCATGACAAAGGAAGTTCTAGAAGAAAGGCATTCCTTAGAGAAACAGCAAGAGTAACCAGGACTCAGGCAGGGCCACCTCATGTCATCCCAGCACTTTGGAAGGGCCTCTTAACAAATTGGGACTGGGAGAAAAACCTGCCGCCTGACACCATCCTCTTCCATATCCATTCGAAAGTTTCCCAGTGCTCCTTGCAGGACAGCCTAACAACCTTTGGACAAGTGGGCAATGCTCTCCAACAATGAGGATTGGAAGCTATAAACTTTAGACTGCCATTTTAAAAGGGAGAGTCATAATCAAGGATGGGCACCATGGAGCAACAGCTACTATGTTAAAACCCACTATGTCAATGAAGGTGCACTGTGGAGAGAATATAATTGCAAAAAATCAGTTGGGTTTTCTTAGCCTGGGAAGCATTGTGGGGGAAGGGAGATGGAAATCAGAACCCATTCATAGTGAATGTGTCCAGGGTGATATCCATTAAATGTCAGGCTCTGATAATTGTGTTCCCAACCCAAAAGAGCAACATTCCCATAAACCTTTAGGTGTTGCTGTTGTAGGAAAAAAGGTTCTCTGAGCAACAAGAAAAATAGCACCATGGCTTCCAGTTATGTCACTCTAAAGAAGAGCATTGGTATTGGTGGTTTAGTATTTATGTGTAAATTAAGAATACTGATTCAACAAATCAGGCTGCTCTTTTACCCTGGCAACATTTCATTGTTCTTAGGTTATTTGCAAATAGCAGCAAAGGGGAGAGAGGGTTATTGGTGGCAGACCCACTGAGAGTAGGGAAAGGAGGTATGGAAGAAGATGAATTAACCTGGAAGTACTCCCACCAGGCTGCAGTTTATTTTACAGAGGTGGGGAGGAGAGAATGAGGCCCCAGCAGTTAAGAGACTTGACCAAAGTCATACAGATAGCAAATAATAAAGCCAGAATGAGAACTCATCTTCTGATGGCTAATCCAATCCCAAATTCTTCCCACAGCATCAATCTACACTCACGAAGTTTTGGGGATCCAACTAGCTCCATGATCCCCAGCCTCATCACTGTACCATTCTGTAAATGAACTTCTGAGCAATTACTCTGAGGTATCAAGAAAAATTCAAACCATACCTCTTTCTGCTTTGTGTACCAAAACAAGACAATGAGATTGTTAAACATTTTTTTCCTTTAAATATTCCTTTGAGTTCAGTAACCTGAAAACTCATCTACCTCTATTTTCCAGCAGAAGTTATGCAAAGCATCACTCTATTATGTTTAGTGCCAACATGAATCCTGCCTTCCTTCATCTGCTCGGCTAGAAATGCGCCTTCCCTCCTAATCTCTCATCCCTCTGGGACTTCTGGACCTTTATCTTCCATTGGGATTTACAATTACTAGTGAGACCACCTAGCCTCCAAAAAGTATGAGCTCCTAGAGGGCAAGGATTGCATTGTTCTTCATTTCATACCTCTGGCACCCAGAACAGGGTTTCATTTAATTTAAGACCTTTAAATTGAAATCAGTTGTTCTCAATGGAACTTGTTAGGACAAAATTACTTATTAAACTAGCTCATTTTAAACTGAGCTCCTCCTTACATTTCTGTTCTTAAGATAATACAGATGTAGGAGTTACTGGACATGGGTTTAGAGTCAGGAAGATCAGGGCTCAAATCCAGCCTGCAACACTTACAAGCTGTGGAACCCAAGATAAGCTCTGGGCTTCAGATTCTTTATATATGCCAAATGGGGATGTGTAGTCCCTCTTTTGGAGAGCTGCTATGAGTTTCAAATGAAACGACATATGTAGTTGTAAAATTTTTTTAAACCCATACCTTCTTAGTATCAATTTTAAGACAGAAGAGTGGCAAGGGCTGAGCAATCGGGGTTAAGTGATTTGCCCAGGGTCACACAGCAAGGATGTGTTGAGGCCAAATGTGAACCCAGGGCCTCTTGACCCCAGGTCAAGTGCTCTATCCACTGTGCTACCTAGCTGTCCCTATGTATGTAGTTTTGCAAACCTTTAAAGCAAGGGCTTTTAAAGCCCTTCACAAACTGCTTCCCTTATTCTCCCCACATTTTCCAGTCTTCTCATCCCTTACTGCCTTCCAAATACTCTGTGACCCAGTGACATTGATCTCTTTATTATTGTTCATCACACAGGACAGTTCCAAGCATTTTCCCTGGCTATCCTGTGTCTGGAATGCCCTCTCTCATCTCTGCCTCCTGCCTCCCTACTTTAAGACCCAGCTCACATTTCATTATCTTCAAGAAGCCTTTTCTGATCCCTCTAAATGCCTTTCCTATGGTGACTATCTTCAATTTACTATGCATATATATATATATATATGCAAACAAGTGTTTTTACAAGATATATATCTTGTAAAAACACTTGTTTGCATATCTCCTTTCAGACTTGAGAGTAGGGATTATTTATCTTTTTTTTGCCTTTCTCTGTTAGCATGGTGCTTGGAACTTGATTTTTAAAATATATCTTAAAAAAAAATCCTTACTTTCTGTCTTCAAAACAACTCTAAGTCAGAGGGGCAAAGGTTAGGCAAATGGGGTAAAGTGACTTGCCCAGGGGCACACAGCTAAGAAGTATATGAGGTCAGATTTGAGCCCAGGTTCTCCTGACTCCAGGCCTGGCACTCTCTACTCTGTGCCATCTAGCTGCCCCTAAAACATAGATATTGATAGCTGTATTTCAACATAATTGGTTTCCTTTGTAGTTCTTTGTATTATTTGAAAACATTATTTTTAGAAGGGGTCCAGGGTCTTCACCAGAGAGCTAACTCCTGCCTCAAAGTCAGGTCTAACTGTCAGCTATTAGAACCCTTAATAAGGGCAGGCAATCAATTAAACCACTACTGAAACACATCATTGGGCAAGTTAACTAAGTGAACCCTCCCTGATTGGGGAATTCCTTCTAAGGAAACAGGTTCATCCTTGCTTGTTCTAATCTATTAGATGCCAAGAAGGTGAAATCATTTGAGGTGTCCCAGGGCCCAGGATCTTTTTCATATGCTCATCCCTCTTCCTCCCCCTACCCACCCTGAGGTCAGCTCTTGAGCTGTCCACCCCATTTGGGAGCTGCACTTTCCCCACTGCCCTTTTCAAGTCAGGCCTTTACCTGAATGAGCATCTTCCTCAGGAAAGGCATGACAAAGGCGGGGTTCATGCTGCTGAGGCGGCCCACAGTGCAGATGGCCAGTTCCCGGATCTCAAACACCTGGTCATTAAGGGCCACAAACAAGGCCTGCAGATTCTCTGCCTGGGCTAAGTGAGCATCAAAGCGTTCATCCAGGGAGGCCAAGACACAGTAACGGATGTCAGGGTCTGGAACAGCAAGGAACAGCTTGACTACATGTCTACCTGTTCAGTCTTGCTTCTTTCAAGTCAGTCAATTCAGCAGATAACGTACTAAGTGCTTACTATGTGTTAGGTACTGAGGATATGAAGACAGAAACAGTTCCTGCCTTCGAGGAGCTCACATTCTACTTGGGTAGGAAGAGTAGTATTTATAGAGATACTTGTACAAAGCCATTTCTGGAAGAAAGAAGTATTAAGAAATGTGGGGATCAGCAATGATTTTGCATAAAAAGGAATAACTGGGATAAGCCTTGACAGGCATTAAGGACTCTGAGAGGGGGAGGTGAGGAGGAAGCTCCAGGCATGGGAGGGTGAGAGAGATCGAGAGAGTAAGCACCAGAGATGAAAGATGCCACCTGAGTCTGGGGAACATTGAGTAGGGCAGTTTGGCTGGAGTCTAAGGGCATGAGGGAAGAAATACAATTAAGTCTGGAAAGGGAGCCAGAGTTTGGGCTCTGATCTGTAGATAGTAGGAGAGTGACCTGATCAGACCTGTTTTAGCAATTTTCAGCCCAGTGGAGGATGTATGGGAGAAAGAGTAGAAACAAGAAGGACAACCAAGAGGCTAAGTGATGAGGGCCTAAACAAAGGTTCTGAAGAGGTGAGCAAAGGGAACAGAGAGGAGTCATATAGAATTGACAAGACTTATCAACATGAGTGATGAGGGAGAGAGGAGAGTTGGAGTGATTCCAAGGTTACAAACCTGAAGGACTAGAAGGATGGTTGTCACCTCAATCTTCCAGCTACCCAGGTTTGAAACCCTCTAAGATACTTCAGCAAATTTCTAAATCTTATACCTATTACCACCATCCCAGCTAGGAAAGCTCTTGACATCCTTCTCTCATTTGGCTCTCTGGACTTTTTCTGCCAGTGGAAATAAAAGGGAATGGAATGAAATAAAAGACAGATTGACTTCAAGCATAAAGGCCAATACAGCCAGGATTGTCTGCAGCTGCCAAACTCAAAACTTCTGGAAAGAATTATTTCACCTTCAAGGATGGATGAAGGCAAGTTCTCTCTTTAACAGAGAAGACTCTGGCCTACTTAAATACAAGACAGTGGTTTTTAAAAGGAAACTCAGGCTAAGGCCAATATCCATGAAGTTGGAGAGAAGATGGATGACAGCCATAGAAAGCTGAAATGATGCTGGTTAGACAATGACAGGAGCTATAAGAGGCTTTAGCAACCATATAATTCAACCTTCTCATTATTAGAGGCAACATTCCATCCCATCCCATCCTATCCTAAGGTTAAATGATGTGCCCATAAGCAGAAAGCAGTAGAATTGGGATTCAAATTGAAATCTTGACTCAAAATTCAGTGCATTTTGCCAATCTGAAATGCTAAGTAGTCAAAGAATTTGAATTTACTTTATTTGAAAATTTCTCTATTTGTAAGGATAGCAACACATGTATCATGAAGACAAAGAGACCCAAAGGAAATAGATGAAAAACTTTTTTGAGGGTAGGGACCACATCTGTAAGACTCGTTGGATAGAACCCAGCCCAGAATGAAGGGCAAACAGGTTCTCAAAGTACTAGACATGACAATTTCAATGCTCCTGGGTTCTTGAAGCCATAGCTTCTCCCCCCCACCCCCACCCCCATAAACCCATTTTGCAAATATGCTTTACCTGGATCTGTTATTCCAACCACGAGTAATTTGCTGAGTACATCTGCTACCACCTGCACCGCTGTCTGGCTGACCACGTGTGCATGGCCACTGATGAGGTGGATGGAGGGTGTGAGCAGACGTGAGCAGGTACGGGCTGCCTCCATGCGGATCTCCTTGTGCTCACTGTTCAGAAAATGATCAGCACAATGGCGGACAAACTGGGTCAGAGAATGCCCTGGGAGAGAAAACATGTTGGTTGGTATTTCAAACACACCTGCTGTTGGCTAGCTGGACCTCACTTCATAGCCACTAGCCCAGTTTTCAAGAAGATACAGTCTCCACTTCCTGGCTTCCATCATGCCCTGGCAAAAATCTCACCTTCTATGGAAAGTCTTTCCCCATCCCCCTTAAGCCTAGTACCTTCTTTCTCTCAAGATTTCCTATTTATCTTGTCTATCTGTTTGTTTGTACAGAGTGGTTCATGTTGTCTTCATAGCAGGCTGTGAGGGAGGTCAGGGAATGTCTGTGGCCTTTCTTGATATTCCTTAGTACTTAATAGACTGCCTGGCACAGAGCAGTCACTTCACAAATATGAACTAACTGATCATTCTCTTTCTAGAAGGGGAAAACAAATGGCTTTGGTCTATCTGAAAGGGCAGGGAGGCAGGCAGAGAGAAGGATGGGAAGGGAATCTCCACTGCAATAAAGCAAGTTAGTTTTAGCTCTCCTTGCTCTGTATTTTCCCAGATAGAATGATTAAATTATTTCTGAATCTTTGAGAAGGGATCTTCTAAGCCGAGCCCTTGAATGTCATTCTCTAATGGCACAAGAAAACCTAAATGACCCCAGCAGCCTTCAGAAGAGGAAGAAGCCCAGGTGTGCCTGCTGATGCCACAGGGCATCATCAGGGCTACTCCAGAGCAATACCCAACCCCCCAAATATATATGGGGCAAGGGAAAACAAAAACCTTGGGGAGAAGTGACTGTGGCCCAGGAGACAACTGTCCTCACTTCAATGACCTTCAATTATATCTCTGGCAATCCTCCCCCACCGATTTTAGGCTCTAAAAGCTCAACTCTTAAGTTCTACTTTGGCGTAGCCTGTTCTCTGGCCTGGGGCTCCCAGGACCACCACCTTTGTCTCTCACCTTCAAACTCAAAGCTTCCCAAGGTTCGGAGGGCCAGAGTGATGCTCCCCACATCACTGGCCTCGGGGAGGCTGGTAAGGCTAGGGGAGGCCAGCTGGTGGGCCAGGCCCTTAGGCATCCCGGGGTGCCGGAGGGGCTTGTGCATGAGGACGAGGGAGAGCATCTTGAGCAGGCCATCCTGGATGTCTTTCTTCAGCTGTGGAATCTGCCGGCTCAGGTCATAGAGTACAGCGGTCAGGGCAGGGCTGGGGAGAAGAGAGGTAGGGACTGGGCTGAGCCAGTGCTGGGGATGCAGCTCCACAGCCTGCTCTGTCCAAGGCTCAGCAATTGCTGCCTGACTGATCAGTCTGGGATCAGGAAGCAACAAGTTCCAACCAGAAAGGCCAACCTGCAAACCCCCCCGTATGATCATGGGTACTTCTTTTTGAATCAGGCCTCATAAGTAGCCAGAAATGGAGTTATATCATTAGGTTTCATGGGCAGAGAAGCAAAATAGGATTTGGAAAGCTAAAGTTGCAAGGCCAAGGTAGACCAGCTCATGACCTTGCCAGGTCTGGAGCTGAAAATAAGGAAGCAGACCCTTCAAGGGAAGGTCCTACCCACTCTGAGCCCCACAGAGGCTGCATACAGACACATACCTCAGGCCCACGGCCAGCATGGGCTCCAGAAGCTCCTTGATATCCTGCTGGATGCCTGGCCCCATTGCTCGGGCCAACATGCTGATGCAGGTGAAGACGGTGGCATCCACCTGAATTGCCTTCTGCCTCCTGTGGGGAAACAAGGTCATGGCCCTTTTGAACAGAGTGAGTGACCTGCCTTACTCCCAGTCTCAGAATCACTCTTGGGGTTGACAAGTGGAAGATATTCAGGTACTGGTCCATGGGGTCAGGATCACTGCTCAGAGAAGCAGGGCCAACCCTAAATACCACCTTTTAAGACCTCTCGACCTCTTAAGAGTACTAAGGATTACATTCCCTAGCTCTCGGAGAGATATGTAGAATTTGGGGAAAATGAATGATTTGAAGGTGGTAATTCCAAAAGAATACAAGAGAGCAGGGAATGGGGCATCAGTGCCATTGCTCCCAGAGCAGAAAACTCTTCCCTAGATCTTGATCCCATTCTCCAACTCAACTCTGAGAATTAGAACGGAAGAGAAGAGTCTTGGCAACATCTTGGACTAACAAGTTATCCAGCTTCTGCTGGGTATTGTGCTCCTCTAAGTTGGGGTTCCTAAGGCTGCCTATTTCACCCTGGAACAGTTTTAACATTAGAGGGTTTTTCTTTTTCCACCCACTGCTCCTGGCTCTGCTATCTAGGGCCAAGCAGAACAAGTCTCAGTCCTCTTCTCTGTGTCTGTCTTTCTGATATCTGAAGAACTTCAAGTAGAGAGAAGATGAGACTTGGATTGCACCTTGCCACCTTGGGACACAGTACTGTCTGATGACACTCTTCCTATAATGCAGAGCTCAGAAGGGAGTCCAATACTCCAGCTGTGGCCAGAGCAGAACAGAAGACAAGGGTACTTTCTTCTTTATGGACACAGCATTTTAGACATTATTACATCAGTCACATCAATGACAACTGCCACTTCTTTTTTTCTTTTTTTGGCCTGGACCTGTGATTTTCTCTTGAATGAGGAATACTCAACTTGAGAATTCTCTTCGCTGATATAGGTTAGCATATATAATTAATTCATCAGTGATTTGTGGACCTTGATTCACCATAAATTCTGCCTCACACTACTCCCTAACATTTACATCATATTTTTAACTTTTCTAAACTTATGATATATATGACCTTATTATAGGCAAGATCTAATCCCTGCCCTCGCTCACTTAAGGGCCTAAAAAATGAAGGGGTATTTTCCCCTGAACCATTAGCTTTTACATCCACAGATTAATGTCAGAGAAGAGATTAGATTGGCATGGCAATTACCATAGGAAATCCCCTCAAGCCAGGTAAGGCCAATGATATAAGCAAGATACTTACTTAGGAGCAAAGTCCTTGGGTGGGAGGGCTGCACGGATGATCTCCAGCACACGGGGCAAATAGACCTTAAATTCAGATCTCACAGCCACAGAGAGCAAGCCAAGGGCCTGGAAAGCAGCTGTCCGTTCTTTTTCCTTCTTGACGCAGCTGAGAACATGGTTCATGGTGTCATGGAGATACTGAGTATCTGAAGACAGAACAGAAGAATCTGGGTCTGGGCTTGGCCTGTTCTATACCATTTACCTTTCAAGGGGGGCATGAGACAAGCTGGGAAAGGTCAACAGATGGATTCAAGAAGCTCCCACAATCCAACTGAGAAACACCAGCCTTATGCTAAAGACACACCTGTAAAGCACTTTTGGAAAGTGCCAAAGCAACATTAAAAAGAAGACAATGTTAAGTGTTTTTCTTCAGAGTAATGCTGCACAATTACCTTGTTATGAGGCATTTCTGTAAGCTTATTTAGCTATCTGGGTCAAAATCATCTAGCTGGAATTCATCTTTATGAGATACAGGTCAAATCTCTTGACAGTGCATTCCAAGGGACTGTACAAATTATTTTGTATTGAAAATTGCCTCCAATAAATGGGCCAATGGCTTGGAAATCACTCAGATTTTCATCATAATGTTATTTAACGTAAGGGGATTAGATCTATAATTTAGAAAGCCTCAAGTGTTTATCTGTCTGATTTGCATAAGCTAACATCCATATGCCAGCAATTCAAATTGAATTGTTAACACTGACACAATCTCAATGTTGACATTTCTTGGTTCTTTTCTATCTCCTAGCAGGCCCCCCACCCCCACCCCCAAACACACACCACAATGATGTCTCAGAACCCCATGCCAGAAGCAGATGGCAGACATGGGGAGCCAAAGAACGACAGAAGAAATGACTGGGATATTAAGGGGTATTGATGTCACAAATGAGGCAACACTAAGTAATCATTTGTTTTTTACTATAAAAGATAAGGAAGAATACAAATGCCTTTTGCCTCAAGTTCTTCTCAAACCACTGATGGATATGCTGGGGTTTAGGACGGAGAAGGGATACTTTTACTCTGAAAATAAGAGGATGTGAAGCTATCACAAAGTCGGAGAGATGGATTTCAACATCTCTTAGAATTCTAGTATACAACTGGGTTTGAATAAAGGTAACCAAAGGTCATTCCTTTTCCATTTCTAGATTTGGCATGCAAGAAAAAAACAGGAACTGCACATCTCTAGTGTCATCAGGATCACAACTCTGACAAATATAACTAAGATTCCTGGAGTCTGTATTTATGTGAACTTGAGAATGGCCCAAAGTTTAGCTTTCACCTAGAAAGCTTAAGGCAAGTGGCCTGTGTCCATATGGTAGGAATTCACAAGTTCCTGTCAGGCTAGATTTTAATGCATTATATATAAAACAACAGAAAAAGCCCACATCAAAAGAAGAAATCTAGGGGCTTTTGAGGCCTTTCTGCTCTGCTAAGCCACCCCTTGAGCTTACAAGGGTAACTGGTCCCCCTGAGCCTCTGACTTTCATCAAACGAAGCTGAGCTATTAGCCCCTTTTGAAACTTTAATGCCTTCCCGAGTTTATTTAGAGCTCATTTAGAGCTCTACTGAACAGGGGCCCATCTGGTCATTAAAGAGGTCTGTGTGCCAGGAAGGAAGAAGGGGGGCGGGGGGTATTGAAAAAAAGATGGTTGATTTTCTTGAAATTATATCTTTCTGGCTGGATGGTTTTATGTTACTAATTGTCTCATCCTCACACATTCTAATTCTCACCCACCTTCCATGTAATACCTCACTGGCTATATTTGTCCTGCTATTCTGTCTCGGCTATGTGGCCTGATATGAATCATTTGATCTATTTGAGGTCTCTGTCCATATGTATGGGGTCTCAGCTGAAGAGTAGCAGTTGCTTCCTAGGGTCCTGGGATGCACACTAGAAGTGCTAGAAAAGTGAGTTGCTCAGGCCAATACTTGGCAGAGGTCTGCCTTATTATGCTCACCAGTGAAGGCAGATGGCTGGAATGCAGCCAGGCGGGGCAACAAATTGAGGATGGTCATCTGGATGAGGGAGTTCTTGCTGTTCCGGCACTTTAGTACCCACTGGCACACCTAGCACAGGGAAGGCAACAGATCAGGACAAGAAGCAAGGGATGGAAGGTTAGTAGCCAAAGAATGGCTCCTTGTGGCTCACCTGATCAAATTTCTCTTCCATCAGGTCTCTGCAGCATCGGCTCTCTACCAATGTGGATTTGGCTGGAAGGGGAGAGGTCCCAAATCCCATAATGCCTTGGTGAGCACTGTAGCCCAGCAGGCCGACCAAGGCATTGGACTGCTGGGGTTGCACCGCTTGAAAGCTGGTGAAGGGGGTGATGTGGCGAGGTTTCGTTCCAAAGCCCATGAGGTCTTTGCAGTACTTGTCATGGACCAGCTGTTGTTGTGTTATTTCTTCCATTTCTTCTCGGAGACGCTGTTAAAGGGAGAAAAAAAATCATCTTGTAGAAGCAATGCCTAGCCCCAGCCTTTGTAGACTCTAACCCTTACCTTCCATGTTAGAATCAATACTAAGTATCGGTTCCAAGGCAGAAGGGTGGTAAAGGCTAAGTAATTGGGGCTATGTGACTTGCCCAGGGTCTTACAGCTAGGAAGTGTCTGAGCCCAAATTTGAACCCAGGACCTTCCATCTCTAGGTCTGACTCTATCCACTGAGTCACCTAGCTGCCCCTGTTCTGTTTCACTGGATAGAAGCTACCTAATCAAAGCTCTGATTTAGACAGGTTTTTGGCCAAAGTTATCTAGGGGACAGTCTACATAGAGCTAACAGGATGGATCAAAGCCTTTCCTAACTCTGACATTTTGAAGTCTAAGCCCTCTCCCAGCTCTGACATCCTGTGTTCTAGAGTCCATCTCAGCTCTGACATTCTGAGTTCAAAGAGTCTTTCCTAACTGATATTCTAGGTTCTAAGATCCCTTCTTAACTCTGACATGTTGGGGTCCAAGACCTCTCCCAGCCCTGACATTCTGGGGTCTAAAGGCACTCATCTAAAGGTGGTCTAAATGGGTGGTAGCCTCTCAACAGCTTTGAAAGCCTCTAAGTCTAACTGCAGGGAAGAGCACCAACTACTGAAACATTAAAGAAATATAAATAACTAGGAAATAGGGTCTATCCTTCCCCTCCATTCACAGGTCAAATCTCTACTTTGTCAAGAAGGCATAGCAAGGCACTAAAGCCACAGGACACACACCACCCTAAACTTGAAATGAATTCTTCACTGCTGTAGACTTTCAGATTCCTGTTTTGATCTCCGCAGATATCCAGAGATCAGAACAAGCCACAAATTTTTCTCAGAATCCCAAGGTTCATCAGCATGGGAAAACTTTAAAGAGTGAAGATATACAGTCATTCTGTTTGCTGAGAACTATTCAACACTTAGTCATCAACATGTTTAAATTCAACACAGTAAGCTAATACTTGATGTGATCTACAATTTTCTAATTCTTGGTCCACCCTCCCTACAAAGCCACCCCTTGAGCTTTCGTTTATAATTCCTGGGAAACTTTGAACTAAACAGTCATATTTAGCACAGGTGGGTCATGCAGAGATAGAGCCATTACTCTACATTTTGTCTGGCAAACCTGTAGAGCAGACTTTGTCCCAGGAAGGGGGGCACTCACCTCTCCCTCCATGCTGCTAATCCTCACGAGCTCATTGAGAATTAGCAAGGCCCCATGGATCCGGTCATCCCGATTCATGCCTTTCTCCTTGGCCAATGTCTCGTCAAATCCCTTCTCAGCTTCTTCATAGGTATGCTATAGTGGAGATGGGAGAAAGTACTCAACAATCAGCATCCAAGTTATAACCTACCATCTGGTCAATGCAATGCAAACACCCTGGGCCTCCAAATAGGCACATTAATTCTCCTTCCATGGAAATCTATAAGCATTTGCTCTTTCCTTGAGAGATGATTGATGCTTTCACCAAACTGTTTTAGAGGAAGAAATCAACATGCCAATTTCTTTTCTCTAGGGGTGGAAGGAGACATCATCCACAGGGCAGTTCTATAGGCCTGGATGTCTGTAAAATTCCCTTTGTAAGTGGGGTTCACCAGAAAGGGATAGGCTGCCTTAACTCATTTTGGCCCAGATATAAGTTTTTCATTTGTCAGGTTAAGTGAAAACGATTCTTTAGCCAATGCTTTGTTACTTCAAAGGGTTATTTGGAAGTTGAAAGTCCTTTTCCTTTTTTTAGGGTAGAAATCTAAACATGAGCCAAATTCTGGTGTTCTTAGGGAAACCTGGGTGAAGGGACATGGGCTTAATAGTGTTTTGTAAAAAGCTCTGCCAATTGAATCCAGTATATTTCAACCTAGAGCTCTGGCTTGGGACTCTTGATAACAGGCCTGGCCAAAAGCCAGCTGGCGGAATGCTGTCCTACTTTTTGGGGCATGGGTGAACACTGGAAAGGTGGCATGGAAAAATGAGAGGAGCACAAAGCCTAGCTTGTGAATCCTGGCTCTGCTATGTGCTCTTGGGCAAGTAATCTCACTTTCTTTGGGCCTCTATAAAGTGAAGAGGGGATTAGATAACCTCAAAGACTTTAAATCTTGGCTCTTGCTATTTCCTGGGATATCAATGCCATATATATATATATATATATTACACACACTATTACACACACACACACACTCTCACTCACACACTCACTCACTCTCTCTCTCTCTCTCTCTCTCTTCCAGCCCTAGTGAACAAAGGAGGTTGCTCTGCTTAGAATGTGTCCTTTGATGGCCACCAGAGAGATTCTGTTAAATAAACACTCAAAGCATTGTGCTACACAATAGCTGCCCTTGGGGAGCCTGCACTCTACTGAATTAACCAAACCCTGCTCACCCTGTACCACTGGGGCTTTTGCATCTCCTTTGGTTCACGCTGGGTGGTGAGGATCAGGCAGGCTCGGAGAGCAGAGACGGCTCCTTCCCGGATAGCTTGTTTGGGGTCCCAGACTGCCACAAAGATAGTGTCAAAGAAAGGCTGTACTTGCTGAAAGAAGAAGGTAGGGACACTGATGGCAAGCTCACGGAGGACAAGAACCTGGGGGAAGAAAAAACCAAGTCAGCATCTTAGCATCCTAGAGGACTCTGTCAGATGACTATAAGACATATTTTTTTACTCAATAGGTTAAGATCTAGATCTATATTAGCTCTGACAAATGTGATCTGTGTTACTCCACCTAATTCCTGTTATTTCCCAGACATTTCCATTAATTTCTTTTTCTTTTTTTTTTTTTTTTTTATCCTGGGACTCCATTCTAGGAGCATAGGGCCACAACCAGTAGGCAATGGGTCGCTCAGGGTCACCCAGCTGGGAAGTGTCTGAGCCCGGATTTGAACCTAGGACCTTTCGTCTCTAGGCCTGGCTCTCAATCCACTGAGCTAGCCCAGCTGCCCCTACTTTAGGTTGCAGTTTCTTTAGCAGATGTAGTTTTTTACAGGGTGGGGTTGCTAGCCCCACGCCCAACCCTCCTCCTTTTTCATCTGGGCTAGGGACCGTCCTTAGCCCAGGAGTGGTAAGGGTGGGCGATAGGGGTCAAGTGACTTGCCCAAGGTCACACAGCTGGAAGTGTCCGAGGCCGGACTTGAACCTAGGACCTCCAGTCTCTAGGCCTGGCTCTTAATCCACTGAGCCACCCAGCTGCCCCTGGGTTTAAAATTTAAAAATTTCTTTTTAAAGATTATTTATTTCATTAAATATTCCCCATTTGTTCTAAGCAGTATTTCTCTCTAGACAGAATCTATCTATCTATCTATCTATCTATCTATCTATCTATCTATCTATCTATCTATCTATCTATCTATCTATCTATCTATCTATCCCTCTTATTCCTCCCCCTCCCCCACCCCCAAGGCCTAGCAATACTCACAGCTGCATGTCGCCGGCCCTCATTGCGGTCGGCACCCAGCCATTCAAGGGCCCGTTTCACCTCAAACTCCACATACTCAGCTGTGCAGGTATCTCCTGCCATAGCTAGGCGGCCGATGGCCTTAGATGCCATCTCCATGACAACTGGGTCATTGGAAGGAAGAAGGTTCCGAAGATAGTTAGCAAATCTGCCTATTCGGGTGGCATAGGCTTCTACTCCTATAAGGCTGGCTGCAAGGGAGAAGAAAGAGGATAAGAGATGAGGCTGGCATATATCATCCAGGAAAGTAAACTTCCCCAAGAAAAAAGGAAATCATCTCTCTCTGTATTTATAACTTTGCAGGGAGAAGCAGATAATTGAAGCCTACATGTAACCTTAATTTTGTATTTTTAAAAACAGGTTTCAAGTTTTCCCATTTCAAACCTATCACCAAAACCCCTAATATGAAGCACAATTATTTCCCTTCTGATGTGGTTATTTATCTTGTCTGTTCTCTGAGAAGAGATGCAAATGAGCAATGAAGGACCTCTAGCAAGGGGTTTAGACAAGTCATTGAAAATTGGCTGCATTGGGTGAGTCAGGGCCCTGCTCTGAGAGGACCAGGAGAGTCTAATTCCTCACCATTGTTAGCCTAGGGCTTCTGATCACGAATATGCAGAAACCAGAGTCCAAGATACTTCCTGGCTTGTTCTTTCTTACCTATGGCCAGGATGCCCCCTTTCCTCTCATTGGCATCTGAGCTGGACACCAGTTCAAATATGTGATGATTCAACTGATCATAGAAGCGAGTGGACTCCTCCTGACTCATCTGCAAATTGAGGAGAATATGGAGTAACTTCTTTGTACCCTGAGGGAAGTTTCCTTCTTCCAGATACCAGTAATTCCCACCAACAGTCCTGACTATGTACAAGACTCTGTGCTAAGTGCCAAGAACCCAAAGACAGAAATAAAAGTGCCTTCCTTCAGGAGCTTACAACCTACTGAGAAAATATAGCATGCCCACACCTAAGTCAATATAAAATACATAACATAAAGGCAATTTCAAGGGGGAGAAAATACTAACAACAGAGGGACTCAAGAAAGGCCTCATAGAGGAAGTAGCTCCTGGGCTTTGCTTTAAGAGGGATTTTATGAAGTGGAGGTGAGGAGGGAGAGCATTTATGCATCAGGAAACCATCTTCCCAAAGGCACAGAGTCAAGAGTGGGAAGGTATGTCATGTATGGGGAGTAGCCTGTAGGCCAAAGAAGAGGGATAACATGAGATAAGTCTGAAGAGCTTGGTAGGAGCCTGATGGAGAAGGGCTTGAAATGACACACTGAGGAGTTTGTCTTTTTATCTTTGAGGCAATCGGGAGGCACTAAAGACTTTCCAGTAGAGGATTAACATTGCCAGACCTGTTTTAGGAATACTAATTTGGCAGCTGTGTGAAGGATGCCTCAGAGAGGACAGAGACTAGAAGCAAGGGGCCAGTAGGGGCTACTGAAATAGTTCAGGTGAGAAGTGGTGAATAGATGATCTCTGGTATAAGGTGCTCTAGTGGAATAAAGGGGAGGATTTAAGATATGCCATACACAGAAACAACGATATGGCAAATGACTGGCTTTGGGAAGCTGAAGGAGAGGGAAGAGTCAAAAACTACCCCAAGGTTTCAAACCTTAGTGACTGGATAAATGGGGGTATCCTTATATCCTTAACACATACAGAGAAGTCTGAGGGAAGGAAGACATTGCCCACTTCCTAGCCCCAGTTTCAGATGGTCAGACACCTGCTTGAACTATGTTTCCATTTGGAAATCCTCTATCAACAAAGGCATTTTAAAAGAGAACAGGACTGATAATATAGGGAAGGCATACCCCTGTGAAAAAGAACACATCCAGTAGAATCCCAGAAACATATACAAACTTATATAACGGTGTGGAGATGCTCTGCCTCACGGCCAGGCTCCTCACCCCACCAGGCCATGTGGCTTAGGTACCATACTGCATCTTCCCCCATGCTATACCATGCCATACCATCCCATGCCAACACTACACTGACCTCTCGGAGCTCCAGGGTGACATAATGCTGCAGGTCCTTGGCAGCCTTGGCCCTTGTCTCCTCGCTTCGGCTCTTTAGGCCACTGGCAAACTGCTGAAGGATAGTCACGGTGCCCGACATGGTGGTGTTGGGTCCGGAGCCTGGGGATGCTGCAAAAGGAAGCATCACTCTTAATTAATTCTGGATTCACCAAGAGAGCTAGAGATGCCCTCCGAGGCACTCTGGTTAAAGTCCCTCATTTTATGAAAAGAGGACCAAGGTAGTGAAGCAGGATACCTGCTAAGATCAAACCAAGCTAGTAAGTGGCAGACCTGGGACTGGAACCCGGAGCACCTGACTCCAGGTCTGATGATCTCTCTGTAACATCACATAACCAACAGCTGGCTGTCACTTTGCCCAGCCTCCAGCCTGCACAGAGCTCCTCGCCAGAGGTCCCCAGGCTGCCAGCAGCGCTCCCTACTCCACCCCCCTCAATGAGCCAAATTCAGTCATGAGATCATAAACCTCATGCCCTCAACACAGACCAGTGCAGACCCTGGAAGCTCAGGGAAGGGATTCTAGCAAAATCCATCCCCAAATGGCAGTATTCAGTCCCCTACAGACCCTGCAGAATAAAGGTCCAAACAACTTTTTTAGTTCTGTAGAGATTATACCCTAAAACTAAGAAATTTGTCCAAATGGCCATTTCTGAACGTTTCTGAGGTACAAAGGTTTAACAAGCAAGTATCCTCAGAAGGTTAAGCCTCAGTATAAGAGATAAATTTTAAGTACCAAATTTAAGTGTGAACACGTTTTAGTTTCAGACTAAAACTATAGGGTCAAGTTCAATATTATTTCTCTACACAAGGAAATCTTGACAAATTAATAATTGCAATGTGAAACATGAATACTATGGACTCCTATGCCCAGGAATAGTGAATAAACTACCATGCTCCCACATTTTCAATAAAACAGGCCCCTTTGATCTTATGAGAATCATCTTCCTTTCTCCCAAATGAATGGCCTAGGGCAGTGATGGGCAAACTTTTTAAAGAGGGGGCCAAAGGAAAGGAAATGCTCATCTGTCAGTCTGTTTCTAAGGCATCTCTTTCCAAAGTGTCATTGTATTGTATCCTACTCATTGTATTCATCAGATTAGAAATAATGTCACCTAGTGAAATAGAACATTTCAGGGGGCCAAATCTGGCCAACAGGTCATAGTTTGCCCATCACTGGCCTAGAGCATGCAGTGCAGTGTGATGGATAGCAGGAGTACTTGGGTTTTAATCCCTCTTGAGACACCAACTAGCTGTGTGACCCTGGACAAGTCATTAACCTCCCCCTCTCTACCTCAGTTTCTTCACTTGAAAAATGAAGAGATAAGACTTGATGGTAAGACTCTAAGGCCCCTTCCAGCTGCAGATTTATGGCCCATTCACAAGATATCTTTGTGAGACTATTTTCTGGGGGGAATGGGAAGAGGAGAGATTGAAAATGAGTGCGCTACATCATGGCCCAAAAGAGGCAGATGAACTTGCAGAGGGGGTAGACAGAGGCAGAACTTTGGAAGTATCTCTGTGAAAGGCAGAGACAGAATTATATCTGTGAAGTTCCCTCTAAATATGGTATTTTCACAGCAGACTCTCAAGATCTCAAAAGGACTTCAGAGGCCATACAGCTATTGCCTTGGAAATGGGTTCCCCCTCATAAGAGGATATCAATTCAAAATAAACAAACACTTGTTAAGCGCCTACTGTATGTTAAGTCACTGTGCTGGGCACTTGGGATACAAAGGCAAAAAAGGAAACAATTCCCACCCAGCAGGAGCTTCCATTCTAGGGGGGGGGGAACACAGATAAAAAGGAATTGGGGGGGAGGGGGAGGAACAGGGTCACATGAGGGAGGCAGTGCCTAATCTCTGGCCAGCTTGCTGATCAATTCTTCCCAATCCTGAGCCAGCGATTCTGACTCACTTCCCCCGATTCTCCAATCTGAAGTCACACAAAACATATATTTCTGCTCTGTGATGAACAGCAATTGATCTACCCCAAGGCGTCTTTTCTTTGCTCATGTTCTTCAGTATAATGAATCAACTGAGGAAGACACTAAAGAAGTTGGAATCCACCCTATGTCTATTTTTAGTCATCTGTAGTGGACAGGTATGCCTAGAGTCAGTTCTTTAAGTATGAATTAGGATGTTTAGAGACTCTCAGGGTTGGGGCTTAAAGCTCTCCTAATCCAAACTGACTGCAGACCTCAGACATCCAGCTTCCCTTAAGACTTCCAGAGATAAGAGGTCCTTCTTAGGACCTGGGCCCATTCCATTTTGGCAAGGTTCTAAGTCCTTGATGATGAACGCCAAAGATGGCACACAGAGACCTCTCTGTGGGCACCTGCACTGTCACCCACTAGGGGTAGTTACTAGAAAGACAGATGGTCTCAGAGGAGCTGCTCCCTTCCCCCTTTCCACAGTGCCTACCCACACCTCTGCCCAGCAGTCCAATGGAAGAGCTTACTCCCTCCTCTGAGTAGACTATCTGGGCCACTCCCTCCCTTTCTCCCACCTGTCTGGGGTATGGTGGTGGATGCAGAATGGCACTCAGTCTGGGGGGGGGGGGGGAAGAATGGCACATGGTGTCTAAAAGGTTCTAAAAGCTTTGCCATCACTGCTCTAAGTATTACCAAGTTTTCCCATACATTTAGCTGAAAGTCACCCTCTCATACCCTTGGGCCAAGCACAAAACAGCCCTCCAAACTATTGAAGGCAGTTATTAAATCCCACTTTCTACACCCAAGCCTCTTCTCTAGCTGAAACCTCCCAAGAAATGAGGCCTGGGCCATAAACTGCTCAAACCAGAAGGAACCTTGGAACTTATCTGACAGCCAAGAAAGGCCTGGGCCAAGGTGGACTCCAGGAGGGATGACAGGAAGGATACCTGGGGCTCTCTGGGAGAGTGAGAAGCTCTTTCTAGAAAGGTTTCTAGAGGGTGGGGCCAAGATCTCCATTGAGGCAGGGGGCTCAGCTCAGGGACTTCCTCATTCCTCCCTTGACTGCACTATTCTGGAACTTC
Organism: Gracilinanus agilis; assembly: GCF_016433145.1. Classification (NCBI taxonomy): domain Eukaryota; kingdom Metazoa; phylum Chordata; class Mammalia; order Didelphimorphia; family Didelphidae; genus Gracilinanus; species Gracilinanus agilis. The sequence goes on from NC_058132.1 coordinate 46,272,698, forward strand.
TCCAAGTCCCTTCATTGAGTACCTGGCACCCCTACTTTCAGCTTTCTTTTTTGTGCTATCTTCCCCCATTATACTGTACACTTCTGTCTTTCATTTTTCTATTTGTATCCTCAGGGCTCACCCTTGTGCTTGGCACATAGTAGGTATTTAATAAATGTTTACTATTATTAAGGGAGTTATTTAATCAGCAACAATTTAATCAATAATATTATTTGGAGAGTTAGTTATAGGGTTCTATAACTTCTTAGTTATAGATTCTAAGGTTATTTAACCTCAGTCTTGGTCTCTGCTTCCATAAAACAGGTTCTTCTGAGGATTCTAAGAAGGCTGAGGAAAAGTACAGGGTACTAATAGGTCTAGGGGTATTTTAGAGGATTTCTAAGACATAAGCGAGTGGGTTTCAAGGGGGTATATAATGATCATGGAGGATCTCTGGGTTTCTGAGGTGGCTGTCATAGGTAATAGGTGGTCATTGGGGGAAATTTCTAATAATAAGTGGGAGATTTATGGGAGTGTCTTATAATGAGTTTCAGGGGTGAATATGAGGGTCCTGGTTGATCACTGATGAAGTGGGTGCTTTTATTTTTTTAAACCCTTACCTTCCTTCTTATAAGCAAGTGACATACCCAGGGTCATATGGCTAGGAAGTGTCTTGAGGTCAAATTTGAACCAGGACCTCCTGTCTCCAGGCCTGGCTCTCCAACTGCTAAGCCACCAAGCTGCTCCCAAGTGGGTGAGCTTTTATTGGTATATAAGGCTGAGGGTCTTTGATGAAGTGGGTGGTTCTTGAAGGAATGTTGGAGGAGGGAACAGGTTAGGTAAGAAGGGTTCTGTGGAAAATCATGGGGGGTGGTCAATGATGAACCAGTTTCTGATAACGAGAGTTAGGGGGGCACCCCTGGGGTCTCCAACCGACGAACTTCGGGGAGAAAGAGGATTGAGGGGACCAGTGGGACACTCTGGATAGGCAGGGAAGTTTCTGATGCATGTAAAGGATTCTGGCGAGGCAACTACCCAGACAGGGGACTTCTGGGGGTCACTGAGAAGTTAGGGAACTTTAGGAGGTTTGCGAAGGTTGGGGGCACATCCTGACAAGGCAGGAGTTTCTGGGGAGTCTCGGGGGCCGCCAGTGGATTAGAGTTTCCAGGTGGCCCCGGGGCGAGGAGGATGCCAGTGCGGAAGCTGGAGACCGGCACGGCCCTGGGGGCGGTTGTAGGGCCCAGGGCGCCACGGGGCGCCGCGGCCTCCCTCCAGTTGGAGGCCGGGACCCCGGCCCAGGAAAGGAAGGCGAGTGGCAAGCTCCAGACTCACCGTGACTTGCGTGGCTTGCGGCCTTCCCCTCAGCCGGTGCAGTTGCCGAAGGCGCCGCCGCCGCTGCCGCCGCTCCGGAACCCCCCCACCCCCAGCACCGCCCGCCTTCCCTCCCAGCCGCCCTCCGAGCCGGGTAGGGAAGGGAGGGCCACCGGACCGCTAGGACCAACCGGCGCGCCGTAGGAGGAGATGGGCGAGTACAGCGACCAATGGAAGGGAAGAAGGAGGGACACTTGAGAAGCCGGCCCCCCAGAGGGGCGGGATAAGTTCAAATGGACAAACCATGCATCCAGTGATAGGCGAGCTCCGTGCAGGAGCAACACGTAGACAGGCCAATCAGCGGTGAGTTGACCGTCAGCCACTTCCGACCCGGCTTCCAGTGCGTGCTGCGTTGAAATGAGCCCCCCTCAACAGCTGGGCAGCTCTTCCTAGTACCGCCCCCACTGGGGGGTAGATGGAGAGGCGAGTCCGAGCCCCGCCTCCCATGTGTGTTAGTGCCCTCTTGGATTTGCTCATGAACTTGAGCAGCAGTTACGGATTCTTGGCTTGGCCCCTCTCCAGGCGTCCCTCATGTCGCATCTATGGGTTTTACATGTGAAATGACTTCTGGGGATTAAGGCAGCTTCCTAACAAACCCCAAATGGGGTAATCAAGATTCCAGTGTCCCCTCAACGGGACCACAGGGGCTCAGGTGTGCTGTTTCCCAGGACAAACCTTGACCCAATCTGGCAGCTTGCCTTATACATTCCCCATTCATACTCCCTTTTAGCTCTACTGCCTAGAGTGGCAACGTGGAAACTGTGTGGAGGGTATGGGTGTGTGCAAGCTGGGCTTGGGTTTTAATTCTGACTCTGACACTTAGAGATTGTAGGATTCCCCGGGGCCAACTTATTTAACCTCAGCCTTGGTCTTTGCTTCCGTAAAATGTGCAAAAAATCCCCAACCACTTGCACTGACGTTGCTGTGAAATTAATATAGAAACGAATAATTACATTATTCCAACATATTATTCGTTGTTTTTTTTTTTAAACCCTTACTTTTGGTCCTAGAATCAATATTATAATTTGGTTCCAAGGCAGAAGAATAATAAGGTTAGGCAATGGAGGTTAAGTGATTTGCTCAGGATTACACAGCTAGGAAGTGTCTGAGGTCATATTTGAACCCAGGTCCTTCCAACTGCTGGCCTGGCTTTCAATCCACTGAGCCATCTAGCTGCCTCCAGTATTTATTCATTCTTCAAAAGGCTTGTTCAGGCCCAGTTCACAATCATGATCATTCCTTTGGATTCCATTCTTACACACTGGGTCTTTCTTCATCTTCAGCTTCTTTGATCTTATCAATGTGGTAGCTGCCCCCACCTTCCCCCCTCTCTTTCCAAGGTCATCTAGAAGAAGACAGTTTTCTGGATACAATTAAACTTGTTCTCTTGTTTCTCTGCTGCAGCTCCTTCTCCCATTTGTAATGTGCAAATTTAACACAGGCTAGGCACAGAGTAATTAGAGATTTCCCAACACATTCTGTCAAAGAATATTAAGGTGGGGGGCAGCTGGGTAGCTCAGTGGATTGAGAGTCAGGCCTAGAGACGGGAGGTCCTAGGTTCAAATCCGGCCTCAGACACTTCCCAGCTGTGTGACCCTGGGCAAGTCACTTGACCCCCGTTTCCTACCCTTACCACTCTTCCACCTATAAGTCAATACATAGAAGTTAAGGGTTTAAAATAAAAAAAAAGAATATTAAGGCGGAAGGAGTTCTGAGATTCTCTACTAAGCTTCTTATCTTGAATGAATGCAGACATAAATAAAGAAGGGAACAGAGGGTGATGAATAGAATCTATTCACGTGAGTCAGGGATAGAATTCTCTCCACTTCCACCACCCAGGGAGGCAGTGACCCAGCTGGAGACAAGGGCCATAAACTCTCTCTTTTCCAACTCTCAGATTGCTCTGAGGTTCAGGGAAGAAATGGGAAAAGGACTGGATTCCGAGGTGAAGACTCTTAAATTCAGCTCCTATCCCCGTGATCCTGGGCAGGTAACGTCCCCTCTGAGACACTTTCTTTACTTAATTTAAGGACATTTATTTAACAGCTGTGCAAGGGTCTAGAGATGCAACCATCAGTTACTGACTTGCATGAATGAAGCATGCAAAAACCCCATTTGGGGCACTGAGGTTACCAAGGTCACACAGGTTACAAATCTCAGAAGTAGTTCTCTGCTGTGTTCTTTGCATCACGGCTTTCCCTTTTTGTAGCTCTAGTGCTTTGCATACAGTACCGGGCTGGGACTGATTGACAGCTCTTGGGAAGAGGGGAGAGAGTGCCCCTAGTGAGGAGGGCAGGGCGGCACTTTCTTTCCTCGGGCCCAAGCGCCCCGGGGGCCGGTTTCCGCACGGCAGACAAAGACCAGCGCACAACATGGCGGCCCCTGGGTCTAGCGGAAAGGTCTGGGACCGGCGCCGGTTTTGCCTCTGACCGACAGCCGGGGTGACGGGGAGACCCGACGGCCGTGGGGGTCAGAGGAGGTTAAGCCTCCAGTGGACCGGCTGTCCAGCCCCCGTATTCCTCTTTCCTGGGCCGTTTCAGCTTTCTCTACCTAGCGGCTATTCTCTCCGAAAGCCCCCGCCCCGCTTCCTGGGAGCCTTACTTTCCCGACGCCGCGGGACTCCCCTAGGCTTGCACCCCTCCCCCATACCCCGATTTGTCGGAGCCGCCGACCCCACCTACCCCTCGTGCCCCCTTCCAGGCTCCACACACCTCCTGCCGGCTAACCTGTTGGCCCCGCCCCGTGCCCCCTCTCACCCGCTGACTCCGCCCCCACCTCGTGCTCTCCCCAGCCCATCCACGTGCCCGCTAGCCCCGCCCCGGACCCCCACCCCTCACCTCACTCCATGGCGGCTGAGGCCCCGAGCCCCGGGGAGAGGATCAACATCCAGGCGGGCGAGGGTCCCCCAGCCTCCGGAGCCAAGGTCGGGAACGGCTGCCCGTGCGGTGACACGGCGGCGGCGCCCGGGCCGCGAGGGCGGTCATGGCGCCACAAATGCGCCTCGTATGTGCTGGCGCTTCGGCCGTGGAGCTTCAGCGCGTCGCTGAGCCCTGTGGCGCTGGGGAGTGCGCTGGCCTATCGCTCCCAGGGCGCGCTGCAGCCGGGCCTGCTGCTGGGCAGCGCCGTGGCTGTGCTGGCCGTGCACGGGGCCGGGAACCTGGTCAACACCTACTACGACTTCTCCAAGGGCATCGACCACAAGAAGAGCGACGACCGCACACTGGTGGACCGCATCCTGGAGCCCCAGGACGTGGTTCGCTTCGGAGTCTTCCTCTACACACTGGGCTGCCTGTGCGCTGCTTGCCTCTACTGCTTGTCCACCCTCAAGCTTGAGCATCTGGCACTCATCTTCTTCGGGGGCCTCTCCAGCTCTTTCCTCTACACTGGAGGTGAGACCCAGCTCCTGGGAGACCAGCCTGGCCCTGGTGGTGCTCCCTAGGAAGCCCCAAGTGGGCCTGGCCAAGCTCCCTTGGGAGGCAAGGCAGCCCACCTCCATTTTCTAGCGAGGACCTAGGGGCCCAGCCCCCAAGTTGGGCTGGGCTCTGCTGCCTATGAGCAGGAGGATCGTGGATCAGTCACTTTTCTTTCCTGGTCCAGAGGTGGTTCCTCTTGTGTAAATGAGGAGCTTGGATCAGAGCATCTGTAAAGGTCCTGATAGCTGTTAGTGAATTAGAGAGGAAGGTGCAACCTTACAAACCTATGGGACTATATTTTTGCCTGTCCTGTGGATTTCTTTTATGGGGACTCCTCCTGCTTGCAGTGTCTCACTTCATGTGATTGCTGAAACCTGAAAACACTGTGGAAGTTTGAAATGTGTTTAATGGTCTCCTAGCTTTCAGATTACAGTTTTCTCTTCAGGAACCAAATTTGGGGGTATGCTTTTGAAAGTCATCAGACAGGGGCAGTTAGGTGGCTCAGTGGATAAGCTGGACAAGCTACCTCACACAATCTGCTCAAGCTGGGAGACCCTGGGCAAGTCACATAATTCCAACTGGTTAGCCCTTCCCCTTGGAGCTAATACCGATTCTAAGACAAGGCAAGGGTTAAAAAAGTCATTGAAAAGCCCCTTTAAGAACCTGGCTCTGGCCCTAGAAGCCATTCTCCCCTTGGTAATCATTTCCAGAGGTTGTTACTTTAGAGGAGAGCAGGCTTTGATTTTTCTGTTCAGTTCACCAAATATTTTAAGTGCCAGGTTCTGGGGAGAGAGAGACAAAAATGAAAGTCTCCTCTGCCAAAGCTTTCCTTCTGTGGCTTCTGCCAATTCCAGCAGGCAAGTTTGAGCAGTAGCCAGAGGGTCGGTTTAGCCAGAATGGAGGGTGTGTATTGGGGGGAATGGGGCAGCCAGGGTAAGTCAGATGGAATCGCTCTGGAAAGGTAAGTGGAGGTCAGTTTGTATTTAGGGGACCTTACATCCCAAGGAGTTAATAAAGCCTTAAGGGAGAGACGTGAGCCTTAGGAAGATGGTTTGGGCAGCTCTGGAGGGTGGGTTAGATAAACTCTGGAAGCAGAGAGACCAAATAAGTGACTTATGATAGTCCAGGTGCTGGGGGAAGGCTCTAAACTATGGTGGTGTCCTTGTGAGTGGAGGAAAGGGGTTCCAGAGAGAGAATACATGGCAGTTGGGGGAGAAGGAAGGAGTTGGAGAATCTCCATATGAGAGTGGTCGGGATGGTGCAAGGTCTGGGCTCAGCTTTCTGCAGATCAGGAATTGGACTTGTTTTAGTCTAGAGGAGAAAAGGCTTAGGAGAACAATGGGATGACAATATTTAAGAGAGCTTAGACTTACTTTGTCTAAGTCTGCCCAGCAGAACTTGGAGCAGTGGGTAAAAGGTGATGACAAACTTTTCTGGCAGCCAGAGTTGGAGGGTGATGGACAGCATTGGAGAGGTCTTGTAGGTAGAGGTTGAGCCACTGCTTGTTGGAGAGGACTTTTGTGCAGATGTCCTTTGAACTAGATCTGAGAACCCTGAGGGTCCTGGGGGGGTAGGAGAGGAGGGAAAGGACTCAGAAACCCCTAAAATCTGCTTTGGAGTAGCAGGGTGAGGAGTTAGGGGACTTCCACAGTTGGAGCTTTATTAAGGAGCCACAGAGGGGTCCTGCCCACCTAAGAAGACAAGAGTGAGGCAAGAGAGAGATGGCAAGAGTTTTGAGAGACTCACCATGTCCAGGGTTTGGCATGTGTTTGCCTCTAGGAATCCTGCCAGCCCTTCTATGGGCTGTGCTCTATTACACTGCTTGTAGCTTTGGTCATGATATTGCTTCCCATTTAAGGAACACTTTTATTGACTTGTCGATGACTTTTTAAAAATGTAATAAGCACAGGTTGAACTTAAAAGCACAAAAAGGAGAAAATGAAAAAAGCTGGTTTTGTCCTTGTCTAGTACTGAAGGACAAAAGGCTTTTTCTCTGATTCTCCAGACTAACCTCAGCATGTATGCTTAGGCCTATCATCATGACTTTGACTTGTGCTTCTCAGGAATATTACTTCTTCCTCCTCTTCTTCAGACTGGGGCTCCTGCTCTGTCTCAGAGGTTAGAAGTAACAAATGACTGGCATTCACCAGGCTGTGATGGATATCTTGAGTCATATTGAGTTATGGAGGAGAGCCCAAGGGCTGCTCTTGGAAGTTGGCCTAGTAGGGCAAGGGAGCATTATTGGCTGCCTCCTATCCTCAGGGAGTCTACAAGGGAGAGAATTCCCCAAACAGGGGAGCCCTGATGATGAATGTGGCCCTCCTGTGGGATTCCAGCTTCCCTACAGGAAACACCTCCAGGTGTTTGGGGTAGATGGTGGCCCTGGAGCTTCAGTTGGTTCAAAGCCATTGTGCCCCCCCCCCAGTTTTGTCCCTCATTTAAGTGGGGCCTGAGGACTCTTGCCAGTCACCTGTTTATTTTTCAGGGGTGAGGGGGTGGGGAGGGGAGTTGAGGAACAACATATGTAATGAAGACTGTGGCCAAAGGCACGAATAGAACCAGAGAGGAAAATTCCTTTGGCCATGAAGCAGACAGGAGAAATGATGGTGGAGTAGGGAAGCACACACTGTGTGCTTAGGAGGAAGGGCTTCTTTCAGGAATGAATGGATTCTAGGGGAAATAAAAAGGAAGCTTTGTTCCTTTCCCTCATGGCCTCATTTGGTGCTTCTTTTTGTAAACTGATGTTTTCATTATGTAACACAGGGATCACATTCCTAAATTCAATATCCTCTACTCTAACCTCCTTATTTTATAGATGCTGAAAATAATAATAATAGCTAACACTTATATGAGGTTTATTATGTGTCAGGCACTATGCTAAGTGCTTTACAAATATTATCTTATTTATTCCTCACTACAATGCAGGGAGGGAGGCGCTATTATTATCTCCATGTTATAGTTGAGGAAATTGAGGCAGTCAGAGGTGAAGCAGCTTATCCAGAATCACAGAGCTGGTAAAGGTCTGAGACAGGATTTGAACTCGTCAGCTCCTTTCTCCAGACCTGGTGCTCTGTGCATGGTGCAGCCCCCAGATGAAGCAGTTAGTACCTACAATGTCAGTGTCTTGCCCTCTTGTAAGACCCTTGAAGTCAGGAGACTGCTTATTTAAACATCGTCCAGTACCTAGCAGGGTGGGCACTTAAATGTATGCTAGGTTATAGTAAGAGCATTGGTAGATCAAAGAGGGGCTTGCTTGGAAACATCTTTCTACTCCTTTGGTGTATTTGGGAACAAATCTGGTTTTGCCCTTGGTACACCACTGTTTTGAGGAGGAGAGAGCCGATTGAAAGGCTTGCTGCCCTGCTTAGAATTCTCTCTCCTTTTGCCCTTTGCTTACAAAGGATTCTTAACTTTTGACACTAAGAGTGAAGTTTTCTAAAAAGTCCTCTTAACGAGCATCTTTGATTTCATGCCAACTCTGTGTTTTGTGGCCATAGGAATTGGATTCAAATATGTGGCTTTGGGAGACCTGGTCATCCTCATCACCTTTGGTCCACTGGCTGTTATGTTCGCCTACGCTGTGCAGGTGGGGTCCCTGGCCATCTTCCCGCTGGTCTACGCCATCCCCTTGGCTCTCAGCACTGAGGCCATCCTCCATTCCAACAACACCCGGGACATGGAGTCAGACAGAGAGGCGGGCATTGTCACTCTGGCCATTCTTATTGGTCCCACCTTCTCCTACATCCTCTACAACACGCTGCTCTTCCTGCCCTACCTAATCTTCAGCATCCTGGCCACTCGCTACACCATCAGCATGGCGCTGCCTCTGCTCACCATTCCCATGGCCTTTTCACTGGAGAGACAGTTCAGGAGTCAGACCTTCAACAAACTGCCACAGAGGACTGCCAAGCTCAACCTCCTGCTGGGGCTTTTCTACGTCTTTGGCATCATCTTGGCACCAGCAGGCACCCTGCCCAAACTCTAAAGGGACCCAAGGTTCTGCCCCCAACCCTTGTGCCCCCTTCAGTGGAATGTGACTCCCTGGTGTCTGAGAACAGACTGGGATTCTGTGACCTTTCACCCTTTCTGAGTAACAGACTCTTAATATGCAAAATGTGTGAATGATGGCAGTCTGGTAGTGATCCAAGGGCAGAGTGCTCGCTCCGTTCACAGTCTCCACTAGAGGGCAGTGTCCTGTCACTTTGAAATGAAGCTTCCCCTTCCTTGCACATGGGAGTACTCAGAGCACTCTCAGGGGCTTAGCCTCTTGCCTCACCATCCCCCTTCAATTAGGACCCTAATTACTGGGCACTTATTACAATTCTTATTTCAGCTCTATTTTCTTACCGGTCTGGTTTTTCATGAAATATGATGATGATTAGTACCAAGCTCAATGAACATAGGCAGTGCCTGTCTCTTACTCTTTGAACTCTGGTCCAGAAAAGTGCTGTCAAAGGGAGAAAAATCCTTCATTAACAGCCTAGTGTGGCTCAGACAGGTTTGCCCCTTGATGCATCTACTCTCTTTGTCAGTTGCCACAATTGACTAAAAATACTAGGTCACCTTTTAGCAAAGAATCCATCGGGGGACAAGGAGAAAAAAGAGGCCTTCCAAAGGCACTCTGGTTTGTGTGAAGGTGGGCAGGATGACCCTCTCCTTCTAAATATGAATATGCCTAGAAAGACAAAATGGATTAGGAATTTCAGTAACCATTGACCTGAAAACTCTAGGAACAATGACAGCAATTAGTAGGCTGTTTGAGAAGATTTAGGATACTGTTTTCCATTTATCAATGCCCAGTCCCTCCCCTTTAACATTTTTTTTGGATACTCTTATCCAATTTTCACAGGGAGAAAACAAATTAGCACTCAGGAACTAGATTTCATGGTAAGAGCTTAAGAACTACAGCAGGGATGAGATGGGGTTTACTGCCACAGGGTAACCAAATAAGGTACATAACCAGATCAGGCCAATGGGCCATGTTCCCTACAGAGCCAGAATAGGCAGAGTGTAGCCTAATTTCATTTGTATCTTTAAAGACAGATGCAATTTTGACATGTATTTTCATTATGGGATGCTTGAGATAAAGCATGGGGAAAGACCTTGCTAAAGACACATTAAAAATGGATCGAGTTTTACACATGATTGGGACAACTTTTCCATTTCTTTGTAGACAGATTGTGGTTCTGAGACAGCCTTTGCATTAAGGGAGGGCCAGGGCTGAGATCCCATGGGTTGCTAGATTCATTCCCATTCTCTTCTGGGATATAATGCTTCATCTGATAAAACCCAAAATATTTATATCTCTTGTCCCAATAGCAATATTAAGGCTTTTGTGTCTAAGATAGTGGCATAAATCCCAGCTGGTAGACCAGGCTCTCTGCACAGATCATGAAACTTAGTCTCTGGACCAGAGTTGGTCAAATCACAAAGATTATATAGAGTGTGGAAATCACAAAGGTTCTTCTTAAAAAGGTATTTAGCAAAGGTTTGTGGTCCCAGGTCTGACACCAGCAGCAAAGAGAAAGGGTAAATTCTTACTTGGGCATCCTTTTTCTAGTACCTTTATAAGAAATGCCAAAGTTGTGGATTTCTAATTGTTTTTCTCCCTCCATGGCTCAGTCCCCTTTCAGAATTTACCCCTTGAAGGTGGGGGTCGGAGTCATCAACTGATCCCCATCAATGTCGGACTCACTGGTCCCATCTGTGTCATCAGCCTATGTGCTAGAGTTTAGTGCCGATTTTAATATGTTTTTGATACACACTCTTGACAAGGCCAAACTTGTTTTTGAATTTTATACACAGCCCACCATGTATTATATGGCTGTCCTTGATTCAGTGAAGTTTTTCTTAGTCTTGTTGATTAAAAAAAATTCACTCATCACTTTTCAGTCTCTAGCTTCTCTTTGCCTTTTACTAACTCCCTTTTCTAGTGGGTCTACTGGAGTCCCTAAGATATATGATAGATTGGTGTTAGTTCAATGTTCTGTTGTGTTCAATGTGCATAGCAAAATTTGTGTAGTTTAGCTAAGCTATGTGCAAATAGAGAATATAGTCGAACTTTGTCCTCCAGAAGGCTGTTCCATGTCACTAATGTTTTCTGTAGAACTATAAAGGCCCAAAGTTCAGAGCTGGAAGGGACCTCACACACACCACACTAATAACATTACCCTGACATTTGTATAACAACACATGTGTTTGAGGCAATTTAAGCGTGTCTGAGATTATCTTGATTTCAGAAATATAAGCATTCTCTTCCTTTAGATTGCTTTAGAGACTCAAATCTGGGTTCATCAGGACTGGGAGACAAGGTCCAGATTCAATTTGGTCCAATAGGCTGTGATGAAGCACTTCTTTGTAACAGGGTTAGGAACTCAAAGACACAAATGGTTCTGGTCTTCAAGAGACCTTACATTTATCCCCAAGGCCCCTCTTCCACACGTCCTTCCTATCAGTCTCAGGAGGTAGCTGACCTTGAGAACTAGAACTAGAGACATCTCCCTGCAAGGAACCTGACTCTTATAGTAATAGCATTTATAAAACTCCAAAGTTTGCAAAACACTTCACAAATATCCTCACAAAACCCCCTGAGATATAGATGCTATTACTATCCCCAATTTACTGATGGGGAAGCAGGTTAAATGACTTGTGCAGGGTCACAGAATTGGTAAGCACCTGAGGTTGGATTTGAACTCGGGTCTTCCTCATTCCAGGTCCAATGATCTCTCCAGTGTACCACCCAAGTACTTAGATTAGTCAACCTTTGTAGCAGTGTAAGTGATAGGAAGGATAGTCTCAGAGCTTTGTGGTTTCCTCTGGGAACTTGCTCCCAAAGTACCTTTCTTCACATGTTTCAGATTTGGGTTTGTGTATATATATATATATATATATTTTTTTTTTATATATATTTATATATATATATATATATTTTTTTAGACCCTTGTACTTCGGTGTATTGTCTCATAGGTGGAAGATTGGTAAGGGTGGGCAATGGGGGTCAAGTGACTTGCCCAGGGTCACACAGCTGGGAAGTGGCTGAGGCCGGGTTTGAACCTAGGACCTCCTGTCTCTAGGCCTGACTCTCACTCCACTGAGCTACCCAGCTGCCCCTGTGTATATATTTTTAAGAAAGAAAAGCAGTGATTTATGATTTCCTCAATATATAGCACCTCTTAGCTTGAGAGAGCACCTAGGATCCTCTAGCTGTGGTGGTTTGCAAACAATTGCTACCTCAATTTTTTTTTTGTCAGGGTCTCAGATGCTCAGATAAACATCTGGACTGGGTTGCCAAGCCAGAGGAAGCTTCTCCGATTTGGTCTCCTGTTGGGGGCAGCTGAGGGAAAAGAATGTAATGAAATGAATCCTGGACCCTTCCTACCAAAAGCCAACCTAATTCCAACTGCTCCCAAGTGGAACCATCCTGGTCAAAAAAGGGATGCCCTAATTGTTGGGAATGAGCTCAGCAGATCGTCACTCTTCACTTGGAATGGCCTCCCTTACCCCTTGGATCTCTCTCATTGTCACATGTTTTCAAGACCTAACTCCACTGCCATCTCTTCCCTGAAGTCTTTCTAGTCCTTATGCCTCCTTCCTCAAGTGGACTTGCTATTTCCCTCCTCCAGTCTCTCAGAGAACTTCACCTGAGTTTCTCCTTTATCCTTATGACCCTCCCCTTTGTGGCACATTAGTCATGGAGTCACGGATCTGAGTTGGGATCTCACAGATGGTCTGACCCTCTCGTTTCACCAGAAAGGGAAGTGAATAGTCACACGGCCAGTGTGTGATGAGGGCAGGCTTCCCAGTTCCAAGGCCAACCTTCTATCTCCTTACCCAACTCTAGCTTTTGCCCAGCACACCAGAGAGAGAGAGGGGCATGGGGAACCCCTAGGTGGAGAAACTCCTTGCCAGGATAGCACCTCTCGGTAACTTCTCTCTTAGGGAGCTGAGGTCATTGAAGTTAAGTAACTTATTCAGGGTCTCCCAGCTGAGAGGCGTCAGAGGCACCCAGAAAGGCCTGTTTGTTGAATTAAACGTTGGCCATTAATCTCTGCCAGTTGTAATGAGCTCAGCAGCTATTGATAGTTTGTGTGTATGTATGTGTGTGGGTGTGTTTGGGAGACACACATACATAGAATTGATTTCAACCTCCAAAGTCCTTGAAATGAGAATGGCTGACAGCTCAGGTCCACAGAACAGGAGAAGGCCACACTGTTAATGGTCTGTCACTCTTTGCTTACTTACAAATGCCGTGACTCTTCAAGACAGATGTAAAACCAGTCCCTCTGGCTATAATGGCCAGTCAGTAAACCTTAGAAATTAAGCATTTACTATGTGCCAGGCAATAGGTTAAGCATCGGAGGTTCAAAGAAAGGCAAAAAAAAAAAAAAAAAAAAAAGACAATCCCTGCCCTCACAGTCAGATGAGGGAGACAGAAGCCCAAGATCCAGAATGTAAGCATAAATCTAGTTGGTGGCTCCTAGAAGGAACTTTGAGGTGTCTCTGCTCATATCCTCAATTCTAAGCCTAGGTCAAAATTCTCTGGGGCCCCAAGACAAGGGACGAGATGACCTGCTTGAGTCCTAGGCTAGCTTCCCCCCAATATTGAAAAGTGCCTAGGAGAGGAATTGGTTCTAAGTTCCACCAGTAAAGCTAATAGACTCAAGGAGGCAGGGCCAACCTTGAATATAGTGGAAAGAGCAGTCACCCACAGGAGCGATTTGAAGGATTCCACAGCTGCTTGCCATCTGATTGCTATTTCCACTACCTCTCCCCTGCACCAATCGGACTTGAACTTTTTACCATTAGAGTCCCTAATGTGGTAAACAGCAAGAGGGGAAGGGGCAGCTAAGTGGTTCAGTGGTTAGAGAGGCAGGCTTAGAGATGGGAGGTCTTGGGTTCAAATCATACTGCTTAGCTGGGTGATTCTAGGCAAGTCACTTATTCCCAATTGCCTGCCCTTTCCCACTATTCTGCCTTGGAACCAATACTCACTATCAATTCTAAGATGAAAAGATAAGGATTTTTTTTAAAGGGAGGAGGGGAAGGGAAAGACAGAAGGTTGTGATTGTTGTTGAGTTGTGTCCAACTCTATGACCTCCTTTGAGGTTTTCTTGGCAAGAACCTGGAGCAGTTTGCCATTTCCTTCTCCAGCTCATTTAACAGATAGGAAAAACTGAGGCAGAGTGAAAAGACTTGGCCAGGGTCACACATCTAAGCTACTGGAGTGGTTTTCCATTTCCTTCTTCAGCTCATTTGACAGAAGAAGAAACTGAGACCAACGGAGTGAAGTGGTTTGCCCACAATCACACAGCCAGTAAGTATCTGAGGTCAAATTTGAATTCAGGTCTTTCTGACTCCAGGCCTGGTGCTCCTTCTACTGTGCCATCTAGCTGCCCAGGCAGAATAGGAGAAAGGTCAAGAGGAAAGAAGAAAGTAGGGAGGGGAAAGAAGGAAGAGGGTGAGGAGACAAGGAAACAGAAAGCAGGAAAGTATAGATTTGAATCTCATCATTGTTACAGAACACTTAACTCCATTTAACATATAACATTTTCACAAAAGTTATTTCATTTGGTCATCCTAACAGTAATTGCTATTTTTAGAGTTCCTTTAAGGTTTACAAAGTGCTCTATCTATAATGTCTCATCTGATTCAGGTATTGTTGCTTCCAAATGGAAACTGAGGCTGAGAGAACTTAAATGACTGGTTATACAACAGACAATGGCCTGAGATCTTTGTGACTCCAAGGCCAAAGCTCTAGGCAGTAAGTTGTTCAAGTAGATAGAGTCGGTCTTGAAGTTAAAAAGATCTGCCTATGTGGGCAACTCACTAAACTCCTATTTGAATCACTTTCCTCATTTGTAAAATGAGGATAATAATGCTACCTGCCTCCCAGACTTGTTTTGAGGATCAAATGAGAGAATTGTTAAGTGTTTAGCACAGTGCTTGGCACATAGTAAGAGTTACATAAATGTTAGCTAGTATTAGCATTCCCTGGATTACATTGTCTCTTCAACCACTTGAAACAGGTTTTACAGTTTTCACAGTTTTACAGATGAAGAAGGTTGAGGCTCAGAGTGATGAAGGACAAGGCCTGAAAGCCTGGTCTTCTTCGGAGAACTCGTGGTGCAATGTTGATTGTGCCACACCTGGATGCCTCTCTAAGTTGATCATGATGACAATTTGATGGGTGCCATGGAGGTTAAAAGTGAATTTAGAGCTTATGAGCTGAGTGGTAAGAGATTGGATGGAATCAGTTAAGAATAAATCCCAGGAGGAGGTGGGCCTTTTTGCAGGAAGCAGGTCAGCCATCAGGAAGTAATGGAGAGCTTGTTGACCATCGTGTCCCCACCAAATGGAGTAGTTTCCTTGGAAACAGACATCGCTGGACAGCTGTCCCCAACTGCCTGGCTGGAGAAAGCTTCCATAATCTCTCCCAGAGGAAGCAGATCAACCAACTTTTCTTTGATCGGACTCCATTGGCCACGTAGGCAGGCAATTGGAACACAGACAGAGGCACGCCGAGGGGTATTCCAAGAGATGCCAAGGTCAAAGCTGTCTGAGAAATTAAAAATCCATGATGCTCACTAGCTAGGAAACAAACAGGAGGGTTTGGCAGGGCATTTAATCAGCCACAGCTGCCAATACCTAATCAAGACAAATGGCCCCAGGGAGATGAGGCCCAGGGAAGGCATTTCTTCAGGCAGCCAAGGCTGGGCTGAATTCCTCATGGGCTTGAGAGAATCTCTGGACTCTGGACCTAAGACTTCTACACTGGAGTTGGAGGAGTTCCCCACCTTTGGGCAGATGAATCATAAAGAAATTTATATGTTTTGGGTATTCATTTGTCTGTGTACATGAGGCTTCCACCCCAGGAGAATGTCAGCTCTTTGAAGGCAAAGGACAACTTCATGAAATCATAGACCTCAGAGGCTACCTGCAAAAAGATGCAAAAATCTTATTTTATAGACAAAGAAACTGAGGCACAGGGTAGTTAGATGATTTGCCCGTGTCATTTTACAGATCTCAAGAGAGAGTAGTGCCATGTGACCATGGGATAGTCTAAATCAAGCCTTCATACTAGTGAAATTTGTTTCATTACAGCTATCTCCCCCTCCCACTTTGTTCTGCCCTGCAGGGAATGGCAGCCAAGTACTAAGTTAACAATAACAATAATGACAGTAATAGTATAATAATAACAATAACAATAGGTAATAAGTCTTAGAGGTAGGATTTGAACCCAAGATCCCCTGATACATGTACTATGCTGACTCTGTTCTGTCTTAGTGCCTAGGACAAAAGAGAAACATAATCAATACTTATTGAATTAAACCCATGTTGCTAGGAGTGGCAGCCATGCCCAAACTTGTCCATTCTTCTCTGTCCCCTTTTCCAGACAATGTTCATTTCATGATGAGGTCATTAAACCCTGTTTCTTGTTGGCCTCCTGTCTTCCCAGTCTATGGAGCCAAACTAATTTTCCAAGTCTGCTGTTTTGTCCATAACTCCTCCCTGACCAGCTTTTCAGTGGCTTCCCATCACCTCCTCTGCCTCCCAGGCCAGAAAACCCAGCAAAGCATGAAAATAAGCCCCCTCTCCCCAGTCCCCCACCCCAATTTGATGGCTGATGTCTTTTGCACAAAAATAGCTCCTGCTGGCAGGGCTGGACAATCTCCGCCAGTCTAATGAAGCTTGTGCTCTCAGAGCCAGGGGACTAGATGTTATTTCTAGGGGCAAGAGACCAGCATTCACATCTCACTCTCCCATGATGTGATAGCAACCCAGCAAAGTCATTAGACGAATTCCTGCTTGTTCTTGTTGAGAGGGCAAGCCTGCTCACAGAACAGTTCTGGGCACTGGACTCAAAGACATTCTGCTATGTTGCTCAATAACATCTCAGAACTTTCCCTTGGTTCTGATCTGAGACTAGTGTGAATAGGTAGGCCTCAACTCAATAAATGTTTATTATGAGCCTACTAAGTACAAGGGATGTTGTAAAGGGATGGGGACCCAGAGTCAAAAATGAAATATTTCTTGCCTTCAGGCATTACATTCTTGGGAAGGTAGGGGGAGACCACAGCCACACATCTGAGGAAGGAGAGAATACTTGAGGTCAGGGAAAGTTTTACATGTGATATAACATCATTAGGAGTCATAGAGGGTAAAAAGGATTCAAGGAAATGGAAGTGAGGAAGGAATCATAGACCTTCAGAGATAAAAGGGTCTTCAGAGATATAGGATTGGGAATTTAGAATTGAAATGGACCTTTCAGATCCTCTAGTCTAACCACTTCATTTAGAGTTGAGGAAACTGAGGCCTTGCCCTAGGTCACACATGAAGTTGTGGCAGGGCCAGGATTAGAACTCAGATCCTAGAACCCCAACTCTAGCACCTTTCCATTGCACCAGACAAGTCTATAACCTGTACAGAAGAATCACTCTCTAAAACATTTGCTAGTTTACACCTTGGCTTAAAGATCTCTATTTTTTTAAACATTCTTTTTCATTATGTGCTTAGGAGATATGAACATTTCAATATACAGAGAAAAAGAGAAAAGGGGAATGGATAAGAAACTATAGATTTCTTTTCCTTATAATTTTTAAGATAGGCTACTACCCATGTGGCCATGAGAAAGTCTATATCAAGTCTTCATTGAACTGAAAGGTATTTCTTTGCAATTACCCCCCTTCATCATTCTGCCCTGCAGGGCTTAGAGGGCATTTAGGAGGATAGAGCATCAGGCCTGGAGTCAGGAAGACCTGAGTTCAAAGTTGGCCTCACACACTAGTTGTATGACCCTGTTAGGTTAGGTCATTTAACCCTGTTTGAGTTTCTTCCTAAGTAAAATGAGATGGAGAAGGAAATGCCAAGCCACTCTAGTCTTTCTATCAAAAAACAAACAAACAAATGGGGTCATGAAGAGTCAGACAGGACTAAAACTACTGAGCAATAACAACAAAGCAGGGAATGAGAGAGATGAAGTCATAAGGAGATCAGAGAAAGGGATTGCTGAGTTCAGAGGACCATTAGTGAGTTGGTTTTGCTCTAATGTAGAGTGCCATCCCAAAGTCTGCAATTTATATATTTTAAACCCTGACTTTCTGTCCTAGTATCAATTCTAAGTCAGAAGAGCAGTAAGGAAGGGCTAGGCAACCAGGGTTAAGTAACTTGCCCAGAGTCACACAACTATGAAGTGTCTGAGGCTGTATTAGACCTCTTCTTTAGGAAAATCGCTGACAGTTAAGTACTGGATGGGGATTGGGGAAGACTCAAGAGATCAAATAGGAAGATATTTCTTTCGGTAATCTACCAGAGAGGTGGCCAGACCTGACAAATAAACACCACCACAAGAGGTATCAGAGAGATTCTTCATTCCTACTCCACAGCCTAGCACTTTCCTCCCTCTGGCCATTTTCTCTCAGAGTGCCTTAGTTTTCCCAGATGCATTATGGGGAGAAACAGCCACACATTTCCTCCCATGGATAGAGAGGATAGTGAGGCTCTAATGGCTAGACATCTGGAGAGCCTCCGGTGTCCCTCCCTTGAAGACATCATCAGCATTAAAAAACAAATAAATAAATAAAGCCTTGGTGTGATTATTCTGGGATTCAATGGAAGATGAAAATTAATGGAACCCAAAGCAATGAGGGACACATTGTAAAACAATCTCAATTACCAGATAACCAATCTATGTGCAATTTCAGGGAGGATAAAAGAGAAACCCAGAGGGCTGCTAGAAAATGAGGGCCCAGAGCAGCTCCAGGCTAAGATGAGGAGATGGAGATGTTTGTTATTCTGTCTTTTCTGAGCTGGGCTTGGGCTAGAGTGGAGATGGCCCAGAAGAGAAGACATTTGTTTTTCTGGAAATCTGAATGAAGACAGAAGGAAAGCAGCTCTATAATCTGTTCCTGGGGCAATTTAGGCAGGCTGGAGAACTAATCTCAACTCAGCATTGACTGAGCAAGAAATGTAGAAAAAAGTCTTACAAGAGAGGCATTCATTGGAGAAGAAGACTGGGTTCGGAGACAGAGAACCTGGGTTTAAATTTCAGCTCTGCTATTTTCTAACTGTGATCTTGGGTAAGTCACTTTTCCTCTTTTAGACCTCAATTCCCCCCTCTGTAAATGTTGTTCAGTCATTTCAGTCGTGTCTGACTCTTTGGGACCCTATTTGGGGTGTGCTTGGCATAGATACTAACATAGTTTGCTCTTTCCTTCTTCAGCTCATTTTACAGGTGAGGAAACTGAAGCAAATAGGGTAAAGTTAATTGTTCAGGATCACAAGAGCTGGAAAATATCTGAGGCAGATTTCAACTCTGGTCTTCTTGGCCCTCTATTCACTGTATCATCTAGCTGCCCTGCCTCATACATAGCTTAATAAATGTGTGTTGATTGCTGGAGGGAGGGAAGGGAAGGAAGGAAAGGAGGGAGGAAAGGAGGGAAGGTTAGAGGGGAAAAGGGAGACAGGAAGGAAGGAAAAGAAAGATCGATTCTCTCATAACTTCTTTCTTCTAGGCCTCTACTCTCCTTAGTTCCTTCTATTACTCTTATCTTCCTCTCCATTTGTATTGCAATGGAACAACTTCTGGGGTGGACTGCTACTGATATATAGGATAATGTGGGGTGAGAAAGCTATGTTAGGGTCAGTGGAAGGAAATAGGCATTTTTAAACCCAGAAAAGAGAAGACTTGGGGTATGTGATGGCTGCCCTCAAGTATTTGGAAAACTGGGTTAGGAAATGAAGGAATTATCTTATTCTGCTTGGCCCTTGTGAGCAGAGCTAAGAAAAATGGGTAGAACCAGGTTTGTGCTTGAGATTAGGAGAAACCAGGAGAGCTATTCAGGGATGGGGAAGGATCCATTCTTCATGATCTTTGAGTTAGGCCTGCTGCAAAAAGGGTTCCTTCTTTGGGGTTGGTTGACCAAGTAATGTTCTGAAGTCCTTTCTAGGCATAATGCTCTTTCATTCCATGGCACAAGAAAGGAAGAACACTGGCTATGAGAGCTTTCATAGAATCCAAAGTTAAGTCATTCCATTCATTCTTTTACTTATAGTCTCTCTGGTAGATTGTAAGCTCCTTAAAGGCAGGGGCTGTGCATTTTTTCACCTTTACATCCCCAGCACTTACCAGCTTTAACTCTTTTGATTCTCACAACAACCATGGCAAGTAGGTAGTATTATGAGCCCCTTTTTATAGATGAGAAAATTGAGGTCATCAGAGGTGAAGTGACTTGCCCAAGATGACACAGCTAGTAAGTATCTGAGGAAAGATTTAAACTCAGATGTCTCCAGTGTAACGCCTAAATAGTTATTGAGCCAAATTGTCCTCAGCATGATTGCCCCATAGCAGCTCAGCACTCCAAGACAGATGCAGTCCTTAAACATCCTTGGACAAACTCTTTAAAGCACAATGGGATGTTCTACTGTCCTTAGAGCTGAATCTTGCAGATGCCTGACTCACACTGTTTTGGACTGGCAGCTCCTTTCCCTCTTCTTCTTCTTCCTCTTCCTTATCCTCTTCTTCCTCTTCCTCCTTCTCCTCTTCCTCTCTTCAGTGCCATCAGCATACCTTTCCCTTGTTTTTAACCAAGAGAAGATGGGGAAAGGCCCAGGTTAGGAGTAACAGAGAGGACAAGAGAAGAATCCCCAGGAATCAGGGGGAGCATGACTACTGGACTCCCTTAGAAGCCAGCTCCTGGGACCCATGAAGAAGATAAGAAAGGAAAAAGCAGGGAGGATGGGCTAATTTTAGAAACTGTAGATGATGGCTCCCTGGGTGAAAATAAATGCAAACAAGCGAGGAGACAATGATTGTAAGATAATCTGCCAGAGAAATGAGAGTGTGCCAGTGGCTTTCCCAGCTGCAAGGCCACATCTGGTCAGACCAAGGATGACAGATGCCTCCCCAACTTACCTTGCCACTTATCTTATGTGGAAGACATGTCATTGTCCTTAGTTCTCTCCCCTACATCCCTAAAAAGTCCAGTTCTTTCTCTGACTGTATCCTCCCTCCTGTACTTCACTCCCATAATCAACATTTTGTGAATCCTGACTTCCTTGCTCCTGAGTCTCTTGGCAATAGCAAGAAAGCCCAATAGCAAGAATTCCTTGTGTTCCCTTTGGGTTCCCTTCACCAGGGAGAGGTGGGGTAGGAGAACCCTAAACACACCCCATTGAATGTTTGGGGATAGGCCTGGGATAGTGCTTCAAGGGAACCCAAGAAGCCCCTTCTATTTTGAGCCACCTCCCCAATCCAACTCCACACAAGGCAGTGGTAGCAATATCTTGTGCACAGGGCACATAGAGTCTTGCCATCAACTTCTCATTTGGGGGTCTCTCTTGGAACCATTTCCTCTCCAAAGCTGAAGCTTCCCTGGGTAGAAGAAGCTAATTTCCAATTGACCGGATGGCTCCTAAGTGGAGATGAGAGGAGACATTTCATGCATGGGAGAAGGAGAGTGGGATGGAGAGGGGAACATGTCCCAGGAGGTCCTTGCCCCTGTGGAGATTACGGAGCTAATGAACTGGGGAGGAGGCCAGCCACAGGGCAGGTTCTTCATCACTAACATCCTGGTGCTTAATATTCTGAGCTCATCTTTCCTCCATACACTGGAACTTTGGGAAAGTCACTTAATAAGGCAAATTAGAATTAATCTTAAATGACTTCCATAAAGATTGTTGTTATGACCTGGTGAGAATTCTAGCTGGGAATCTACCACGAGAACTTCCTGAATATGAATGAATTGGATGAAGTTTGGTCTTCCAACTGATGGACCTGTCTCCATCTTCATCTAGGATGTTTCTCCCTTCTCCCCAGCAGCCCCAGCTCCCATATTTTAAAAAAATCTTTACCTTCTTTCTGTCTTAAAATCAATACTAAGTATTAATTCCAAGGCAGAAGTGAGGTAAGGGTCAAGTGCCAAGGGTCACACAGCTAGGAAATGTCTGAGACCGGGATCTCCTGTCTCCAGACCTAGCTCTCTATCCACTGAACCTCCTAGCTGCCCCTCCTATTGATCCGTCTCCCCAGCCACTCCATTTTTTTACTCCGTAGCCTAGACCTATTTCCCATCTGTGTCAACACTGGTACCATTCAACACCATTCAGACACTTAAAAAATACCTACTATGTGCATGGTGCTGAGGATTTTGTGTGGACAAAATAGAAAACCAGTTCTCACCTTTAAGGAACTTACTTCTGAGGGGATCCATCAGGGACATAGATATGTGAATGCAAGGTGGCCCAAAGTCTAAGAGATTTGAATGGACTCCTTGTTAATGAGGTGAGTGGGAAAAATTTTGGGAAAGGGACTGTGAACAGCTTTATCTTAGAGAAGAAAGGGTGGGAGAAACAGCAAAGATGTTTGTTTCTCTGGCATCTCAAGTGGGATTATCCCCTTTCATAAGGATTGTTTGAAGGGGCTGGAAAGGAAGATTCAGAGGAGCTGTGAGAGCTGGCCTCAAGTGATAAAAAGACTCTCATATGGAAAAGGGATTAGACCTGTTGTTTGGCCCCAGAAGGCAGAGCTGGGAACCTTGGAGGGCAGTAGCAAAGGGAGAAGGGAGCAAAGGAGTCCCTGGAGCTGGTTTCTAAAGGAGTCCAGTAGCCACACTCTCCCTGTTTCCTGGGCGATTCTTCTTCTGCCCTTCCTGTTACCTCCTGACCTGGGCCTTTCCTCCTTTTCTCTTGCTTAAAAACAAGGGGAAGGCATGTTGATTAGCTGCAAATCTGTCTTCAAGGAGGAGGAAAAAGAGGAGGAGAAGGAAAAGGAGCTGCCAGTCTAAAACCTATCCCACTGAAGATATTCAAAGAGAGGCTGGATAGCCTGGAGGAGTTGTAGTAGTGCAGGATTCTTTTTTTAGGAAATGGGTTGGACTAGATACCTCTTCCAGAGACAGCTTGGTGGTGTGGTGAATAGAGTGCTGGTCCTAGAGTCAGGAAGTCGTGTAGTCTTGAGTTCAAATCTGGGCGCAGACACTTACTAGCTATGCCTTATACCTCTTTGTACTCCCAATACCTAGCACATAGTAGGTGCTCATCTGTTTCCTCATGGAGATGATGAGGTATATTCCCTATCTTTCTGTTGTTGTTTAGTCTTGTCTCTTTGGGACCCCATAGACTGTAGTAGTACACCAGGCTCTTCTATCTTCCACTATCTCTCAAATTCTGTCCAAGTTCATATTTGTTGATTCTGTGACATTATTAATCTCATCCTTTGCTCTCTCCTTTTCCTTTTGCCTTCAGACTTTCCCAATATCAGGGTTTTTTCCAATGAGTCCTATCTTCTCATTATTTGCCAAAGTATTTAAGCTTCAGCATCAGTATTTGACCTTCCAGTGAAGAGTCTGAATATAAATATAATAGAATAATATATAATTGAAATAAAGACTCCATAGAGGCTTAATATTATTATTAATAATTGATGACTCTACTGATTTATTTTTGATAATTGATAATATTGATTTATTCATTAGTTTGTAAAGAAGTTTCCTTAGAATGATCCTTAGAATGAAATAGGTATTTTACAGATGGTGAAACTGCAGGTCATGGGACTTAAGTTTTTTGTTTATGGTTATATGATGACTGGTGTGAGATTCAAACCCAGATCTCTTGACTCCAAGTTCAGCAGTAGGTAGTACAGATCTTATCCCCATTTTACAGATGAGAAAGCTGAGACTCAAGAGAACCAAAAAGATTTGCCTAATGTCACAAGGTGATAAGTGGTAGGGCTATAGAAGTATAATCTCAATTGGCTCAATTGGCTAAGATCAAGAGAAGTATAACCTCAGTTCTCAGACAAAAACCAGTGCTCTTCCCACTATCCCATGATGTCTCTTCTACTAAGATGTTCCAAATGCCTACCCTGAAGTTCCCTTTGATTTTTCTTGTTGTTCCATTGATTTCAATCATGTCTAACTCTTCATGACCCCATTTAAGTTTTTTTTTTTTTGACAAAAGTACTAGAGTAGTTTGCCATGTTTTTTTCCAGTTCATTTTGCAAATAAGGAAACTGAGGGTCAAGTGACTTGCCCTGGGTCACACAACTAGTAAGTGTATGAGGCTAGATTTGAACTCAGGAAGATGAGTCTTCCTGACTCCAGGTGTGGCACTCTATGGACTATGGTTCTACCTAGCAGCAGCATCTTCCTCTGAGACCTAACATGGCCTATGGCCAATGGCTGCTAAAAGTGAACAGTTCCAGCTTTACTCCTTTTTGTTCTCTAACATTTCCTCACCTTTTCCCTGGTCCTTTTTGTTTTTCTTCTCCTCCTCTCTTGCCTTCTCACTCCCTTTTCCAGTTCTAGAGTCATAATCAAATCAGTACTACCATTGGGTCTAGAAGGAATATGTTGGTCTACACCCCTCTTGGTCCACTTACCATCCTTATAACTTTCTGAATGAAACCGTTCCTCCCAAGCCAGCCCTCTGTGTGTCCTGCCTCTCCCTGTTAGAATACAGGCTCTTTTAAAGTAAGCTTTGTCTTTGCTCTTTAAAAAAAAATTCTGTTTCTCCAGAGCCTAGCACAAAGCTTGGCATAGCTTTGTATAGCATAGCACATAACAAGCACATAAATGCTTTTCCTTCCATCCATCCATTCATTCATCATCCTGTATACCTCATATTTACATACGAGCCATGCCTTGTGATTACTTCTAATAATTAAGAAGTCAGTTCAGAATTAGTTGTGTTAATGAGAGAGATTGTGGGACAGATAATCTAAAAGAGTAGATAAAAGGCAAACGGGTTAAATGACTTGCTCAGAGTCATATAGTTAGTGTCTGAGGCTGGATTTGAATTCAGAATTCACTGAACTACCTAGCTGCCTTATATATGCATCTCTCTCTGTCTCTTTCTCTCTCCATCCTTTATCTATCCATCCATCCTTTATCTAGCTGCCCATCTATCTACAGCCTATCTATCCATCCATCCATCTATCTGTCTGTCTATCTATGTTTATATGTATGTACATATTTGCAGAGGACTTACCATCCTCATTTTGTTTGCTCAGGCTATTACTGAGTTGAATTGGCAGTCCCTTAGTACATACTAAGATAACATGGGGAGAGATAAGTCAGAAATATTCTGAGAGGTAAGGAGAGGTCACTGGATGCCTCCTCTTTCCCTTTACATTAGCACAGAGAGATGATCTGTAGTTGTTAGGACTGTATGGTCAGTCCTTCCCTTTCCCAGTCTGGATTTGGGTTCTCCTTGAGACCTAGTGCCTTTGCCTGAAGAACTGGAAAAGCAGATGTCGGTTGAAGGGAGGCCTGTTAGCCAGTCCTCTGATTGGTTACAGGCAGCTCCTTTCTTGAGCACCCTCTGGTAATCCCCACATCCTGGGGCAGGGAATATAAAGGGTGGTGAAACTCTTTATGGAGTACTTGCATTAGGGCTTCCCATTACAGCAATCTTCAAGATCACATTTCAGGCCAGGATTTCTGTCTTTGCACATCACCCCTTCCCCCAGTTGCCAGAGGCTGACAAAGCAGTTGCCCATTGCTCTTTATTAGTTTAATATATGTTGAAGACTCCAAATAGATGTTGGGGCCCAGGTGGAACAGATGAAATGTGACTAAGTTCTGGGGGATGATTGATAATGAGTAGGGACTGGAAAATCAATTGTGTTAATTCCTGGTCTGTCACTGGGACCAAGAATTAATGAGAAAATCTGTCTAACTTAATGGTATTTACACATTATACAGAGTGTGATAAAATTGTCTTCAGGTGCTGCTTAGAATTCCAATTACAGACTGTAGATCCAGAGGGATAGACAAGGGGTAGGCTGACTCAGACCCTTGCCAGGCAGATATGGGGCTGGGGACCTGAACAGGCATGGAGGAGCTTGCCTTTTGGGGAATTACTTGCCCCTGCTCTGGGCCACTTACATGAGCCTGGATGGGTTGACATATCCCCCGGTTGCTGTCCCCTCAGCAGTATCCCAAGGTAAAAGTGTAGGTAAAATGAGCAGCCACCTGGGGTGCCCATGCTTGGAACTTGCTAGCCGGTGAGAACCTTATTCTCTCTGCTATCTGAGCATCCAGCCTGTGACCTGTGGCCTTATATATTAGTGACGTGGGTGGTCACCTGTGGAGTATTATGTAGGGGGGGGTGCTGAAGAATCCTTGTACCCCCAAATGCCACCTTTCCACATGTAGAGAACATCCATGTTGGTGCCTGCCAATGCAGAGTGAGGATCAGCTCCTTTTTATCAGATGTGTTTTCCTAGAAGGCACTGAACTGTCCAGAGTAGTATCATGGGAAAGGATGGGCTATTAAATCCCAAGCCATCCATAAAATCAGAGCACCTGCCTCCCTGAGCCTCTGACAGCTAGCAATTCTTTCTTCCCAGGAGGGCTTTCCCCGTGTTGGAGCATGGCCCAGAATGTCCGCAGTAGCCGAAGGACCCCTGGCCTATGTGTTTCTCTCTTCCCTCCTTGATCACCAACTGCAAAATTGACCACCAGGCAAAGCCAGAGTATAGGTATGGATTAACAGGTAGCAGACCTGCAGCAGCTAGGTAGCACAGTGGATAGAGTTTGGGGGCCTGGAGTCAGGAAATCTGGCCTCAGACACTTATTAGCTGTGTGACCCTGGGCAAGTCATTTCATCTAGTTTGCTTCAGTTTCTTCCTCTGTAAAAACGAGCTGGAGAAAGAAATGACCTAGGCTTAGAATTGGGGATATTTGGTGGTGGTGGGCCTGGGAAGGGGATGAGGCATTGATGGCAGATATTTGAGCTTCTAGTATCTTTTCATACCAGGTGACTGGTATGAAAAGTGAGTCTTCCCCTTCCCCCAACTTCTACTCTGTGGATCTGCTACTTACAGACTATAAAACCTTGGGCAAGTCCCTTCCCCTCAGTTTCCCTCTCAGTAAAACGAGGAGGTGGTCTCCAAGGTCATTTCTAGATCTAAAGCCTTTCATTGCTTTCCAGAGCTGGGAGGGATCTCAGAGATCATAGTCCAGTCAATAACAGAGATCTGACTCCTGACTATACCTCTGGTGATGGATGCACTTTGCTGATGGGCAGCAGGATATAGCAGATAGCTAGCTGGCTTTGGTTTCAGGAAGACCTGGGTTCAAATCTTGACCTTCACACTTGCTAGCTAGTTGCATGTATAATCTTCGCTTGGCAAGTCCCTTCACCTGTCCGTACCTCAGTTTCTTTATATCTAAAATAAGGAGGTTGGCCTCTGAGGTCCCTACCAGCTCTAAATCTCCTATTCTGTTCTGGGACCTCCTAAAGTAGCCCACCCCTCTTTTGGGCAACTCTAAATATTTTGAGTTTTCCTTTATTTTGTGCTTGCCTCTTTGTTTCTCTGTGTTGACCTTTGTGTTCCAGGGTTCCAGTTCTGTCCTGTGGGGCCAGGCAAAGTAAGGCTATTGCATCTTTTCCATGGCAGCTTTTCAGATAGTTAAACATATGTCATGTCTCTCCCTCAGTCTTCTCTTCTCCAGGTAAAACATGCTCAGTGACCGGGTCTGGATCATGACCTGTGAACAGTTAGGAGCCTCAGAAGACAGCAAATCTAATCATCACTTTTCAGGAGGAGAAATTAAAACTCGGGGGAGTCATGAGCTCTTTTTTTTTTAACCCTTACCTCCTATTTTAGAATCAATGCCATGGATTGATTACAAGGCAAAAGATCAGGAAGGGCTAGGCAATAGGGGTTTAAGTGACTTACCCAGGGTAACACATCCTGGAAGTGTCTGAGGCCAAATTTGAACCCGGGACCTCCCATCTCTAGGCCTGTCTCTCAACCCACTGAGCCTCTCTGCTTATATAGTCACATGAGTTTTCAGTATCATCTGGATGGCACTTGGTAACTGGAGCTTTAGCAAAGTCTGGAAGAATTAGAAAGTCAGTCTGGCAGGGGGAATGCTTCTGTGTGGGGTACATGTGTCTGCCTCAAGCTACTGGGGTGTCTGAGAAAACTGAGGGTGTGCAATGGTGATGGAAGAGGGTTTTGTGTTGTCTTGAGTTAGGAAGGTTTCTGGAAATCTCTGAGGAGGTTGAGGGGAGATAGTATTTCTCTCTCTCTTTGAAGAGGCTAGGGACGGGTCACGTGAGCCTTAGGGAAGGGGTTCTGAGGGATCTACAAGGAATGAGTTACTGCTTAGCTACTGAGCATGGAGAGACAGTCACCTAGATCTACCTGGCTTTCACAGCCACACACCTTGTTTGTTTTGTCCCTTCTCTTCCTAGCTCCACTCTCTGCCTTCCTTCTGCATAATCAGGAATGCTGAGCCGCTCTCCAAGGTGCTATCCATTGCCTAGGTAGAGGGCAGATTGGTTTGTTCTGATTCTTTTCCTCCAAAGGTTTTCTCCTCCTCCAACCCCAGGCTCATTTATCCAGCCTCGAGCTTCATGATGCCAACGCAATGATTCATGGAACGGAAATGAGGTGTTTCTTATTTCTCTGCAGGAATTGTTGTTGTTGTTGTTGAGGAGTGGAGACAGTCTGGGATTATTGGAAGTTTCCATTTGTAGTATGTTGGGGCCCCTCAAAGAGGACAGTGAAAGAGCCTAGGACAGGGGGGGAGATTTGTCCTTTTCCCAGGGAGAAGGCAGGAGCAGCAGCTTAGGTTCCTGGATGCTTGTTCCTAGTGTTATACCCTCTGGGGGTATAACCTGTTATAAGTTAAGAACCTGTGGGGAGGGCATTTTACCCTGGATCCCAGCCTTGTCAGAGGACTTAGTTTGCTTTTTGTTGGACTGACCCAAACACTGATGATAAGGGTGAGACACCTTCATCCCTTACAAGCGACTCCCCTCAAATAGCACCTTCCTTCTGAGCTCAGAAGTCAAGCTGTGATTTGCCTCTTCATTTGGATGATTTCCTATTTTGCACTTGTCAGTGGGGGAGAACAGGAGAGATTTACCACTCCTGGTTGTGGGCTTATCACTGGAAACTCTGCAGTGCATGCTAAAACCCATGAGCCAAAGGCAGACCAAAAAAAAAAAAAAGATTAAAGAGGGAATGGATTAAAATCTAAAAGTCTTCAACACCCCCATGCTCTGCAGAGCCTCTTTCTGAAGCAGCAGAGATCTCTTTATTAGACAGGCCTGACAGCTGAGTGATTGATTCTTCTAACCATTGGCCTAGCCAGTTCCTACCCAGAATCTCCCTGATTTTAAGTCATTGGAGATCTGTTAGTCAGGAATGCTCCTTGGCTGCTCTTGGTGCAGGGAGAGAGTGTCTTGATGGTCCTTTTTGTACCATATAGAAGTCTCTATGATGTGAACAGTGATCTAAAGTTGGAAAGACCCTTGGAAGCCATTGAATCAGACCCTCTTGCTTTTATAGATGAGGAAACTGAGGCATGAGGCAGTATTTGAACCCAGACCCTCTGAGGTTAGCATCAGTGTACTTCCCATAGTAATGCTGTGATGTCAGCATTACTATGGTTTTGTTTTTGTTTTTTTTTCTTTCTGGGACACCTCTCTAAAAAGAATAATTTCACCAACATCAAGTAGGGGAAGGCAAATGCCCCTAACTCTACTTGTCTGGCCCTTTCTATTCCAACAAATTCTACCCTTGTTGATTTTCAAAAATACTTATCCTTGAACTACTTGACAACAAGACATGCTTTTCTTTTGTGTTTGTATCCCCAGAGCTTAGCACAGGGCATGACACATAGTAGGCAATCAGTAAAAAATTCAGGTTAGACACCAGGAAGAGCAGAGAATGAGAGGAACTGAGCCAAAATTGAGTACTGATCTATCAAGGTTTTATTAAGTACCTCTTATGTGCTAAGGGCAGCCAGGAGGCACCATAGTGCCTACAGCACCAGATGTGGAGTTAGAAAGACTTGAGTTCACATCTGGCTTCAGAAACTAGCTCTGTGACTCTTGGCAGATCACTTAACCCTTGTTTGCCTCAATTTCTTCATCTGTAAAATGAGCTGGAGAAGGAAATAGCAAACCACTCTAGGATCTTTGCCAAGAAAACCCCAATTGGGGTCACAAAGAGTCAGACACAATTGAAAAAATGACTCAACAACAAATGCAGCTGGGAGAAACTTGAGGCTGGGTCAAGAAGCATCAGAATTTATCCTCAGTGGAGGCTGGAGAATTTTCTTTTCTGGGTTGTTAAAAAAGGGGTGGGATGACTTTCTGAACTGCTTTAAATTCAGTCTTACCTGGAAGCTGACCAGAAAAAAATGGACTATGTTTACCTTCCAAGGTCTAGAAGGTTTTCTAGCCAAATCTGGAGCGATTCAAGGTTCCTTCCCTCCCCTCTGTCTTCATGTGATGCCTTTCGAAGGAGGTTGGCAGAGAAAAGGAAATGTACCTAGGAGGCAGCCTAATCAGACGTTAATCTTCAGAAGGGAGATATTAAAATGATCCACCTTTGAGGTTCCTTCCATGCTTCAAAGGTACATAACGGCTGCAAGGATGATGAGATGTAACAGTGGCATGAAAGGAAGTTTATCAATAGTATCTGGAGCTCAGTAACTCATAAACCTTTCATTAGTTTTACATCAATGATGGCTGAAGTCCTAGGAAGTAGATTTAGGCTGGAGGACAGATGCTTCCATAAATCATCATCTCTGAAAATTAGAGAAATGTACCAGGCTTCTTTATGGGCTTTCGAGGAAGCTCGGGGAGCTCTGGAGTATAGTGCTCCCCCTTCCCTCATTCTTGTTCCAGGCCTCCAATGGGAACTTAGCAGCTGCTCCATTCCAGAGAGAACACATTAAAAATGCAATGAAAGGATTTAGAGGGGATACTCATGAGCCAGCACTCACTAGGAAGGTAAACCAAAGAGCACTATGTTCTATCTTAAGCACTTTCTTAAGAAACCCGATAAATGTCTTGTAGATGGCCCTGGGGGGAGGAGGAAGAAATGTCTCCTTGGAAGCTGCTTTTGGGACCCCTCCCAAAAAATGGGAACCTGGAGATGGAAAAAGGAGATGTGCTTTTCATCCTGCCTTCTTCACTTTCTCTGCCTTCAAATGAGAAAAAGAGGAGTCTTTGGGAGGAAGTCCCCAGAAGGTGATGCAGGGGAGGTCATTGGTGGCTTGACTATGTCTCCTCTTCTTGACTATTCAGTTTCTGTCTCTGATTTTCCAGGCTAAGTACCCTGGAGTCCTTTTCATTCTAGAGTTCCTGCCTTCTCTCCCAAATGGCTTGGTATTTAATCACTTTACATTGATCTGTATTTATTTTCTTCATATTATGCATATACAAATATACATATACACACATTTGTTCATTGGTAAAATATAAGCTCCTTGAGGGCAGCAATCGTTTCTTTCTTTTTTTTATGTCTTTTTATCCCCAGTGCCTAGTACAGTGCCTGACACTTAGTAGGTACTTAATAAATGCTAGAGTTTTCTTTCTCAAACCACTTTGTATTTAGTTATCATTGTGTTTAATTTATCTCTTTACATTTATTCTACCTGAACTTCTGCCCTTGTTTCCTTTTGTAAGCTCCTTGAGGGCAGGGATTATTTAATTTTTTTGGTCTTTGTATGTCCCCCTCCCCACCTCCCTGTGCCTAGCACAGTACCTGGCACTTAGTTGATGCTTTGCTGGTTGATTGATTCCTCCATAATAATACTCTGTGGAGAGTTTTGCACATTTGTTTCTTTCTCTACCATCATTCTCTCATTTTCTCCTTTAAAATGTCTCTTATTTTCCTGCTTTCTTTTCCATTCTCACTGCTCTAACCCTCATAGAGGCCCTGCCTTATCATTTGATGTCTAGATGAGGCCCATGTGATACCCACTTCTCAATGACTTCTGGGACTCTTGGGTTTCCCATTCCTTTGTTCTGCACACCAGATTAATTTTCCTCAATTCCCATTTTCATCATTTTTTCATTCATGAAGCATCATAAGATCATATATTTAGAGCTAGGAGAGATCTTAGAGATCATTCCGTTGATTCTTTCATTTTACAGATAAGGAAACTGAGTTTGAGAGAGATTAAATTACTTTCCCAGAGCAACTCTAGTAAATATCTGAGACAGGATTCAAATTCAGGTCTCTCCTGGGGTTATTCTACTATTCTAGCTACTGTACCATTAGTTGCCTCTTAGGTGGTTCCTTTTTGTCTATAGCAGTGATTCCCAAAGTGGGCACCACCGTCCCCTGGTGGGTGCTGCAGTGATCCAGGGAGGTGGTGATGGCCACAGGTGCATTTATCTTTCTTATTAATTGCTATTAAAATTTTAAAAATTAATTTCCAGGGGGCTAAGTAATATTTTTTCTGGAAAGGGGGTGGTAGGCCAAAAAAGTTTGGGAACCACTGGTCTATAGGATGGAGTCCAACATTGCTTCTACCATGTGCTCCCATCTTTCTCTTACCATTATTAGCTCCTACTTTCCCCCCAAGATGCATCATCAGCCTCAGTTTTCTCACTGTCCCTGACACAGTGTTCATCTCTTGACCTGGAGCTTTGCTCATCCTGTTCCCTTCCTGCTTGGAATGGTGGCCTTTCTCTTCCCTCTGATTATCCCAACAGTGGTTCCCAAAGTGGGTGCCACCATCCCCTGGTGGGTGCTGCAGTGATCTGGGGGGTGGTGATGGCCACACTTTTTTTTGTATTACATTCTATTCTGAGTTCAATAAATAGTTTCATAATTTCCAGGGGGAGCTAAGTAATATTTTTTTCTGGAAAGGGGGCGGTAGGTCAAAAAAGTTTGGGAACCACTGACTATCCATTCTTTACCTGCTCTCGTCCTAGAGCTCTTTCCTTCCTTTCAATTTATAGTTGATGTCACCCAGTTTGGCAGCTCCCTCTTCTCTGGTCACTAACCTTTTCTTCTTAATTAGAAACTAAGCTTCTAATTAAAACTTAGTCTCTTAGAGACTAAGAATGAATAGCTTACGTACAACTTGAGAGGTGGTGTTACCTAGTGGATAGAGTACTGAGTTTGGAGTTTGGAAAACCTAGACTCAGATCCTACCTGATACCTATTAGCTGTGTGAACCTGGGCTAAAATCATTTATCATCTCTGAACTAAGACTTACAGAAAGATTGTAGGGGTCATCGATGTACTGACCCATGTGTATCCAGCCAGCACAAGTTGCAGAAGGGGCGCTTATTAGAGAGGAATTGTTAGAAATAGTAGTAATGAGAAGGATGGAGGTTAAATTTCAGGAAAGACATCTGGTAGGGAATGGAGAGAGTGATTTGATCCTGTCCTACCCAATGAACAGGAAAATCTTTTGAGGGCTCTGTAGGGCCAAAAATCTAGTCATTCAGAAAAGGAAACTGGGAAGGGATGACCTGTTTCCCTTGGGAAACTGTATTCCCAACTCTGGTCCTCAAGCTTCCTTTTCTGTAAAATAAAAGATTTGGATGTCATGATCTTTAAGGTCCTTTACAGCTTTCAGCCCCCAAATCCCATGAGCTAGGGCTTTTAGTTTTATAGAGGTCATACTTTTAAAATGACTTGCCCAAGGTCACACAGTTAGTATACATCAAACCTGGGTTGAAACCCAGGCTTTCTATGCCTAGTGATCTTCCCATGAGGCTACAATAAGAGGTGGTACATTGGAATGTTTAGGATCTTTAGAGCACACAGCTGGCATTCCTAAAATACATTTTGATGGACTTAGTGATTGTTTTTCAGGTGGGTAGCTATAGAGGGTCATTACCATTAGTCTTTCCTTCTCAGACTTAAGGTTTGTGTCTTTCCATTGTTGATTACCTCCAATTTATCCAGTATATTGTTGTCTCTCCTCCATGAGACTCTAAGCTCCTTGAGGGCACAAACTCACACACACACACACACACACACTCTCTCTCTCTCTCTCTCTCTCTCTCTCTCTCTCTCTCTCTCTCTCTCTTTTTGTATCCCCAGCCCTTGGACCAGAAGCTATCTCTAGGTTTATTAACCGACTAACAAACTGAAGTGAGAAGGTAGGAAGGACGAAGCACAGATTACTCCAGGGGGCCTCTCCTCTTCTGTGGCTGTGTGAATGTTCTCTGCTGTATTCTCCAAGTAGAAAGGACTTGGTACATAGAGGGGAGAGAGGAGCTAGGCATAGAAAACCACCAGGTTTTAATGGGAAAGAGATCTCAATTTTAACTCAATCAATCAACATTTATTAAGTACCTATTTACTATGTATGTGCTGTCTTCTCCATTAGAAAATAGTACACAAAAGAAAGCTGAAAAGGGAAGGGAGGTAAGGGTGAGGCCACCAGGAAGTACCTATTGAGAGTTCATGGTGGGGGCAGCTGGGTAGCTCAGTGGAGTGAGAGTCAGGCCTAGAGACAGGAGGTCCTAGGTTCAAATCCGGCCTCAGACACTTCCCAACTGTGTGACCCTGGGCAAGTCACTTGACCCCCATTGCCCACCCTTACCACTCTTCCACCTAAGAGTCAATGCACAGAAGTTAAGGGTTTAAAATTAAAAAAAAAAAAGAGAGAGTTCATGGTATTCTTGGAGTTGGAGTCAAAGCCATGCAGAGCTGCTGATGGAAAATAGAGTTATTAGAAAGGTGGCAAGTTCTCTATAAAGGAAGATTTTGAAGAAGGGGTTTAGTGCTCAGCTCTCACCCTTCATTTGGGTAGAGTGACCAGACCTGAGTTATTCTTCATAGTGATGAGATTTCTGGTGATTAGCTTCTCCTGGGTGAGGCATAGAGCTCCCTGGAATGGAAGCCAAGTAGAGCTACTGATGGAAAATGGAGAATAGAAAATGGAAATCCATTTGACTGGACCTTGGAGCAATGTAGTAGTATTTATTCATTTGTTCATCCATCCATTCCTTTGTCCCTTTCATTCATTCATTTAATTAATAAGCATTTTTTAAGTGCCTACTATCTTCAAGGTAAGAAGCAGCTTGATATTGTGAACTGAGAGTAGGCATCAGTCAAGAAGATCTGGGTGCCAGCCCTGCCTCAGGCATATACTGGCTATCATCCTAGGCAAGTCCCAACCTCTCTGATATAAATTGTAGTATAGTTGCTTGTCTGCCTTGATAAGGAGATTCTCTGTGCTTGGGAGTTAACCACACCAGCAAAATTATAGGTTCAGAACAAGAAGAAATTAAGAAAGGTTTTGTGTTGAGGTGGGCAGCAGCAGACAAGATGGGGCTTGAAATGTCCTTACCCTGGGTCACTGATCCCCCTCCAGCATGGAGAGCTGACTGTAGAGCTTTCTCTTCTGTAATAGGATAGCATGTGTGTGTGTGGGGGGGGGAGTTGAGGGGGGGGTTCAGTGGGGGGTGGGGTTTGGTAGGTTTTACAGCAAAGCTAAATTGTTCCTTCCCTCAGGTTTTCTATCCTACTGTGTCTCCCATTCTGGGCCCCCTTCTTTTCTCTATGGACTTTCCCCAAAACTCTGACCATCTTTTTGCCAAGTTGTTGTCCTCAACCCTCCTTTTTGGCCTTGGCCCAGGACCTGATACTAGGGACAGTTCATTCTATCTAGGCCACCCCAGAAATACCATGATGCTTCTGGGTCATGTTCCTGCCAGGCCATTTCCTCAGCCCTCCTCCTTCCCCACAGACCCCAACATCCCCTATGATATACAATATGTATCATCTTCCTCTTTTAGAATATAAACTCCTTGAGGGCAGGAACTGTCTTGCTTTTTGTATAATATACCCAGTTTGAGGCTCCTGGCTCTTTTCACTTCATAAATGCCTTCTTTCCCTCCTTTCTTCCTTCTTTCATTCTTTCTTCCCTTTGTTCCTTCATTCCTTCCTGAGTGATCTTAGTTCTCCAAACCCCCCCCCACACACCTAGCTTTCAGATCACAAAATCACAGAATCTCAGAGTTGTAAAGGACTTCAAAGGGTATTGCAATTGTGTCTGAACAAGCCTCCCCTCTACAAAGTACAGGAAAAATGAACCTCCAGCTTTCCCTTGAAAACTGTCAGTGAGAGGGAGGCCCCTCCTCCTTCCCTTTTCTATGGCCCTAATTGTAAAGAAGTGCACCCCCACCCCATCCAGCCTGAGTCTGCTTCTCTGGCTTCTCTGCTCCTAGTTCTTCCATCCGTGGCTGAGCAGAGCAAATCCTAAGTCGGATCCCTCTGCCTGGAACAGCCCTTCTGGTTGGAACTTTTCCCCCCAAGGTTTCTCCAGGCTCCATATTCTTAGCTTTTTCAATCAATCCTCCTCGGACAGGAACTATGACCCTTTTTTTCATCTTGTTGTTCTCCTACTGTTGCCCCCAGCAACAAAAACCTTCTTCTTTTTGAGTATTAGGCACTTTTGTAAAATACCCTGTAAACCCTGAAGCCTAAATACATATCAACTGGGATGATGAGTTGTTTAGGAGCAAAGAGAAAAAATCTCTGACAGAATCTCTGGCTTCAACGAATTCCTAGTCTAACTGGGAAGATGATGCTATAGTGTCACACTCACTCACACAAGTTAGAGTCCAGAGGTCTAGATGCCATCCTAAGCCAGGAATCCTTACCCTGTTTTGAGTCGTGGACTCCCTTGGTATTCTAGGGAAGCCCTGGTTCCCTCTCACACTCCTGCTTGCTGCCTACATCCATAATGGAAATGCTCAGTTTCATTTAGAGGTCAGTGAAAATAATGAATTTTCTTTATTTTTTTTTCATCCGATTTCATGGTTCCCCTAAAACGGACCCCAGGTTAAGAACCTCTCTCCTCCTAGGTCAATCCATACATTTTCTGCCTGGGCGAACTGTTACCCACAGACAAGAGGCAGAGCCTAGGTCTCTGACTCCCTGTTCAGAGATTACTCTAAGGAGCCTCAACATAACTCTCTGTGGAAGATACCCTCTCCTTATCCCACTGGGCATGCCTCGAGAAACCAGGCCACTGAGCAGAAGCCAGGAACTTAGATTTCTATGGCTCCCATCTTCCCTCTTCCCTGACCAGGAAAGGACCAGCAGAAAATGCCTCCTCATCCCCCATGCCTCTCTAGCTCTCCCACTTTGTCCTGGAGCCCTGAAGGCACTCCATCCTAAATGCAGGGAGCCCTTGGTGGCTGGTGAATTGAAGCTGGGATCCCAGGCTTGGTGATTTCAGCCCAGCAGCAGTGTTCTTCCTGACAGATTTGAAGAGTTTTCCATTTCCTTCCTTCTCCCTTGCCCTGGGCCAAGGAGGATTCAAGAATGAGGAGGAAGCCTGTTTTCTTGCTGCTGGGAGTTGGCAGTTGGGGGCAGGATGCAGAACAAGAAGGCAGATCCCAGGAGGACTTTTGCTGTGGAGTAGTATGTGGGAGGATTTGTTTGCTAGATGCTAGAGGGGTGGCAGGCCTGCTCCATCTTAGCAGTGAAGGAGGGACATTACATCGGGCTTTAACTTTCATGAAGGAGACCAGGAGAAGGGAGGACAAAGGCTGATTCTAACACTGCTCTAACCTGAAGGGATTGGGGCTGGCAGGCCTGCCCTCCTGGGTCCTGGGCAGCCCAGGGCAAGCCTTGTTCCTCTCTTCCTGTGCCTTTGTTGCTATTCAGACATTTGACCCCATTTGGGGTTTTCATACAAAGATCCTGGAGTGGTTTGCCATTTCCTTCTCCAGCTCACTTTACAGATGAGGAAACTGAGGTAAATAGGGTGAAATGACTTATCTAAAGTCACATATCTGGTAAGCATCTGAGACCAGAGTTGAACTCAGAAAAATGAGGCTTCATTTTCATTCACCTTACTATCTAGCTGCCCCTTTTCCTGTACTCCTACCAAACATTTATTATGTACCCATTGTGTGCATAGACAAAGTTTAGATGAATAGTAGCTGGCATTTATGTAGACACAGCTCACAAGGCTTTTATACACCTAATCACACTTGATCCTTGGGGATGAGGTGAGGGATCACCAGCTCTTTAGTTGAAAACAAATTGACGAGGGCCTTTTCCTGAATTGTTGCCCTAGGAGGGTGTCCTCTGTAGGAATATCCCCATTTTACAGATGAGTCCAGGGAGGCTAAGAGAGGACTTAACTTTGGACAAAGTGGTTCCCTCCACTCCAAGGTCAGTCCTCTTTCTAGTCAATCAATGAACATATATTAAGCACCTACTCTGTGCCAGGCTCTGGGAATACAAAACCAAAGCTGAACATTGCTGTCCCCCAGAGTTTATATCTACAGACAACACTGTGTTTATAAGCAGATAGGAGATGATTTGGGAGAAGAAGGCACTCACAGCCTGGAGGCTCAGGAATATGGGCTTTTATAAGAGTTGAACTTTGAAAGGACCCAAGGATTCTGGGAGGAGGCAGGGAGGGAATCTATGCCAGTGAAAGAACGTCCCATGTTAGCAAGTAGGGCATGGTCCCTCCCTGCCCTCATGGAGTCTGACAATGTTTTTGTTGTTTAGGTGTTTCAGTTGTGACCAACCCTTCATGACCCCTTTGGGGGTTTTCTTGGCAAAGTCAGAAAAATACATGTCCCACTCAGAGTAGACATGGGCAAGCAGGGCCAGTTCTCCTTTTCCCATGACCTCCCACCCTGTTCGGGGGGCTCTCTGGGGCCAAGAGGCACTGCCTTCACTCCTGGGCCCTTCTAGACAGGCTTGGCATTTGGGGAAACTTTTAAGATCCGTTTGGCCTGTGGCAAGTTCTCTCTCGGGATGGCTACACTTTCCCCTCATCCCATAGTCCTCAGAGACGTCAGCATCTTCTGAAGGCATTTCAGGAGCTGTTCTCCAAGTCCTGCTCCTGAGCAGAAAAGAACCAGTTTCTATCCCTGATGTCAGGCTGATGTTTGTCCGCTAGAGGGAGCTCCCAACGTGAGAATAGGCCTCCTCAGCCAGAGGCGTTCAAAGCCAAGGCTGGTCCCACAGACCAGGGAAGGCAGAGAGGTTGCCTGTCTCCAGAGGCACCATTCATTCCCAAGGAAGTCTGGGGTCTGGAGGATGCTCCTAGAACGTTAAATCTTTGAGGTCAAGAAATAAGACATTTTGTTTTCATTTTTTCACTCTTTGTGACCCCATTTGGGGTCTTCTTGGCAAAGATCCCAGAGTATTTTGCCATTTCCTTCTCTGGCTCATTTTACCAATGAGGAAACTGAGGCCAACAGGATGAAGTGACTTGCCCAGGGTTACACAGTCAGTAAATGTCTCAGGCCAGATTTGAACTCAGGAAGATGAGTCTTCCTAACTCCAGGCCACCAAGCTGCCCCAACTAAGGCATAGGCTCCATTATAGTTAGAGCCAGGAGACCAGAAGAG
Source organism: Gracilinanus agilis (assembly GCF_016433145.1). Lineage (NCBI taxonomy): Eukaryota > Metazoa > Chordata > Mammalia > Didelphimorphia > Didelphidae > Gracilinanus > Gracilinanus agilis. The sequence continues at coordinate 46,311,565 of NC_058132.1, forward strand.
CCCAGCAATGGCAAAGTATTGGCACGAGTGCTGAGCTGGCATGGGGGTGGAGGGTGGAATGGTGGGGGAGAGCTGCTCTGTTTCCCCTCTTCCAAGGGCCAGAGGACATTTTTTGCATGCCCACCCCTCTGTCCAGCAGCCCAAAGAGAGCACTTCCTCCCTTCACTCACTGGCGTAATGTGGGGGGGCTCCCAGGCAGCTTGAAGGCACAGTTTGGGCATGCGAACTTGAAAACCTTTGCCAACACTGGCCTAGAGAGAGAGGGGTGAATGTTTTCAATATAACCCAATTCAGTTTCATTCAGTAAACATTTATTCCACACCTCCTATGGAGGCAGCTGGGTGGCTCAGTGGATGGAGTACCAAGCTTAGAAATGGGAGGTTCTGGGTTCAAATTCAGCCATAGACACTTCCTAGCTGTGTAGCCCTGGGCAAGTCACTTGACTCCCATTGCCTAGCCCTTGCCACTCTTCTGCCTTGGAACCCATACACAGATTCTAAGATGGAAGGTGAGGGCTTAAAAAAAACCCAACCCCCCCCCCCCAAACAAAAAACACCTACTATATCTGGCAATGTGTTAGGAGCCAGTGCTACAAAGACCAAAAATAATATATCAGATCCGTCCCTCAAGGAGCACACATTCTGTTGGGTCAGGGGGAAACAACATATGCGGATAAATAAAATTCTAAAATATGTCTATAAGGAAATACAAAGTGTGTGTTGGGTGCATGTATATATGTCTGTGTATGTGTGTACATGTGCATTTATATAGACATGCATGCATGTGTGCATGTGTGTGTGCATGCACACTTCTGTGTGTGTAACCCTAACAAGTGGGGAGTCCAAATGCACAAGACACAGACCCCGTCCTCTTGCCCATTTATCACTTCGGACCAGCAGGGCTGAGCAGTACCACGTGCGATTCAGGGTAGAGGATAAGGCGTTTATTTACTTCATGGAGTTACAGGATCACAAAATCTGAGAGCAGGAAGAGAAAGACGTCAGCGCCCATCTAGTCCATCCTTTAGCAGAAAGGATTCTAGGAACCCCCGCCCTAACCTACTGACTAGACTGTCTCCTTTCTTCTTGAAGTTTCTGCTTTTGCCTAGTTCAAGTTGTCAGGAAGTTTTGCTAGCTTCCTGACTATGGGCAAGTCATTTGACTTCTCCAACCTCAATTTCTTCATCTGTACAATGGAATTAATCATCCCTGCAATATCTCGTGGGTTATTAGAAGCCTACTTGAATGAAATGATCCGCAGAAAGCACTTTGCAAACCTAAAGGCATTATGTAAATATTGATCATTATTATTTTTATTATTAGGTCTGGAATGAGGTTTTTTGGTGACAATTTGTGACAATTTAGTTCAATTCTTTCATTTTAGTTTTTATTTCTTTAAAGTGTGCTTTCTCAATGCCCTTTGATTTCTGGAAGTAGAACTCCTACAAAGATGCAACCTTCTTTTGTAGAGACAGATACAAGAAGTCACTGAATACATAGAGCAGTGATTCCCAAAGTAGGTGCTACCGCCCCCTGGTGGGTGCTGCAGCAATCCAGGAAGGTGGTGATGGCCACGAATGCATTTATCTTTCCTATTAATTGCTATTAAAATTAAAAAAAAAATAATTTCCAGGGGGCCAAGTAATATTTTTTTTCTGGAAAGGGGGCGGTAGGCCAAAAAAGTTTGGGAACCACTAATATAGAGCATTGAGCCTGGAGTTGGGAAGCCCTGACTTCAAATTTCGCCTCAAATACTTACTGTGAGACCCTGAGTAAATCACTTTACCTGCCTGCTTTGGTTTTCTCATCTGTAAAGTGGATCACTTACCTTCCCGGGCTGTTGGGAGGATCAAATGAGATTTTTTTTAAACCCCTAATTTCTGTCTTAGAATCAATATTATGTATTGCTTCTAAGGCAGAAGAGCAGTAAGGGCTAGGCAAAGGGGGTTTAGTGACTTGCCCAGGATCACATAGCTATGAAGTATCTGAGGTCAGATTTGAACCCAGGACATCTTGTCTCCAGCCTTGGTTCTCTATCCATCAAGCTACTTAACTCCATCTTTAATATCAGTTCTTGTGTGTGTGTGTGTGTGTGTGTGTGTGTGTGTGTGTGTGTGTGTGCGTGTGCGGGCGTCTGTGTGTGTGTATTAAATCTAATAAGATTAGTTTTTTAAATTTAAATTTTTTAATTTTTCCCCATGGTTACATGATTCTTGTTGTCTCTCTTCCTTCTTCCCTCCCCTCTCCTGGAGTTGACAAGCAATTCCACTGGGTAATTATACATATTATCCTTAGTATCATTTCTAAGACAGAAGAGCATTAAGGGCTAGGCAAAGGGGGTTAAGTGACTTGCTCAGGGTCACACAGCTAGGAAGTATCTGAGGCCAGATTTGAACCCAGGATCTCCCATCTCCAGACTGGGTGCTTTATCCACTGTGCTACCCAACTACCCCCAAATGAGATATTTGTAAAGCTCTTAGCACAGCACCTGATGTGTAGAATGTGCTTAGTAAATGTTTATTCTTTCCTTCCTTAATAAGAAAGAAAAGCAATTGGGAAAAGTAAAATATTATTACCAAAAAATAATAAAGAAAAGCATTTCAATAATAATTTTCATTCTGCTATTCAGGGTGAAAATGTACATGACATTATCCCTTAGTGTCAGCTCTCAGGGTGACCCACTCCATGTCATCAGTGAGCAAATAGCAAAATCTAGATTCAAATCTGAGTCCTCTGGCTAAAGATACAATGTGATGGGGTAGCTAGGCGGCTCAGTGGATAGGGAGTCAGCCCTGGAAATAGGAGATCCTGGGTTCAAATCTAGCTCGCTGTGTGATTCTGGGCAAGTCATTTAACTCCATTAGTCTAGTCCTGGCTGCTCTTCCACCTTGGAACTGATTCTAAGTATTGATTCCAAGACAGAAGGTAAGAAGGAGTTAAAAAAAAAAAAAGATACACTCTGCTTTCCACTAGTTAGGCCCAGCTGGGGAATAGAGAGGAACTTTTCTCAGTTTTGCTCCTGTGGGGCTAGGTGTGGACAAGCTTTTAGCCCTTCCTAGACAGGGTCAGCTTGGAGAGGTCACCTGGCCCAAGGAGAAGAATATGCCAATGTGTTAACAGCCCAATCTAATGATTAGCATATCCCTGACACAAAGCACCGCTAATTACAGTGATTAATGAGTTTAATTTATTTAGAAAGAATAATGGGCTATCATTCCTTTGTCCAAGCTTAAACCCATGTTGTTTGCCTTCTTCCCTGTGCCCTCCCCTCTCCAACCTTTACCCTCCTCCCTAGCCCACAATTCTTCATCTTAACAGGGGATGGGCCAGTCTATGCTTCATCTCCTAATTACTTCCCTGTGGGGGGCTCAGGAGGGATGCCTTGGTTCCCTAGCCAGTGCCATCTCCCTGTTTGGGAGCCAAGACATTTCTTGGACCTATTTTTGGGGCTTTGCCTTTCTTTGAATCCCCAGAACATAGTAAGTGCTTAAAAATGGGTGTGATTGGAGGCAGCTAGGTGGGGTGGCTCAGTGGATGGAGAGCCAGGCCCGGAGATGGGAGATCCTGGGTTCAAATCTGGCCTCAGACACTTCCTAGCTGTGTGACCCTGGGCAAGTCACTTGACCTCCATTGCCAACCCTTCTGCCTTGGATCCATATGCAGTATTGATTCTAAGATGGAAGGTGAGGGGTTTAAAAAAATGGGTGTGATTGACTGGCTGGGCTGTGTGTCATAGACTTTAGAATATTAGGGCTAAAGGGTACTGGGAGTTCATTTAGTCCAACCCACTTTACAGGAAAAGGAAACTCAGGGCTCATCTGAGATTATCCTCACTGAGATCCAAAATTCAAGGAAAATTGTCAGAAAACATGTTAAAAATTGTTTCTTCGTGTAACTGGGGGGAAAATACAATAAAATATTACTGAGAGTAAAAAAAAAAAAAAATAAAGAAGATCCAATGCTCTCCCCACCATGTCACACTGTGGATTAGGAGAAGGGAACCCTCTTAGCTCTTTCCAGAGAGGTAGACAGAGAACAGATAAGGCCTCTTAGTAGAGGCCCTCCTCCTTAGTAGAATGGAAACTCCTTACAGACAGCTAATGCTCTAGTTTTGTCTATGTGTGTGGCTGGTGCTTCATTAATGTTGAACTGAATTGAGTTGCATCCTTGGGGACCATTCTTCAAACTCCTACCCACTCATTCTCCTTTGATTTCCCCAATTGTATTTTGGATTTAAGACCACATCATGTGACTCATAGAAGCATAGACATAGACCTAAAAATTATTTTCTGTAAAAGACCTTAATCTGACATCCGTGAGTTTGTTTGTTTTTTTTAAACCCTAATCTTCCATCTTAGAATCTCTAATATACTATATTGGTTCTAAGGCAGAAGAGTGGTAAAGGCTAGGTAATGGGGGTTAAGTGGCCTGTCCAGGGTCACACAGTTAGTGTGGATTTGGCTTAAAAAAATATTTTGGTAGGTGTATTGTGATACAATTTGTTTCCTTGGCAACTTTATGTATTTTATTCTTTGCATTTAAAAATACGCCTCTGAAATGGCTCCGCAGGCTTCACTAGATGTTGCCCAAAAGGTCTGTGACACATAAAAGGTAGAAGCCCCTTGCTTCGTGGAAGCTACTTAGTCTCTCCCCATCCCTCTCATTTTACAGATGAGGAACTGAGACTTGAGAAGTTAAGTGATTTGTCCCAGGTGATGGAGGAAGCAAGATGAGAGCCAAAATTTGAAATTAGAATTTGAAAACTTGAATAGGTCCTTAGACTCTTAATTCTAACAGTCTTTCCATGATGTCTCCCCTTATTTACAGTTGGAGAAACTGAGGTCTAAAGATCAGATAACTTATTCCGAGATTACGTAGCCTATCTTAGGCTGACGAAAACCTTAACGCTGCACTAAGACTTTGGGGACATTCTGTATGCATACCTTGGAGATATTGTGGGTCTGGTTCCAGCTCAGTGCAATAAAGTGAATATTATAATAAAGCAAATATAGAAACAAAGTGAGTCACATGAATTTCTTGGTTTCCAAGTACATATAAAAATTATGTTTACACTATATCGTAGTCTAGTAAGTGGGCAAGAATATTATGTCTAAAATAAATGTACATATCTTAATTCAAAAATACTTTATTGGGGGCAGCTAGGTGGCTCAGTGGATGGAGAGCCAGGACTAGAGATGGGAGGTTGTGGGTTCAAATTTGACCTCAGACACTTCCTAGCTGTGTGACCCTGGGCAAGTCACTTGACCCCCATTGCCTAGCCCTTACCACTCTTCTGCCTTGGAACCAATACACAGTATTAATTCTAAGACAGAGGGTGAGGGTTTGAAAAAAAGATACCTAATTGCTAAAAAATGCTTACCATTGTCTGAGCCTTCAGTGAGTTGAAATATTTTTGCTGGTGGAGGGTCTCATTGATGGCTGCTGACTGATCAGGGTGGTAGTTGCTGGTGGTTGGCTGGCTATGGCAATTTATTAAAATAACACAAAAATGAAGTTTGCCCCATCGATTAACTCTTCTTTTCACTCGAAAGCTTAAAGACCATTGATTGGGTCTTTTAGGGTTACTAATTGGCCCAATTTCAATATGGTTGAATCTCAGGGAATAGGGAGACCCAAGAAGGGGGAGAAATGTGGGGATGGCCAATTAATAGTCCTAAAAGACCCTGCACAGGTCAGTTTCCTCCCCTGTAAAATGAGAGAGATGGACTCAATGACTTCTAAGCTCCCTTCCATCTGTCAGTGATTCTATGATCTTATAGTTGATAGGGCAGGTATAATTATCTCCATTTTACAGATGAGTAAATGGGGACATAGGGAAATAAAATGACTTGACTAAAGTCCTATGGCCACTGAGAGGTAGAGCTGGTACTCAGCCCACCCCATCTGATTCCAATTGTAAAGGAAATGGACTCTGAGCTAACCAGTAGAACAAAGGAAAACTTATTTGCAAAGGATGAAAGAGCTAAGAGACTTAGAACCCGAAGAGAAGGAGAATAAACATTTATTAAATGCCTACTGTGCCAGGCACTGTGTTAAGTGCTTTATAAATATCATATTTGATTCTCACAGCAGTCCTGTGACTTGGCACTTTAGTAGTTTATTTTTATAGTTGAGGAAACAGAGAAATAAAGATTAAGTGACTTGCCCATGGTCATACAGCTAGTGTGTGTCTGAGGTTGAATTTGAATTCAGGTCTTCCTGACTACAGACCCAGGATTCTCTCCATTAGGTCACCAGCTCAATGTGCTACAAAAGGGCCCCCCTGGGATCCTAGTCCTGTCTCTGCCACTCACTCACTGACCATAACCTTGGTCAGGGCCTTTCCCCTCTTGGACCTTCATTAGAAAATAAAAGCAGACCAGGCCATATCCAGGGTCCCTTCCAAGCTTGAGACCCAATCCCCAATATTCCTGTCCCAGCAAGCAGCCAGTCCAGGGCAGAGAGGACTCATCAGCTCCTCCTTCTTGGGCTTTCTACAGCTTTTGGGCTCTAGTCATCCCCTCCCACAGCACAGACAGAGAAACAGCAGCAGCTTCTTGGAGAGCAAGGGACTAGGCTGATAATTGAATGTGGCTTAGAGGGGAGCCCAGCTTCAGGCCTGATTGGTATGCAGGACCAGGCAGAGTGCTTAAGAAAAACTTATTAATTTCCTTTCCACAAAGACTAAGAGTACGACAGTAATCACAGTATCAAGTCATAAAAAAAAAAACCTCCATTGAAAATAGCAGTTGGGGCTCTGGGGAGTTCAGCAGGAAAAGATTGTATTAAGATAAAGTAGATTATAACACAGCGGACATTAAAGGTTGTCATTGTCTGGTGAATCCCATCAGGAAGTCACCAAAGCGCTGATTCCAGAGCCAGGGATGGAGTACTCCGCTCCTGACCCTGATTCATACCCTGCCAGCTATGAGAGAGGCTGGTCCGGCCTGATCTGGTCAGATCTGGTCTGACTTGGTGGTGTGGTCTAGTCTGGTCTGGTCTGGTCTGGCTGGACTGGTTTGGTCTGCTTAGATCTAGTCTGGGCTTGGCCGAGCTGGGCCGATGAGCTGGACTGGTCTGGTCTGATCTGATCTAGCAGGTTTGATCTGGTCTGGTTTAGTCCTGGCTGAGCTAGACCCACGGGCAGGGTTGAACTGGCCTGGGTTTGGGGGATCTATGCTGAGCAAAGTAGGCATGATTGAGCCCCACTGGATTGGGGCTGACCAGAGTCGGGTTGGCCAAGGAAGGAGAGAGCAGGATGGCACAGAACAGAGTAGAGGACTTCTCTTCCTACCTGAGAGGTTCCCTGACTTTGGCCAGGCTGTGGTTAGTTTGGGTACCTCTTTCTGGTCTCACCCTGTGCCGTAGGGAGGGAGTCGGAGCCTTAGCTCTCAGCGTTATAATTGCTGAGAGGAGGGAAGGGATTTGAGACAACTGGACTCTGACCTGTTTAGTACCTGGCCTCTGGGGGATGGGCATCACTAGCTTAGGAGAAGGCATTTCAAGTTGTTAAATGTTGTTAAATGTTGTCAGTCAACAAGCATTTAAGTGTACACTGTGTGCCAGGCACTTGCTAATTTGTCTGAGTTACAAACACATGCAAAAGAAGAGACCAGACAGCTGTGGAAAAGCTCAGGGAATTCATGAAAGGAAAACCAGCAGCAAGGAATCCAGATGTCCAGTGATCATCGTTATCACCAGGCTGTTCTCATTAAGCACCTCTTTGGTGTACTGGGTACTGTTCAGAGATAGACAGACGTGGTCCCTCCTCTCCCTGGACCTCTGGGCTAAGACAGATATTGATAAAGTCAAACAGACTCTTGAGGCAAGAGATAATAGAATGAAGACTCAGCTTATGTTTTTAGGGAACACATTAAGATTTAAAAAGCGCTAACAGATGAACCAAAAATTGCATCTAATCCTATGTATTTAGTGACCAGCAGGAGTGGGAAGGAAATTCAGTTGGGAATGGGAGGGAGGCTCAGATATTCTTCCTGAGTCTCTGCTCTTTGGCCTTATCAAGCTGTTCTAAGTTACAGGATTAAGAGTTGTTGTTGAGTCGTGCCTGACTCAGTGACCCTATTTGGGTGTTGTTTTTTTTTTTTTTTTGGCAAAGATACTGGAGTGTTTTGCAATTTCTTTCTCCAGGCCATTTTATAGATGAAGAAACTGAGGCAAACAGGATTAAGTGACTTGTCCAGGGTCACACAGCTAATCAGTGTCTGAAGTCAGATTTGAACTCAGGAAGATGAGTGCTCCTAACTTCAGGGCCAATGCTCAATCCACTAGCTGCCCACTGAGAACTATAAGGGACCTTAGAGATCATTTAGCCCAGTGTTTCTCCAATTGTGGTCTACAGACCTTTGGGGGATCTCCCTGAGACCCTTTCAGGTGGTCCTCAAGGTTTATTTTCATCATAATTCTAAAACTTTTTTTTTTTACATATCTATGTGAGGTTGGATTTTCTTTATATGCTTCACCCCAAACAACATGGAAACAGATATGCTGGCTGTCTTCTCTAAAGCCAGACATTAAAGAGATTTGCAAAAATATGTAAAACAATATCTCTGATTGCTATTTTTTTTGTTTTGGAAAATAATAGTTTTTTTTTTGTAAAAATATGTTGTTATTGTATAATGACCTTAGTATTATTTAATTAATAAATAAATCAATACAGTTGTCTCTCACTATATCACAGTTCACTTATCATGGGTTTTTTTTTAAAAAAAATCTATTTCTGTTTTGGGGAATTTTCACTATATCATGGGATTTTACAAATGAATACAGTACTGTATACAATGGAAATGCAGTACACCACTACCGGGTGTGCAAGTTTGCCAACGTGAGATTGTACACAGTTGGCTGATGGAATGAAAGGTGACCAACCACAGTACTGTGTTCTGTATCCTGTGCACTGATTGGCTCAGTGACTGTAGGTTAATAAGAGTGTGGAAAAGGTTTATTGAGAGTGGGGAGGGTTTATGAAGCCTTAAAATATATATAAATTCTAAAATAAATATAATGCTGCTACTTTGCTGATTTTCACCTCTCGTGGGGGTAACTCCAGCAGTAGGCAAGGGATCACTACATTTGAAAAAATATATCAGTTGTAAATTCTAATATGGTACATATTGCTAGATCTAACCTAATAGAAGCTCTTGGGAGGTGGGAGTAGTCTTCAATAATTGTTATTTTTATTTATTTATTTGAAACCCTTACCTTCTGTCTTAGAATCATTACTGAGTATTGGTTACCAGGCGGAAGAGTGGTAAGGGCTAGGCAATAGGGGTTAAGTCACTTGTCCAGGAAATGTCTGAAGCCAGATCAATAATTTTTAAGTGTGCAAAAAGATCCTGAAACCAAACATTTGAGACTCACTGATCTCGTTTTTATTTGGAAGAATTTTGGTTCCTAGTTTGGCAATTTTTTTGCTATGTGACCTTAGGCAAGTCACTTTATTTCCCTAGGTCTCATTTTCTTTTTTTAAAAAATTGTTATTTATTTTTAACAAGAATTAAAAAACTGATTTTATTTATTTATTTTAAAAATATTTTCCACAGTTACACGATTCATGTTCTCTCCCTCCCCTCTTCCCTAAACAATCATTTTTTTAAATCGAATTCCAAATTCTGTTTCTCCCTCCAGCTCCTCCCCAACCCAGTGGGAAAACAAGCAATGTGATATCAATTATACATGTGAAATCATGCAAAACATATTTCATCTTAGCCATGTTCCCAAAAAAAGCAAGAAAAAGGAAGAGCGTGACCAAATTCTGCTTCAATTTGTACTCGGAGTTCATTGGTTCTCTCTTTGGAAGTGGATTACTTTCCGTGTAAAGGAAAATGTCCTGGAGAAACACGAGCTGAATATTCATGGCTTTCTCTCTTCTTTCCAGGCCTGTCTAGCCATTTTAGCGGCTGCCATCAGCCTGAGCAAGCCCAGAGGGATTCGGAGCCTGGGCCACGGTGGCCCAAGTAGAAGCAGTGCAGGCAGATCAGTGCTTCTGGAGCAGACTGTAGCGCCAACCCTAGTGTAGAGTAGTGGAAAGAGTGATGGATCTGAAGTCAGAGGACCTGGTTTCAAATCCCAGCTCTACCACTTTAGTGACCTTGGACAAATCACCCCCTTTCCTCTTCTAGAAAAAGAGGGGGGTTAGGAGGGACCTTTTTTTGTGTCCCAGACCCCTTTGGCAGCCTGATGAGACCTAGAAACCCCTCCTCAGAAGGGTTTGTTTTTCCTGAAAAATTCAGAATGGAAAGAAATGTTCGTTTCAGCTAGAGGCTAGTGAAAAGAAATGTCTTCTCCCCCCATCCCCCCCCCCCCATATTCAAGTTCATAGACTTTCTCCAGGCTCCCCACTCCCACCCATCCCCATCTCCCCCTCCCCCAGTTCTTCCTCTGGCTCCCATGAATTGACCCTAGCTTAAGAGCCCCTGGTTTAGGGGCTTTCAAAAGTCCAGATCAATAATTCTGTGGCTCCCCGCCCTTGGCCAAGAGAGGAGGCAGTGTTCCATTCCCTCAGCCCAAGTTCCCAGGCAGACTCTGTCCCCGTGTGTCCTGTGCTCACCTGGCCTCTGGGAGGCATCCTCCCGCCCCAGCTGCAGAGGCCTCCCTCAGTGCCCCTGCTCGGGCTGGGCACGGATTGCCCTGGGCATCTGGAGCCTGAGAAATAAGGAGATGGCTTATTAAAGGTAATGGGGTTCGTTCTGCGGAGATTAATGGGAGACTTGGTGAAGTAACTAAAACCAATCCTATTGCCAGTTAATAAGCACATTTAAAGAACGATTTGGAAGTGTGAAAATATTTAAAGGGAATGTTAATTTCATCAGGAGAGGGAAATTCAGGGAGAACTAGGCAGGAGAAATACGGTCATTTTAGGAGGCTCACCCTCTCCAGGCAGGGTGTTCCCTGCAGGGGGCTCCGGGGACATTCGGCTCTTTAGCCTCCTGGTCACTTGTGCCAAGTCCCTTGGGGCACGAGGCTGGGGGAGACCAGCAAAGGTCTCAGAGAGATAATTGACTTGGAAGAGAAGGGGGCAAGCACCTCACTGCCTGGATAGCCTCCAAATGGGAAGCATTCCAGCACCCTTATGTTATCTTTGGAATTCCATTATCCAATTCACGTATAAACTGATGGGAGGATGCTGGGGCTGTATCCAAAGGCCACCCCAGAAAAGAGCATAGATTCTGGAATTGGAGAGCCTCGGTTCAAATCCTACCTTTGACATTTATTACCTGTGTAACTTTGGGTAGATCACTTAACCACATTGTACCTCAGTTTCTGGGGCAGCTAGGTGGTGCAATGGATAGAATTCCAGGTCTGAAGTCAGGAAAACTCATTTTTGTGAGTTCAAATCTGGCCTCAGAAACCTACTAACTGTGCGATCCTAGACAAGTCACTTAACTTGTCTAGCTGGACTTGTTTCCTCACTTGTAAAATAAGCTAGAGAAGGAAATGGCAAACCACTCCAATATCTTTGCCAAGAAAACCCCAAATGGGGCCACGAAGAGTTGGACACAACTGAAAAATGACCAAACAAAATCTGTCTCCTCATCCACAAAATGGTTTCTAAGATTCCGTCCAGTTCTAAATTTATGATTTATGAATTTCTACCAGAGAATCTCTGAGGATTGTCCCGTGAATCAATGAACACCTACAAAGTCTAGGCCACTGTAGAGAACATGTGGATGAACTAAACGTAGTTCCTCCCCTCAAGCAGCCTTCTGTTTACTTAAAGAGATAAGACATGAGCCTATAAAAAATTAAACAACCAAGTGAGAGATTCCTTTCCAGTTTGGAATTATATGGTCCTTTAATAAAAGGTATAGTCAGTAAAAGTTACAGGAGTTTGGAGGAAGGGAAAAATTATGTTGAGTTGGAGCTTCACAGAGGAGGGGGAATTTTATGTAGTCATGAAAGATGGATTGGAATCTACAAATCTATAGAAATATAGTTGGATTTGTGCCTAGTATTCTATTTCCCTTGCAGGACACTGAAGGGTCAAGGTGAGAAACAAATTTATAAAATGGTACCTAGGAGTCTTTAAGCCCAAGTCCAGCTCAACCCTGGGAAAGAAATTGGAGACCAAGACAATAATGAGCCCATCTCCTGGAATTGGATCCTCCTCTCACCCAGGACCCATTGCTTTCCCAGAGAGGGCTCTATGTGATAGAGCCATGCAGAAGAGAGTGAGAGGCTGTTGAGTGCTAGGGTTCAGCCTGAGAACTCAGGGCCCTTATGGCACAGAGTATCAGAGCAGAAAGACCCTTAGAACAGAGACTGTCTCAGCTGAGAGGCCCCTTAAAACATAAATCAATCTCAGAACATAGATTATCAGAGCTGCAAAGCAATCTCAGGATGTTAAATCTAAAAGGTCTGTTTATCAATCATTTAGTCTACTCCCTTGCTCCCTCAGTTTCCCCATCTGAAAATTGGCTTGAATCTGTTTGCCAGCCTCTCCTTCCCCTATAGTTCTTACTAAGGGTTTGAGAGCTTTTGAGTTAATGCCTGCAAAGTGAGCAAAGATGAAAAGCCTTTATAAGTGCCTGGCGTGGTTATTAATAACGTCTCTCAGCTCCGAATGCCTCTTTAATTCCTCTGCTTAAACCACTCTGGAATCCATAACAGTTGCCCCTTAGCCTGTAGTTATTTCTTTCCCTTAATGGTCTTTTATGGAGGGACCTTATTGAAAGCTTTTCCCCAGCCCAAGTAAATCATGTCCTCTGGGTCATCGCTGCCTGTGATTTTATTAACTTCTTACGAGAAGTCAGAGGGATGAGAGTGAGGCCAAAATTTCCCTGCTGCTAGCCTGAGTGCTATCCCTTGCCCAGCTGGAGACGGGCACAGCCACAGCTGGGGACTCTTCTTAGAAGAGTTAAGGAACACAATTTGTGAACCTTATTTGGATTGCTCCAAGGCACTGGGCCCAGCTGGTCCTGCCCTCCCTTCCAATAAGCCATTCTTTCAATCAAGAGATAGTAAGTGTTTGCCCACTGCATGTAAGGTCCTGCTGTAGGGAACTAGAAATGAGCTCCACAAGGTCCCTGCCCATGAAGGGCTTAATGTCTAGTTTCAGGAAGACAGCTAACTAGGGCAGAACATGGCAGGTGTCAAATGAAGGCTATTCAGTGCAAGTTGTCTCTAAGTTCCTCATGGGCCAGTCTGAGGGTGGGCAGATGACCCGATTTAGAGTTTAAACTCTGCTTCCAATATTGATAAATTTTTACAGTTATTCTGTTTTTAATGTAGATATGCATGTATAGACAAAAGATATATAATGTCATATATATCACAAATTATGCCTTGTGATAATGAGATTAAGTTTACCTTGCCCATCTTTAGATTTAATCACCAAAGGTGAAAACATCTCCACTTAACTCACAAGTTGGGTGGTCTGTGACCCACATGTGCTAGAGTGAGTGAAAAATCAAAATTTACTGACTGCCTCCTGGGCAGTCTTAAGAAAAGTGTCTGTTGTGATTGGACATGTAAACTAAGAGGAAGGCACAGGAAGTGATACAAAAGAAGCTCCTTTAAAAGAGAGCTCATTTTGCTGAATGGGCTCTTCTGGTTTGTGAATGGGACCTGAAGGTGCTCTTCTGGTTTGTGACCAGGACTTAGAGGAGCTCTGGAGCTGGTGAGATTGTTCTTAAATCTTTCCTTTGGAATTCCACATGGTGAGTGTAAAGAATGAATCTTCCTGAACTTCTCTTAAGGAACTTCCATTTCAAAAAGACTCTGTGACTGAAGCTTTTGCTTCATAAGCCTCTGGGCCTTCAGGCCTTCAGGTCTCAGCCCTCTGCTCAAAGCTTGGCCTTTTCAATTGAGGACTAGTTAGAACTTCATGGGTTAAACCAGGGACCTAACCAAATTATTTAGTTTGAGTTAATTATGTTACCTTATCCTCTCTCTAAATTTCTTACTTTCTCTCTCTTCTCATTTGTAAATAAACTTCCATAAAAGTCATTTTGACTTGAAGTTATTCTTCAATTGGGAATTGATAATTATTCAATTCCCTGGCGACCAAACCTTTTCATATATTCAAGCAAAAAAATCCCTTTTTACCCCTTACAGCCTCCAATATCAATCAGCTGTGTTACCTTTGGCAGATCAGCTCTTTGAGCCTCATTTTTCTCATTTGTAAAACTGGCGTGCTCAGACTAGCTCTCTCTATTCAATAGGAATGAGAATGTTGAAAGGAAGGTATCCTAGAAACTTTAAAGTTCAAAGAAACAAACTTTTATTATCAGGGAAGATTGCCCAGAGGAGGTAGGATTTGAGAGGGGATAGTGAGCATAGGAGATACAGTGTGGATAGAGATAAGATCTCAAAACCATCAGAGTTTGAGTTCTGCCTGTGATATGTACTGACTAAGTGACCTTGGGTAAGTCAATTATCCTCAGGGTGCTGTCAACTCCTAAGACTATAAATTGCAGAGATGCCAACTTGTATTGGTAGAAGGAGTTTCTCCTTTAGGGAGGTCTCTATACCAATGAAATCACTGGTTCAATCCCTATCCCAATCTCCTGTGAGCACTGAGGAGGGAGCAAGCATTATGGGGGAGTAAAGATACTGAGATGATGGGGAGCAGACCAGTTTGCAGGATTAGAATTGCATAGACCAATGAAAATTGTGGCATTGGAGTGTGCTGGGAAAACAGATCCCCATAACCCACTGGTCCTTTCTGTTTGAATTTAGAACTAAGCATTGGGGTCAATTCTTTGTTCGTTGGCTAAAAGATCATTTTATTACCCTCTCATTTTACAGAAGAAAAACAAACCTTTTTGGTCCAAAAATGGGAAATGACTTACCTTTGATTTCATGCACAGTAAATTAGTGGCAGATCTGAGACTAGAAATCAGATCTCCTGACTCATGGATTTTTCCACTGCACCAAAAAGCCCTAGAACCATGTTGGTGAACTTATGGCATATGTGTCAGAGGGGGCTGCTCCCTTCCCCCTCTCCATGCTACTCTGTATGTAAAGACCTCTGCAGGATTCCGCATATTGATTTAATTTTAAAATGTAATGCTATCTATATTTTATTGTAGTTTTATTTTGTTAAATCTTTCCTAATTATATTTTAATCTGTTTTCCCTTGGAGTACCATGGGCTGCCTGAGACCAGCTGGCTGTGTGTTTGATACCTCTGAGCTGGGCCAATCCTCCCATTTTATGAGGTGGAAACTGAGACTCAAAGATTGGAAGTCATATAGTATCTGATGCAGGTTTGAGACTGGGTTTCTGATGCCAGAGATAGTGTTCTTCTTCCTGTTGCCCTGATTTGACTTGATTTTCTGCTCTCTGCCCCTGGCATGGTACTGCATAGAGTGGTTTGGCGGTGGGGGTGAAGGCAGGAGTGGGGGGAGTTGAGGAGGACCCTTCATGGAGATGAACCGAATTGGATCGATGCCCTCCATCCTGAGCCTTTTGGAGCTATCTAGCTATGGGGAAAGGTCAAAGCCCCCACTTTGGGCTCCTCAGGAGTCTGTGGCCGCTGCCCGCTGCTTCAGCATCCTGGGAAGTGGCATAAACCATCTTTATTACTGCAGCAGCTGCCTAAGCAGAGAATGAAGGGAAGGAAAGGGAGGGAGGGAAGGAAGGAAGGAAGAAAGGAATGAAGGAAGGAGGGAGAGAGGGAACCCAGACCTGTGTGTGTGTGTGTGTGTGTGTGTGTGTGTGTGTGTGTGTGTGTTGTGGGGTGCGAGAGAGGGAAGAGGCATCTCCCCTTGCCCAACCCATGGGAAAGTAAGTGGCTCCTATAAAAGGAGAGAGGGAGGCCAGTCCAGGGATCTCATCTCAGGATTACTGAGGGGCTGCTGGTTCTTACATATTCAGGGTTGGAGCCTGGGAAGATAAATAGCCCCATCAGACAGCTCCGTGAAGGGGCTGATTCCCATCACATCCCATTGTCAGGGGCCTAATGAGCTGTGTTATTAAAGGAGAGTGCTGGGATACCTGGGGCTGGGAACTTCCTTCCTTCCACCCTCCTTGATGGAGTAGCAGGAGCTCTGCATTGGGAGAGTGAATCCCAGGTAGAGATACTTGATGGGTGAGCCAGGGCAGGGCACGGCAGGGTTCCTCCTTGGGCCTCAGCCTCCCCTCCTTGCAAAATGAGGGATTTGGCTTAAGTGAACTTTAAAGGCTTTTTAGATTTAATCTTTTGTGTGCTAAAGGCCCTCCTAGCCCCAGAGATATTTTTTTTTTAAACCCTTGTACTTCGGTGTATTGTCTCATAGGTGGAAGAGTGGTAAGGGTGGGCAATGGGGGTCAAGTGACTTGCCCAGGGTCACACAGCTGGGAAGTGGCTGAGGCCGGGTTTGAACCTAGGACCTCCTGTCTCTAGGCCTGATTCTCACTCCACTGAGCTACCCAGCTGCCCCACCCAGAGATATTTTTGAAAGATCTCCCTGTTGACATTTTCTGTTCTAAGGTCCTTCCCAGTTCTGACATCCTGGGTTCTAAGATCCCTCCTAACTCTGACATTCTCTTTCTAAGGGCCCTCCTAGCTCTGACATTCCCTGTTCTAAGCTGCTTCTCAGCTCTGACATTCTGGGTTCTAAGACTTTTCTTTACTCTGATATTCTGGGCTTTAAGGACTCCCCCAGCTCTGACATCCTGTGTTCTAAGGTAACTCTCAGCACTGACATTCTGGGTTCTAAGGTCCTTTTCAGCTCTGACATTTTATGTTCCAGATGTCCTCCCAGCTCTAACATTCTGGGTTCTAAGTTCCCTCCCAGCTCTGACAAGTGGGTGCTATTATCTTTCTCAAGCCTCAGTTGAGGGGACAGAAACTGAGAGGGGATAAGACTTCCCAAGTATCACATAGCTAAGTGAATATTTAGGATGAGAGTTGAACTCGCGTCTCCCTGATTCCATCACTTAATCCATTGTTCCATCTAGCTGTCTATTATTATCTCAGATTCCATCTAGTCCATCCCTCCTAATTTTACAGAGGTGGAAATTGAGGCCCAGGGAAGTTGTTATTTGCTCAGGGTTACACTAGTAGTGTTAGAAATGAGATGTGAGCCCAAGTCCCCTGGCTTTAGATCCAGGGCTCTATCTAGTGCCCTATGAGACAGCTGGGGTGGGGGGCGGGTTGGGGAACATAGGGTACTCTAGAGAACCCTCTCCCCACCCCAAGATGATTCCTTGTATTGTGTTAATGGTGATGGACCTGATGGTGAGAATTGGGGATCAGAGGCTCAGCCCCTCTATTCCACCCACCATCTCACAGGTCCTATTGAAGGGAGGAGGGCACCACTTAGGGCTGTGTGTGCTGGAGTGGAGGGGGCAATGCTGCAGTGCCCATAACTCCTGAATTGACTTTAAGGGGTCCTTGCAGAGAGACAAGCAAGCTTGGAACACTCTGCACGTGGCGGGGTGGGATGGGGAGTGACAGAGCAGCTTGGGAGATAAATGCACCTGTGCACAGATGCTGCCCCCAGAAAGCAGGGCCCTATTAATAACAGTAATAACCCATGCCAACAGGCAGCCCGGGTGGCTCCTCAGGAAATGCCGATCACTGCCCCCACCTGGGTCAGAAACAAATGGAAAAAATGATTTCATTATTTTATAATGGACTGTAATGTCACTTTTTATTAGGTCCTGGGTTTTAATCAGGCTGGGAGGCTGGTCCTGCACATAGAAACTCTGAGTCCTCCACTTGGGACATTCCCCCCAAAGGTCCCCAACCTAGGAAGGTATGCCACTTGGCCTGGCCCCCAGGAGGCAGGACTTTGTTGATTAAGGCGATGACAGATGTCTCCCTCATCGATCTCAGGAGCCATCGGCCCTCCTTCCTTCATTGATTGCCATTTCTCCTGCATTGCCAGATGCTTTAGCCAAGGGCAGCTGTGACCTGGAACCCAGTTCTGAAGATGGAACAGCCAGTGTGCTGTGGGGGCGAGGGGGTGGCCTAGCCGAGTGGGAAGCTCTCCATCATTTCTATCTATAGAGTCAGAGGATAGGAGCAGGGAGGGGTGTGATATCCTTCTTATGAAAAGAAGAGACAGAGATGGAAAAAGATTAGAGAAGGAAGGG
This sequence comes from Gracilinanus agilis, assembly GCF_016433145.1. Lineage (NCBI taxonomy): Eukaryota > Metazoa > Chordata > Mammalia > Didelphimorphia > Didelphidae > Gracilinanus > Gracilinanus agilis. The sequence goes on from NC_058132.1 coordinate 46,329,605, forward strand.
AGGTGGAAGAGAAAGGGCAGCAAGATGTAAGGGAGAGGGTACTAGGATTGGTTGGCATCAGAGGAACTGGGCTCCAGTCCCATTTCTACTCCCAGCGGGACCTTGGAGAAGTCATTTAATTCTGACCTTCAGTTAAGCAGACAGCTTGGGAAGTCAAGATCTGGCTTCAAATCGTACTACACATACTAGCTGGGTGGCATTGGGTTAGTCACTCAAACTTTCAACCTTGGTTTTCTCACCTAAAAAATGAGGAAGATGGACTCAGTATCCTCTATTGCAAGGGTCAGCAACGTATGGCTCTCGAGCCATATCTGGCTCTTTTGAGGGCCAGATATGGCTCTTTCTGCAGGAGTCATAAAGTCAATTTTTTTTCAGGCGCTGTTACAGGAGCGGCACTATGAGCACTGTACGGCTCTCACGAAATTACATTTTAAAAATGTGGCGTTTATGGCTCTCACAGCCAAAAAGGTTGCCGACCCCTGCTCTAGGGGGTCTTTCCACTTCTGTGATACTATGCAGCTATGTGGTACAGGGAATAGAGTACCAGGCCTAGAATCAGGAGAACCTGAGTTCGAATCTGGATTTAGACACTTACAAAGTATGTAACCCTGGGCAAATCACTTTACCACATTTGCCTCAGTTTCCTCATCTGTCAAAGGATCTGGAGAAGGAAATGGCAAACCACTCTAGGATCTTTGCCAATAAAACTCCAAATGGGGGCAGCTGAGTAGCTCACTGGATTGAGAGTCAGGCCTAAAGATGGGAGGTCCTAGGTTCAAATCTGGCCTCAGATACTTCCTAGCTGTGTGACTCTAGGCAAGTCACTTAACCCCCATTGCCCACCCTTACCACTCTTCTGCCTTGGAACCAATACATAGCATTGATTCAAATGTGGAAGGTAAGGGTTTAAAAAACAAAATAAAACTCCAAATATTCAAATCTGGGCTCAGACACTTCCTAGCTGTGTGACCTTGGGCAAGTCACAACCCCCCCTTTGCCTGGTCCTTGCCTTTCTGTCTTAGAGTTGTTACTAAGACAGAAAGTAAGCTTTTAAAAAAAAGAAGAAGAAAAAATAAAATCCCAAATGGGGTCCCAAAGAGTTGGACTAGACTGAAACCATTCAGCAATGTGCTCCCTCTCTGATCCTTAGTTTTCTCAGCTATAAAATGAGAAGGGTTAGAATTGATGGCCTCGAAGGTTCTGGCAAATGAGAGAGTAGTTCTCAATCAGGGGTTCTTCATATGGCTTGCTGAAAGGGTCTTTGGATAGGTTTTACTGGGTCTATGAACTTAGATGAGAAAAGAATACATCTTTATTTTCACTAGCCTTTTATTTCCTTTGAAATCCCAGGTACTTTATTTATTTAATTTGGTTGAAACCTCTTACCTTCTGCCACAGACCCATTACTAAGTGTTGGTTTCAAGGCAGAAGAGTCGTGAGGGCTAGGTGCCGGGGGCGCGGGGGTGGGGGGGGGAGAAGGGGTAGGGTGTCCATCTCCAGCCTCGAGGCTTCAGCTTGGTGCTGGGGGGCAGAGGGTGGACTGACCTTGTGGGATACTCTTCATTATTTCTATCTACAGATTCAGAGGGTAAGAGTCTGTGTGTGGGGTGTTATATCAGCCTTTCCTATGAAAAGAAGAGGCAGAGGAGGAAAGTATCTGAGCTCGGATTTGAAACTAGGACCTTCCATTTCCAGGTCTAGCTTTCTATCCACTGAGCCATCTAACTGCCTCACTTTTCCCCCCTACGTATTTTATTATATACCTTAAAAAACATAATTCTGAGAAGGGGTCCATAGGCTTTATTAAACTACCAAAGGCATCCCTGGCACAAAAAGGGTAAAGGATCCCTGGTTGAGGGAATTTCAAAGGCTTGCTCCTTCCAGCTCTTGATCAGATCCCAAATAAGAAAGCAGAAAGTGGGGAGCAGAGATTGGATTTGAGTGGGTGGAGGGAGTAGCAGAGAAAAGAAAGAAAAGGTGATGGCAAGTTCTAAAAGGGGGGAAGGAGAGAATGATGGCAGCAGGGAGCCCAGAGTGGGGGAAGGCAGAGACAGGTGAGGTGGCATGGGGTGGGGGGGGCCTTCTGACAAGGACTGTTTGGCTGTTCTCGTCCCTGACAAGAAAAGAACACTTGTCAAAGTTATTTTTGGAAAAAAACCAACACTCTCATCACCTCCTCAGACGAGTTCTTTCCCTGGCAGTCTGGAGGCTCCCAGCAGCTGCCAAATGCAGGAGCAGCTGACATTCGGGTTCTGCCCATCTCCAGCCTGGAGACTTTGGTCCTGCTGAAACTTGGCGTGGCCCTTGCTGTCAGAGACCTCAGGACAAGGCTGTACCCTGTGTGTTCTCAAGCCCATGACAGGTAATCAAAGGCCTATTAGAGATACAGAACTGGAAGGGGCCTTAGCGCCAACCTAGTACAGCTCCCTTATTTTACAGGGAGGAAACTTTGGAAACCCAGAGAGGCTAAAGTAACTTGTTGTTCAGTTGTTTTTCAGTTGTGTCTGACTCTTATCACCCCATTTGGGGTTTTCTTGGCAAAGATCCTAGAATGGTTTGCCATTTCCTTCTCCAGTTCATTTGACAGATGAGGAAACCGAGGCCAACAGGGTGAAGTGATTTGCCCAGGGTCACACAGCTAGTGTCTGAGGCAGAATTTGCATTCAGTTCCTCCCGACTCCAGGCCAGCACTCTATCCACTGTGCTGCCTGACTGCCCCATTAAGTAGCTTTTATAAATAGTGAGAGCAGAACTGAGATTTGAACCTAGGTCTGCTGGATTCCAGAGCTTGCTCATCTAGTACTTAGCATCCCCTTCCCTCCCCTTATTTGTCCTACCCATGCTTTTTCCCCACTTGATTCCTGGTTTGAAAAATGGGAATCATCATCATAATAATAGCACCTGTTTTCCAGGGTTGTTGTGAGGATCACAGCCATAAAGTACTTGGCCAACTTTACAGTGCTATAGAACTGTTAGATATCATAATCCCAGGCACTTTGCCCTCTAGCCTGCACCTTAGAGGTTGGGAGCATTTGAAAGGAAGTGTTGTACACTAGGGGCAGCTAGGTGGTGCAGTGGATAGAGTTCTAGGCCTGAAGTCAGGAAGACCTGAGTTCAAATCCAGTATCAGACACTTCCTGTGTGACCCTGGCAAGTCATTTTACCTCATTTGCCTCAGTTTCCTCATCTGTCAAATAAGCTGGAGAAAGAAGTAGCAAACCATTCCAGTATCTTTGCCAAGAAAACTCCAAATGGAGTCCTGGAGGATGGGACATGATGGAAATGTCTGAACAATGATGTTGTATGTTGTAAAGGGATTTGGAGTCAGGAGACCTGGGATGGAATCCTCAACTCTAATGTTTACTGTCTATTTGCCTTGGACAAATCATTTAGCCTCTGTGGATCTCAGTGGCCTCTAAGATACATTTGGGCATCTTCTCAGCTATTTTCTTCCTTTTTCCTCCCCAGAGTCTAGCTTCCTCCTCCATTTAGCCTACAGAGAAGGCCATTCGTAGCCATTCCTCTAGCTCTATCTTGTTAAAGGAGATTTTAGGTATTTTATAGATATATATTTAAAGTGTGGCCGCCAGGAATCAACAATTCAGGTTGATTCTGTAATTAAATCATACCCAAGTCAGCATCGGGTTAGGGTAGTTTATTTACAATCAGGAAGGTAAAGGTGAGGAAATAAAGAGAAAGGAAGAGGCTAGTCCAGGCCTGCGGAGAGAGAAGGTTAGAAGGCTAAATAAATTAGGCTACAAGCCACAAGGCCTAGCAACCAGATAGGCTAGTGCCTACTTAAGGCAGAGTTTGGAAGCGGCCTAGGTAGACCAAGGAAGTCAGCCTAACTTACCCACGTGACAATACAGAGTGCAAATGGTCTGTGGTCTCAGGAGCTCCTTCAGCACCAAGTTCGAATCGGGAACTGCCTCCACAGGAAGTAACCAACATACTTAAAGAGATCGTGTCCTTCGGCACTTCCTGTGGTCCACCTCTAATTCAAGTGGACAAACGGCAGCCTCAACACTGTTTTGGACTGCCCAAAGGGCAGTCCCTTGTTCTTGATTTGTTACTTATTGTCATGTGTGGGTAACTCATCTCCCCTCCCCATTAAGGGAGGTGAGGATTACATCATTTCTATGCCTAGGATGAGTAGAGTTTTGACTATGAATCGGCTAGAGTTAATTCCATTTACACAATCTCCCATGACCCACAAATCTCAGCAATACCTATGGAATCTCAATCATAGAACCTCGAGAGTTGGAAGAAGCTTTTGAGGCCACCTTAACCGAATCTAGAACTGATTATCAATCAATCAGCACTTAAGTGCCTACTATGTGTCAGGAATTGTGCTAAGCACTGGGATTCTCTCCTGTGCTGTGCAAGGCATTGGAGTACATGTGTTTTACCCATCACTCAAGAGTGAGACAGAAGGTTGGATCTGAGAGCCCCAGGAAGGCAAGCATGTGCCTATCCTGTTGCCACCCTATGCTAAGATCCTCTTTCTGGTCTCTGCTCCTGAATCTGCGATGAACACATGTGTGTGCATTTGCGTGTGTGTGTGTGTGTGTGTGTGTGTGTGTGTGTGTGTGAGACAGGCAGAGAGTGAGACAGCAAAACAGAGACAAAGTGAGAAAGAAGAAAAGGAACTGAAAAAAAGAGGGGCATTTTTCTGTTGTATCTCGTTCTCCTTTCAACTTCAGTCGCCTTCAGTTCTGTCTGACTCTCTGTAATTCCATTTGAGGTTTTCTTGGCAAAGATCCCAGAGTCATTTGCCGTTTCCTTCTCTAGCTCATTTTACTTATGAGGAAATGGAAACAAATCGGGTAAAGTGACTTGCCCAGGATCACCCAGCTAGAAAGTGTCTTCAGGACTAGATTTGAATTCTTGAAGATGTCTTCCTGACTCCAAGTCTAGTCGCTCTGTCTACTGTACCACCTAGCTGCCTTGAAATAAGTATTTGTTGATGTTCAGTCGCTTATCGTGTCCTACTCTTTGTGACCTCGTTTGTTTTTTGTTTTTTGCCAGAGATACTAAAGTGGTTTGCCATGTCTTTTCCCAACTCAACTGAGGCTTTTGTCTAAAGTTGACCCTTTGACTTACCCCTTCTATGTTAGGCTGGGCTTATAGAAGAGCTCAGAGTGCCAGCATGTGGGGGTCTTCTCTCCATTGGCATAAGATTCACTTTCAATAATAATCAAATTACAGAGTCAAAGAATCTCAGAGTTGGAAGGGAATAGAAAGACTCTCTAGGCCATAGGTTCTTTGTGTGTATGTATGCGTGTGAATGAGTACCTTCCTAAGCCTTTAAGTCTCAGATCAAATGCCAACCCCTTTAAAAAAGCCTTCTTTGGGGACAGCTAGATAGTAGGTCCTGGATTCAAATCTGACTTCAGACACTTTCTAGTTGCATGACCTTGGGCAAATTAACCTCAATTGTCTAGTCCTTACTGCTCTTCTGTCTTAGAACTGATACTCAGACAGAAGGTTAGGGATTCAAAAAAAGCCTTCCTTGTTCGCTCCCCTGTTCCCAGCCCCAGATCAGTAAGGCTCTTGCCCTTAGCCCTCACCTAGTCCTTTGTTCTGTAATACTGCTAAGAATTTGGCACGTTGCCTTAGATATGATCATCCTCTGGGATGGTGTTGTTGTTCACTCTTTGTTTTGAAGATGACTAATGACAACATAGGGTGATGTCTTGACTCAATCCTTCATGAATTGGATTTAAGTGAGGAAGAGTCATACAAAGTCATCAGCCTCACTCTCTCTTCCAGAGTCCTCTAGGTCCAGTGGCAAGACAAAAGTCAGGATGCCTAGCAAAGGCCTGGGCTGCAGTGATGACCTTGGGGTCCTCCATGTCTGACTAAGCCCTAAGCGCTTCTTAGCGTCTGCTTCCGCCACCTTCATGCCTCTTGGAACAAATTGTTCTCATCTGCCCCTTCCACCGGGGAAGTCTTCACATGCTTGGGTTAGATCCGCACCCCCCACCCCACTAACACAGACTTGAGGCTTGTCAGTTATCCTCAACCTGGTTTAGCCCATCTACCAAGATGGTTTACTGGAGTATGTGAGTGGTTCTGAGCCACAGGTGTTGGTGTTACCATCCTACCAGATGATATGCTCCATGAGGGCAGGGATAGTGTCAAAGCCCTATGGCATACCTCCCCAGCACCCAGCATAGGGTTTTGTAGACTTAGGTGCTTATCAAACATGCTCATTTTTATTGATAATGTTAACCATTCAGGATTCCTTAGGGCAAGTACTCCCAGGCTTAGCAAAGTGCTTGGCACACAGTAGGAACTCAATAAACACTTTAAATGCTTGCTGAATTGAATTAAATTGATTAGATTTTTTTAAGCCCTTACCTTTCGTCTTGGAGTCAATACTGTGTATTGGCTCCGAGGCAGAAGAGTGGTAAGGGTAGGCAATGGGGGTCAAGTGACTTGCCCAGGGTCACACAGCTGGGAAGTGTCTGAGTTCAGATTTGAACCTAGGACCTCCAGTCTCTAGGCCTGGCTCTCCATCCACCGAGCTACCCAGCTGCCCCCAAATTGATTAGATTTTTAGAAGAAGGGATGAGACTATGGGTAAGCAACCTAGGTTATAACCATGGCAGGGGAAGGAAAAGTAGGGATGCTTTTGGATGAGACTTCTTTTAAGCACACACATTTTTAATGCCAGAAAATCCCAATCTCTTTGACACCGAGGTATTTATTTTGTGACAAGTCAAGCTATTTATGTTTTAGTGATTCTCAGAGCTCCCTACAGATGGCCACACAAAGGGGACAGCTTTTTCAGACATGAGGTGGGAGTTTGGGGGGTGGAAGGGCACCTCACAGTGTTTCCACCTTGCCCTGGGCATGAAAAATGCCTCCTGCTAGCTCTGCCCGCTTGGATGCCCACGTTTGTGAGTCTGGTTGCGTTCCTGTCTGAGGACACTCAGTATGTCTCGGTTGTGCCTTTGTGTGTACTTGTGAACGTGCGTGCCTGCGTTCTTTCGGACTGGTTAGGAGCTAGGCCTGGCCAGGAATACCAAATTCCTTCCTAATAAAAGAGAGGGAGACACCAGCTGCCCAGCTTGGTTTTCTATAGCTAACAAAGCATTGACTTCCAAGGGACCACCAGGAATAGAGGCAGATTTGGGGTGCAGCTTCTGGCGAGGGGCAGTTTAATTCACATTTCACTCCTTTTCTTACAACATTATACTCCTGAACTTGCTCAAGGCCCCAGAAGTGTGAATTAGGGACAGAGAGAGATAGAGACAAAAGATGAAGGGAGGAAAGAAAAGTAGAAAGGATGAAAGAGAGCAAGAAGCAGAAACAAGATGAAAGAGAGAAGCAGAGACATAATAAAAGAGATGGCACAGCAGAGATAGAAGGAGAGACAAAATCAAAGCAGAGAGGTAGAATGAGATGGTGAGAGACAAGCCAGAGTGGAAAAGAATAAAAGAGAGAGAAAGAGAAGACAGAATGACAAAGAAGCAAAAACAGAAAGACAGTGAGAGGCAGAAAGGAGTGGAGCCTGAGATAAAGAATGAGAGGGACAGAAAGAAATGAAGCACCAGAAAGGCAGAGATATATTGAATGAAAACAAGACAGCAGAGAGGGAACAACAGAGAATGGTTTGAAAGAGAGACACTAGAAGGGACAACAGCAGGGGACCTAAAAGAGATGGGGAGTGGGAGGGGTGGGGGGGAGAGAGAGAGAGAGAGAGAGAGAGAGAGAGAGATTTGGAAGGAGAGAAAGGTTGAGAAATCCAGAAAAAGAGAAAGAGACAGAGATGGAGAGATACTGAGACAGAGATAGAGAGACAGCGAGGTAGACAGATGTGGAATGAGAGGCAGAAGGATAGAATAAGGGCTGAGACAAAGACAATGACTGAGAACAGAAGGAAAGAGAGATGCAGAAGCTGAGAAAATGACAAAGGGACACAATGAAGGAGACAGGGAGAGAAGCAAGCAGAGAGAGGAAGAGATCAGGAGAAGCAAAGTCCAAGAGAGGAAGAAAAAGAGAAATTAATGTAGAGGCAGAGATACAGAATGGCAGACAAAGGGAATGATGCACAGAATGAGAGACAGAAGGAAGGACAGAAAAGTCTCTCATGAGAAACAAGCATCAGAGAATGAAAGCTAGAGATTTAAACAGGAGAGAGAGGCAGAACAAACAGATATAGAGTGAGAGAGGAGATAGAAACAGGCAGAGAAAGAGAAAGGGGGAATCAGGGAGGGGAGGGAAGAGTGAGGGAGAGAGGAGCAGAAGGAAGAGCAGAGAAATCACAGAGGGCCAAAAATGAAAGAGGTATAGGAATAGAGAAGAAAGCAAAGACAGTCAGACAGTCAAAGACCAGAGAGAAGCAGAGACTGGGCTGAGAGATACTCTTGGAGGAGGAGGCATCCAGTGGGGGTGGGGGCACTTGGATTCCTGCTGTTGCCTCTGACATTAGATAGCTTAGTAGTGAGACATACTAATTTGTGATTTCAACCAGGTCCTGCCGGATGACTACAAAAAAACAACACACCATTCTAAGTGTCTCTTGCCGTCTGTCATCTTCATTTTGCTTTTGTCTCTGGAATAAAGAGAATCAAAAACTCCTGAGGTGGATTTTTTACCCAGCTGACTTACTCTCCCTCCCTCCTTCCCTCTCTCCCTCCCTCCCTCCCTCTAATTCTCTGCTTTTCTTTGTCTGGGCTTTTTCTCTCTCTTTCCATCCCTCTACTTGCCTGTGCACTCATCTCTGCCCCCTCCCCATCTCCCTGTGTACCTCTCTGGCCCTGACTCTATCTCCATCCATTTCCCTGTCACTGACTCCCTGACCTTGTGTGCCTCTTTCCTGGACTTTCTCTGCACCTGTTCTTTTCCCCACCCCAACCTCCTTCTCTCTCTCTCTTTCTCCTCTTCTTCCTCCTCCTCCTCCTCCTTTTCCCTCTCCCCATCCTCCTCCTCTTCTTCCTCCTCTTCTTCCCCTCCTCCTCCTCTTCCTCCACTTCCTCCTTTCTCCTTTTCCTCCTCTCCCTCCTCCTCTCCCCTCTTTCTCCTTTCCCCCTCTTCCTCCTCCTCCTTTTCCTCCTCCTCTCCCCTCCCCACATCTTGCAGTTCCAGTTACCTGCTAGATCTCCTTTCTGTTGGATCCCTCAGCTTGCCTGCTCTGTCCCAGCCTCCCCGCCCGGGTGCTGGGTTGATGGATGACTGCTTGGCTCTTTGCACTCCCCAGCTGTCTCTGCCGCTCTGTCTGCTGGATTGACAGGGCCCATAAATCACTCTTGAAAGGCAAAGCACTAGGGATAGGGAGCGGAGTAGATGCTGACAAAGCGCCATCCCTAGGAGGTAGGAGCGGGGTGGCAGTGGTTGACTTTGCGGCGGGCACGGGGGCTTGAAGCCCCGAGGCCTGGACTTGGGAAATTATCTTAGTCACAGGCTACTGTTGACAGCTCCAGAGTCTGCTCTATCCATCTTCCCAGAGGACCCAGTGAGAAGAAATAGCTTAATCAGGAGGTAGCAAGCTAGACCCAAGGCAGGACTTCCTGAGGACTTGTTTCACGTGGGAAAGGGGAGCCTCGGGAGGTAGTGAGATCCCGTGCCGTGGAGGTATCGAAAAGTGGGACAGAAATCACTTAGGCAGAGTGCTTCCTAGAGGCAGGAAGGTGGGAGACCTGGATGAGTCACGGAGTGAGGGCAGCATTGCCTGTGATCCTCTCACTGATGGAGGCTCGTCAGAAGTCATCTCATCCGAGTCCTTCAATTGATAAATGAGGAAATGGGCTGGAGGTTGAGTGACTTGTCTAAGGGCACACACTTAGTAAGAAGCAGAGGTGGGATGTAAACTTACATCTCCAGACTTCACACCCAGGGATCTTTCCATCTCCTCTGGCCAGACGGCTGAACAACGACAATTGAATGAGAACCCATGACTAATCGGAAGGCTAGGGGAGCAGAACACACCAGAATTTCATAAAAGGAGCTGGGATTTCATCCCTGTGGGTGTTCATGTGAACTGAACCACCTCCATGCCTTAGTACTCAGTCTCCATGAGTTGTTCTAAGGAAAAGACAAAAAAAATCCCCTGTGGGGTGGCCAAAGGTGTGGAGATGAAGGAGCCTCCCAGGACAAAGCCAGGCTGATCCTCAGCTGGCACCTGCAGCAGGTCACCAATGGGCTCAGTCTGGAAGCTTGGCAGGATCTGTTGGCATAGCCTCGGAGAACTCAGGATCATGTGGGAATGGATGCGGATCAAAACAGGCAGAAACACGACAATTTACCCAGGGGCCACAGCATTTCGAGATGCCAGTTTCTGTAGGGACCAGTTGTATCCCCCCCTCCCCCATTGGAAAATAAATGGTAGACAGGATAGTAGGTGTGAAATGGGTTGGTTTATTTTTCTTAAATGTACTTATGGGAGAGGGGTTCAAGGGGGTGGAAGGAGAGCAGCTAGGCGGCTCAGTGAAGAGTCAGGCCTAGGCTCAAATCTAGCCTCAGACACATCTTAGCTGTGTGACCCTGGGCAAGTCACTTAACTCCCATTGCCTAGCCCTTACCATTCTTCTGCCTTAGAACCAGTACACAGTATTGATTCCAAGATGGAAGGTGAGGGTTTAAAAAAAAAGAAGCATTGGCCAGGTACTTACAATGTATCACAACAGCAAAAACAAGAATGAAACTGCTTGTCCTCAAAGAGCTTATAGTCTATTGGAGAATATAACAGATACACAAATAGGTTTGCAAAATATATACAGACAGTATAAATGCAAGGGCAGCGAGGTGCATAGAGTGCCAACCCTGGAATCAGAAACACTCATCTTCCTGAGTTCAAATCTGGCCTCAGATACTTACTAGCTGGGTGATCCTGGGCAAGTCACTTGACTGTGTTTACCTCAGTTTCCTCATCTGTAAAATGAACTGGAGAATGAAATGGCAAACCACTTCAATATCTTTGCCAAGAAAATCCCAAATAGAGTCATGAAGAGTTGGGTACGATAAAAATGACTGAATAAAAAAATAAATACAATTTATTTTGGATTTTGGAGAGGAGGCACTAGCATTTAGGAAAAACTTCCCTCATTTTAGTGCTCTCCTCTCCCATCTCCAAACCTTCCTTTGAGGGAGAGTATAGCATGTTCTGGTAGAAAGTATTCTGAATTTAGTGTTCGAGAGTCTTGTATATGAATCCCTGCTTTGATATCTACTCCCTGTGTGACTCTGGATAAATCACTTAATATCTCTGTGCCTCAGATTCATCATAATAAGATGAGGAGGTTGGACTCGATGGCTTCTGAAATCCCTTTCAGTTTTAAAGCTATGCTCTTATGAACTTTACATGGTCCCCTATTTCTAGATTGACGTCCCTTCCTCCCTTCCTTCAAGGCTTAACTCAAGCATCAATTCTTTTTCTGATTTCCCCTGTTGGAAGTGATATCTCTCTCTCTTCAAATTCTTTGTAACTCTTTGGCTATGACTGATGGGAGACAGCATGAAAGAGAAGGGAAGAGTACTGGATTTAGAAAACCCGAGTTTATATTCTGGCTTTGCCACTGAGGAATTCTGCAAGCATGGGTACTTCAATTCAACAAGCATTGGTAGTGCTTGTGGGTCCCTTCCCAATTTATAGCATTGTTCTTCTAGATTCCTAATACTCTCTAAAACCACAGCTTATGAGCCCCTACTGATGCATTTACCTTTAATAGTCAGCCAGATGACACAGTTAGTTCCAAGTAAAGATATTGAATGGAATGACACAGTGAGAAAAGGACAAAATTTTCCCCCCATAAATCTGAGGCTTACTCTCTCATAAATACATGTAACAGTGGATTAAGAGCCAGCCCTAGAGATGGGAGATCCTAGGTTCAAATTTGGCCTCAGATATTTTCTAGCTGGGTGACCCTGGGCAAGTCACTTGACCCCCCATTGCCTAGCCCTTACCGCTCTTCTGCCTTGGAACCAACACACAATATTGATTCTAAGACAGAAGGTGAGGGATAAAAATAAATAAATACATGTAACATCATTGGATAAAAAAAGATACATGAGGAATACACATGGAAAGACACATAGATTAGAAGCATGTGCTTAATAAATATTTGTTGATTCATATAGTCCCTACCTTCAAAGAGCTTACTTACATTTTACTGGGCAGGGGTTATTATAAATGTTTAGTACTTGCTTATTGAAATGGAATAGTTGGTATTTGTCAATTGATTCATCAAAAGGCTTTCATTCAACCATAAGTTTTGGGTCTATTGGAAATATAAAACAAATAATCAGACCTAGTTCCTTCCTGACTCACATGCAAGAAACAGAAACTATGTCATGCTGATATATGAATGTATGAATATGAATAGGGAAGAGGGAAATGACCATTGGCACCATGACCTAGCTCAAGCCTTGAAAGGTTATTGAGTATTTTGGATGGAGTTAGGGCAGGAACTTCATGGAAACCAAGAGGGTTGGGATTCTAGGTTTCTCCCCAATCAACATTTTCCCTCAGTGGTTATTTACAAGTCACTAGATTTTTCAGGGTTCTGGTGGATGGGTGTGGTGTGCTTTGAGTGGTCTCACCTTGGGCAAATCACTTCTCTCTGAACTTCTACAATGAAGGAGTCAGGAGAGACAACTCTTTCTGGCTTCTTCTGTTTCTAGATTCTTATGATGCAACAAAAGATAGTCCCAAAGACAGACTAAGTCATTTCTGAGATCCTTTTTAAATACTTTGAGCCTATCTTATGGTTCTGAGAAGAGGCTAGAGGCTGGACTAAATGGCCTGAGGTTTCCTAGGGTCTTGGGAGTTAATGAGTCAGTGACTAGAATCCTATTTAACTTTTGTTTCTCCAGAAGAGTGCTAACAGAGCTGATGGGAGATCCAGAAGATAGAGGAATTGAAAGGTCCATTGTCAGAATCCCAATCCAGGAAACACTTCCCTAGAGCAGGGTAGGGAGTCATTTTCTGGAGGAGAGGATCTGAGTTTTTGGTATTGGATTCAATTAGGGTGATTCTACTTTGTTCCAAGGCACTGACTCCTGGCTGGTCAGGGTACTCTGCTGCCCATAGTGGTCTCCCAGATTACTGTTTCTGGTTCATCCCCAACCTTATGGTGGATGTCATTGCTCTCAAGAATCTTGCCCCGTTCCTGGAGCCCCTCTTCTCTTACTTATTGCTGGCTGTCTTCTCTCTTCCATAGCCTCTTCCTCTTCCTACATTAGCAAGGCATTGGCCCTGCTGAGAGGGCTGGCAAAGATGGGATGAGCTCCCCCGTCTCTCCAAGACTGCCCCCCAATAAGGCAGACTTTTCTCTGAACCCTGCTTCTTAACTGAATATAAATATAGCTCGTTATAGCTCTGTTCTCTGCATGTGAAGTCATTAAAATAGAATGCAAGCCCTTTGAGGGTAGGAGATTGTTTCATTTTTGTCTTTATGTTCCCAGGGCCTAACCTATGATTGACTCATCATGGTCTCAACTCTCAGGGGGTCTGCCCAGCCTGTGTTCTGCATTTATAGGAGTGTCATCACCATCTCAAGCCACCCCCCCCAAAGAAAACTCCCACAGTGCATCTCTTCAGTCCATAGAGGACTCTTTCTGGAGGTTCAGCTAGCAGTTCTGAGATCCCCAAACCTTCTAAGCAGCCCAGGAGTAACTGGGACTATTTTGGTCTCTCGGCTGTGTTTTAATTCCAGCTGTGTGACACTGATCAGCCCTGTGAATGGTGAACCTGGACAAGGATGCCTGCTGCTTAATGAACTAGAGATGGAAAAAGATTGTAGCAGGCAATTCATTTCTGGCGGCTTACATGTGCGTGAGGATCAGCCACGGAGCTGGGGACGTCCACCTCTTCAAAGGCTGTAACCAGCTCAGAATGAGTGATGGCTATCTCAGCCCTCCGTGCGTGCTGGCCATCTTAGCCAGCATCGGAGAATGTCTGCAAGGAGCTGGTCCCTGGGAGGCAGGCAGGGTTGCCTTCTAGGGGCCTGACCTCACCCTAGTGTCTAGGCTGACTCTGGCTGGTCTTTATGGCTGAATGAGAGACGAAAGCAAATATTTGTAACATCTTTGTGTGGTTATTGGAGATTTGGTGGGGTTGAACATTTCTTTTCACTTCTTGTGCCCTGAAGGAGAGCAAACATGGGACTTGCTAATGTTATCTTTTTTTAAAAAATGATTATTATTTAAGTTTGTTTTTGCTTTGTTCAGTCATTTTTCAGCGGTGTCTGACTCTTTGTGACCCCATTTGGGGTTTTCTTGGCAAAGGAACTGGAGTGGTTTGCCATTTCCTTTTCCTTTTTCAGCTCATTTTACAGATGGGGAAATGGAGTCAAGCAGGGTGAAGTGACTTGCCCAGGGTCACCGAGCTAGCTTGCTGCCCTTAGGTAAACAAAGTATTTATTAAATGCTTATAATGCAGGATATATATATATATGTATATATATATATATGCATATGGGACAGTTTCTGCCCTCAAGGTACTTGCATTCTCTTGGAAGAAAACATCTTACCAAGCGATATCAGAAAGCAGAAGGGGCACCAAGGCTGCAGTAGGAAGACTTTTGGAAATAGCCTTGTTTTCAGCTCATGCATTTGATGGCCTCACCTTCCTACAGCAATGGGTCTGAAAAAATGCCCAGAGACCCTGAGCCCTCCAACCTGGGTTCCCTGAGCTCCCATTGCTAGCTTTCTCTTGAGTCCTTACAGAGGCAGGAGCTCTTCCAAGGCCTGGTTCTTTCTTACTCACTACCGTTTGGGGTTGGCGATTAACCGCATGTGTACAAATGACCCCCATGATCAGCCACCCTTTCATGGCCTGATTAGGAAGCAAAGGTTTCTCTTGGGTAGGCTGGTGAGGATGTTGGCTGGAGGGTACAGAGGCCTTGTCCAGAGAGCCCAAGCTCTGAGCATCCTTAAGAGGCCATGGGATGTAATAGAGGGGGCGCGGATTTGGAATGAGGAGATGTAGGTTCAAATTTGGGCTCTGTCACTCACTACTTCTGGGACCTTGGAGTTATTTTTCTTTTCCTTTCTAGGACTTTTATTTCCTTATCTATAAAATGAAGGCGCTGGACTAGGGACATCTAAGGTCCTTTTCAATGGCTCCAATAGAATGTAAATGTCTTGAGGACAGTGGCTGGAGTTGCTTTTTTTTTTTTTTCTCTTTGTATTCCCTAGCTCCTAGCATGGCGCCCAACATCTAGTCTATATTATGATAATATTAAATATTACTTATTAGAACTGAATCTATTGAATTTTAGCTTTGAATTATTTTTATGATCCTGTAAAGTAGGAAGAGAGATAGCATGGGAATGGGCAGAAAGCTAACTTCTAAGTCCAAAAGGCCTATGTTCAAGTCCTACCATAGATGGACACTTGATGACTGACTTAGAGCAAATCACTTAACCACTCAGTGCTCTGAGAAAGTGGGCAGCTGGGTGATGCCATAGTGTAACCTGGAATCAGGAAGACCCAGGTTTCTGAGTTCAAATTTAGCCTCAGATACTTCCTAGCTGTATGACCCTGGGCGAATCACTTCCCCCCATTTGCCTTAGTTTGGGGAAGCCCTGAACTATTTTTAGAGCAGGAATTATAAAATACGTGGCACAGTGAATGGAGTGCTGGCCCCGGAGTCAGAAAGTCTCTTCTTCCTGATTTCAAATCTGGCCCCAGACACTTTCTAGCTGTGTGACCTTGGGTGAGTCACTTCACCCTGTTTGCCTCAGTTTCCTCATCTGTAAAGTGACATGGAGAAGGAAATGGTAAACTACTCCAGGATCTTTGCCAAGAAAACCCCAAATAGAGCTATAAAGAGTTGGATGCAACTGAAAAGACTGAACAATAACAACAAAAACAAAAAATAAGGAGCATGACCACTATGCTGTTTCCATTTATATGAGGCAAGTAGGTAGCCCAGTGGAAGGAAAGGGCACTGGATGACTGAATAATCACAAAGCTCTGGGCAGTTCTCTGAGACTGTTATTGGGAAGATACCAATTTGCATCAACAGGAAGGGATTCCTTAATTGGGAATTCCCCATAGCAGAGAAGTCATGGATCCTTTATTCCACAAATAAACAAATTCATAAATAAAAGAGGGATTCTTTTTGGAGGCGTGAGAGGGCTCTCCCAAGTCTAGGCCTTCTTCTTACTCTCCGACATGAAACTCCCTAAGAGAATACTCCTGGAAGAGAAAATGTGCTGCTTTTCCAGGAGACCAGGGCCTCAAAGTGACAGATGAAATCTTTATTACAACCATTTTATTTGATGTGTGTGTTTGCACGTACAGGCATGGGCTGGGGCACACATCTGGCTCCAAGAAACCCTCCGAAATTCCCACAAACATAGCTCATGAATATGCAATGATGGTGACAGCTATACTTTGCAGTCATGGATTATTTATACATTAAATAACCAAAGCTTCATAAATAATGGAACTGCCACAGTCCTGGGTGCATTTTGATGTTTCCTTCACTCTGTACCAGGTGAAAAGATGGGCCCTGACAAGGGATGGGAATATACCCTGGCATTCTAGGGCTGCCCTTTAAGTCCCCTGGAGAAAAGTGGCATGAGAGAGTTTTGCCCTTTGCCAGGATTGGCTATGTTAATCAATCGATCAACAGATGTTTGCTAAGCATCTACTGTTTACCTCTTGCCATGCCCTATCGGCATTGGAGATAAAAAGGAAGGCAAAAACAACCCCTGCCTTCAAGAATCTTACACTCTTTCAGAAGAGGCAACGTGTATTGAGGATGTTTTTTTTGTTTTTTGTTTTTTTATCCTGGGACTCCATTCTAGGAGCATAGGGCCACAACCAGTAGGCAATGGGTCACACAGTCGCTCAGGGTCACCCAGCTGGGAAGTGTCTGAGGCCGGATTTGAACCTAGGACCTTTCGTCTCTAGGCCTGGCTCTCAATCCACTGAGCTAGCCCAGCTGCCCCTACTTTAGGTTGCAGTTTCTTTAGCAGATGTAGTTTTTACAGGGTGGGGTTGCTAGCCCCACGCCCAACCCTCCTCCTTTTTCATCCGGGCTAGGGACCGTCCTTGGCCCAGGAGTGGTAAGGGTGGGCAATAGGGGTCAAGTGACTTGCCCAAGGTCACACAGCTGGAAGTGTCGGAGGCCGGACTTGAACCTAGGACCTCCAGTCTCTAGGCCTGGCTCTCAATCCACTGAGCCACCCAGCTGAGGATGTTTAGACATATATATTTACTAAGCACCTACCGTATGCCACTCACCATATTCTATCAGCATTGGAGATAAAATAATCCTTGCCTTCAAGAAGTTTATATTCTTTCAGAGGAGACAACATGTGTTGGGAATGTTTAGAAGGCAGAAGAGAAGACTTATGGCCGGACGATAACATGATTCGTGTCTCCAAGTATTTGAAGGACTTTTCCTTAGAAAGGGATTTGATTTGTTCTGCTGGGGTCCCAAAGTCAAAACTGAGAATGATGTGATGAGTAGGGAGTGCGGTGCAGAGGGGAGAGTCACAGGGAGGTAGACTTCAGCTCAATTTCAAGAAAGAACTCTTCAAATCTGAGCCATGCCAAAGGGCAATAGACTGTCTTGGTGGTGGATTCCCCAGAGATCACTAAAAATCTTTAGGTAGGGGATAGATGAGCAAAACAAGCATGGTTCAGTAGAGATTCCTTTTGAGGTTTGGGTTGGACTAAGTGGTTTGTGAAGTCTCCTCCATCTTTGAAATTCTCCATGTGTCATTTTGAGTATTGCAGAACATTCATAAAATTGGAGGGCCCAAGGGGACCCACACAGAGGTATATTTGGGCAGTTGGATGTGTCTGCCTTTTAGAAAGTTCTTTTCTTGTTGGAAAGAAAGCCTTCAAGTACATGCATGCATAGCAGCATATTTTTATTTCAGACTGATTTAAATATCATCTAGTCTACTACCCCTTTATTTGACATAAGGGGAAACTAAGGCTCAGAGGGCAGGAATGAATGGCTCAAGGTCACATAGCTAGTAAGTGATAGAGTTGGGAATTGGATCCTGGTTCCCTGACTTCAAATCCAATATTCTTGCAATATACCATGCTACTTCCACTAGGCTGTGTCTGTAAAAATCCTTCATGCTATGGCTCAGTTCAGCTCCAAGCTGACAGTTGGCAGTATGGATTTAGAGGGGGTGAAGGTCAGTGTCTGATTAAACTTATGGAATTTGGGAGTTGCTGGTGACATTGCAGCTGCAGAGCAAGGGGATCAGCACACAAGTATGTTTTTCTAACCTAAATGTAATGTGGGGTAGTGGATAGAATGCTGGACTTGGAGTCAGAAAGACCAAAGTTTGAATCCTTACTCTGGCACATACTAGTTGTGGCATCATGTCCAAGTCACTTGACATCACTGAACCACAGGCAACTAAAATATGGATGGGTTCCCATCTGGCATAAAAAGATAGGTAGATTGATAGATAAATGGATGGATGAATGGTTGGATAGATGGATGGAAGGATGGATAGATAGATGCCATAGATATATATGGTCTAAAACTATAGACAGTTTCCAATATGGCATAGGTAGATAGATAAACAGACACACAGATGGCAGACAGATAGATAGATAATTAGATAGATGGCATAAATAGGTATAGTCTCAAACTATAAGTGGGTTCCTATCTGGCATAAATATATATGTAAACAGGCAGATATAGACAGCAGACAGGCAGACAGATCAATAACTAGATAGATGGAATAGATAGATAGCTGTAGTCTAAAATTATAGATGGGTTCTCATCTGGCATAGATAGAAAGATAGATGAATGGATGGATTTATAAATCACTTGCTATGGGTCAGGCT
This sequence comes from Gracilinanus agilis, assembly GCF_016433145.1. Lineage (NCBI taxonomy): Eukaryota > Metazoa > Chordata > Mammalia > Didelphimorphia > Didelphidae > Gracilinanus > Gracilinanus agilis. The sequence goes on from NC_058132.1 coordinate 46,348,382, forward strand.
CTGTGTGCAATGCCAAAGTTGCAATTACAAAAAGAAAAACAACTCTTGCCCTTAAAGAGCTTATATTCTTTTTCTAAAATTCAATTTTATTTATTCTCAGATTCAAATTATCTTTCCCCTTTCCTTCTTCTACCCTTTGAGAAGACAAGAAAAACAAAATCCCTTATAAATAGGTATGGTCATGTAAAACATTAGCATGATGCATTAGCCATGTTCAAGAAAGAAAGAAAGAAGGAAGGGAGGGAGGGAGGAAGGGAAAGAGAAGAGAAGGGAAGGGAAGGGAAGAGAAGGGAAGAGAAGAGGAGAGAAGAACAAATGCTTTCCTCTGCCCTCTGAGCCAGTCCATTTTCTCCACTTGGGTGTGAGTGTCAACATGTTCATCATGAATCCTCTGTAACTAGTGGTTTGGTCAGAGCTCCTAAGTCTTTCACAGTTAGTGATCTTTTACATTGTTTTATGTATAAATTGTTCTCCTGGTTTTGTATGGAGCTTACATTCTAATGTGGAAGACAACACATTAAGGGACCCTAGAAAGAAAAGAAGAAACCTAGAATTGCATGGTATGGAGATGACCAGAAATTGGTGTGAAGGCCTGGTATAGCAAGCTGCGGTGTAAGCTCTGTAAGTGTGAAAAAGGGGTTTTATGGGTTCAAAGGTGGTCGCCAGAGGATTGAACTATTATCAATCCTTAATTAAGAATAATCTCAAGTCAAAATTGACTTTTATGGGAGTTTATTTACAATTAGGAAGGTTGAAGGTGGGAAAATTTAGAGAGAGAAACTCTGGCCCAGACCAGGTAAGAATTTAGAGGCCCAGCAGAGGGGCACAGAGGTTAATTAAACAAGGCTTCTAGCCACCAGGCCTTTTACAATTAGAGAGGCGAGAGAGGCCTCCCTGAGGGTAGAGCCTCCAGAAACACCAAGGGAAGAGAGAGAGAGTCAGCCTAACTTACCCATGTGACAATTCAAAGGGAAGCAGTCAGAGGTCCCACCAGTCTCAGCATTCCAACCCTCCTCCATGAACCAGAAGAGATCCTCACCAGATGCTCTCTTCTACCCAAGACCTCAGCTGACTGAGGACCTTCTCCTTTTAAAGGGGTCACTTATGTGTCACTTTCTGTTCCTCCCTCCTAATTTGCATGTCCAATCACAATAAATGATTCTCATAGTACTGCCTAGGGGGCAGTCAATTAACACTAGCACACTTGGGTTATGGACCTCCCAGAATTAGAGGTGTTCTCACCTTTGGTGATTAAACCTAAAGATGGGCAGTATAGACTTAATCTAATTATCACAGCTCATCATCAGAACACAGAAGTCTGAATTTCCTCTGGAAAAGAGATGAGATGATAAATATGATCATTCTTATTCTAATTCCACAGGTCCTGAGGAAAATAGGAATCTTCTTCCCCTCAAAATGGGCATTATTACCCATATTACCAGTCTGCCATTCCTTCAGAAAGGTGACTCAGGAGTCAGGGGCGGAAGACATGCAGGTAAGTACAGTCAAATGTGGCTAAGTAAAGTGCAGTCTTAAAGGCTGAATATTCAGGCATCAGAGTTCATTCTCAAATACCTCTGTTCTTTCTAGAGGCTGCTTAGTATAAAAGAGAGAATTCTGGGTCTGGATTCAGAATTACAGAATGTTAGAGTTGGAAGAGATCTCAGAGACCATCCATTTTTCCATCCATCCATTCATCCATCCATCCATCCATCCATCTATCCATCTACTCATCTATCCATCCATCCACCCATCTATCCACCTACCCCGCTTATCTATCCATCTTTCTATGTATCTGTATCTGTCCATATGTCCACTCATCTATTTATCTTTCCATCCATGTACCCACCCACCCATCCATCTATCCACCCATTCATCCATCTATCTATCCATCCATCCATCTGTCTGTTCATCCATCCATCCCTTCATTCCTTCATAATTATTATGTCAGGCACTGTTGTAGGTGCCAGGGAAGCAGAGACAAAAGCTAAAACCCCTGATCTCAAAGAGCTCACTTTTTATTGTTTAGACTGAGCCTCATGTACACCTATAAACAAGCACAAACTATTTACATAAGAATTTACAAAGTAATCTGGGGTGGGTGGGAACTAGTGAGCTGGCAGGTAGGTGGTACGGTGGATAGAACATCAGATCTGGAATCAGGAAGACCTGAGTTCAAATCCAGCCTCACACATTAGCTGTATGATCCCGGGCAAATTGCTTAACTTCTGGTTGCCTCACTTTCTTCTTCTGTAAAATAAGAATAATAATAGTACTTTCCTTCTGGGGTTGTTGTGAGGAGAGATGGGTAGACCAATAGGTGGCCAGATGGATGGAAGGAATGGCTGGTTAGATGGAAAAATGGATGAATGCTGAGGTCTCTTCCAACTTTGAATGAAATGAGATAATATTGGTAAAGTGCTTAGTCCCGTGTTTGGCACATAGTAAGTGCTATATAAATGTCAGGTATTATATTGTTGTTAGCTACTGGGAGATCAGGAAAGGCTGCATGGAGAAGGAGGCATCTGACCTGTTTTGAAGGACACTAGGGATTCTAAAAGGCAGCTAAGTAGTACAGTGAATAGAGTGCTGGGCTTGGAAATCAGAAAGATCTGAATTCAAATGTGACCTCAGACACTTACTAGTTAAGTGACTATGGACAAGTCAATTTCCTCATTTGTCAAATAAACTAGAGAAGGAAATGGCAAACCACTCCAGTATCTTTGCCAAGAAAACCCCAAATGGGGTCACAAAAAGTGAGACATGCCTGAAATGGCTGTACAATAACAAGGATTCCAAAAAGTAGAAGTGAAGTAAGAGGGAATTCTAGGTCAGTGGACAATGATCCATCCTTAATGATCCCCTCTCTCATATATCTGATGTGGTCATCCAAAGCCTGACTAAAAGCTCCAGTGAGAAGAAAGCCATTAGCCCCTGAGGCACTCTATTCTAGTTTGGGTTAGCTATAAATGTTAGAAATGCTTCCTTAGACGGAGCCAAAATCGACTTCTCTATATTTACTCTGTGTTGCTCCTTGTTCTGCCCTCTGGGTCAAACGGAGCACATCATCCTTTTTATGCATGACAATTCTTCATATGTAGGGTGTTTTCTTTCAGTTCTTCAGATACTTGAAGGCAGTATCTTTCCATCCCTGTATTTCCCCCCAACCCTTATCCTCCTCGCCCCTGCCAGGCTTCTCTTCACCAGGCTAAATAGGCCTTGTTCCTTCCACTGATCCTCATACGTCCTGAACTTGGGGTCCTTCATCCCACTGGGTATCCTCCTCTGGGTCCTCTATAGCAACTGGCTTGGAATCCTACCTCTGAGGCTTGAGCATGGGCCTCTCATCTTTTTTGAACCTCAGAATCACACAGTTTCTGAGTTAGAAAGGACCTCAGAACCTATCTGGTCCAAACTGTGCTTGAACATGGATATCCATTTCTTCATATGAACAAAATGGAGCACTTGTGGGTAAGCCACTTACAGGGATCCGAGGGATGTCTAGGACTTTTCAACTCGACTGTAAGCTCCATGAGGACAGGAACTATGTCTTATTTGAGCTTGGTATCTCCTTCTGCATATAGCACAGGAGTAGCAGTTGCTTACTAAATGTTTGTTGAATGGATAAATGGTTCATTCCTGGAGGGGGAGTTTGTTGGAATATGCTTCGCACATGTATTTGAGGGAAGAGAACGAGCAATTATTATTATTATTAAACCTGTTACCTTCTGTCTTAGAATCAATACCATGTGTTGATTCCAAGGCAGAAGAGCAGCAAGGACAAAGCAATGGGAGTTAAGTGACTTGCCCAGGGTCACACAGCTAGGAAATGTCTTAGACCAGATTTTATCTCAGGATCTCCCATCTCTAGGTCTGGCCCGCCATCCACTGAGCCACCTAGCTTCCCCCATTATAATTATTTTTTTAAACCATTATCTTCTGCCTTGGAATCAATACTACATATTGATTCCAAGGCAGAAGAGTTGTAAAAGCTAGGAGTGGGGGTTAAGTGACTTCCCCAAAGTCTGAGGCTAGATTTGAACACAGGACCCCCGGTAAGCCTGACTCTCTTCCCTGCTCCTGGAAGAAGCAATTATTAAGCACTTACTAGGTGCCAGGTACCATGCTAAGTGCTTTACAAATATGGTCTCATTTGAAGTTAAAGTTGAATGTATTATCTAATGATAGCATTGAGTGCTGGAAGGAACTTGGAGATTATCATGTCGCTCTTCAACCATGTCCAACTCTTTAAGATCTCATTTAGACCTTTTCTTGGTTGAGATACTGGAGTGGCTTGCCACTTCCTTCTCTGGCTCATTTCACAGATAAGAAAACTAAGGTAAAGAGGATGAAGTGACTTGTCCAGGGTTACCGAGCTAATAAGCGTCTGAGGCTAGGTTTGAACTCAGGACTTCCTGGCTTCAGGCCCAGTGCTATATGCACTATCTAGCTGTCTGAGATTATTATAGAATTATAGATAAAAAGATGGAAGAAACATTGAAGGTCTAACTAATGCATTTAGGAACCTGGATGGTACAATGGTTAGTATATTGTACTTGGAGTCAGGAAGACCTGAGCTCAAATCCAGCCTCAAACATTATCCTGGGTAAATAATTTCACCTGTCTGCCTCTGTTTCCTCATCTGTAACATGGGAACAATAACACTTATCTTATCCTCACAGTGTTGTAGGGAGCATCAAATGTGATATCTATGAGCTTCAAAGCATACTATAAAAGTTAGTTATGTTTTTAGATACCTTATCATGGTTTCTCTTAAATTTCTACTATGTTCTTTTTTGTAAAAGTTCAGAAAACAGTATGGATTTAGAGGATCCAACCCATGAGGTCATAGATTTGAGCTGAGAGAGATTTCAGAGGCCATCTACTCCAACATTTTAAGGATGAGGAAACTGAGGCTTGCAGAGGTACAATGAGTTGTCCAAGGGATTTTTTTAAACCCTTGCTTTCCATCTTAGAATCAATTCTGTGTATTGGTTTCAAGGCAGAAGAGCAATAAGGATTAGGCAATGGAGGCTAAGTGACTTGCCCAGGGTCACACAGCTAGGAAGTGTCTGAGGCTAGGTTTGAATCCACGATTTACCATTTCTAGAACTGGCTCTCAATTCACCAAGTCACCTATTTGCCCCTAGCCACAGGATTGTGAAAGGTTCTTAGCTCTACCAATGACTGTCTATGACTTTTGACAGGTCACATCCCCTCTTGGAGACTCAGTTTCTCCATCTCAAAATGAGAAGAGTCATTCATGCATTTAAGATACTTCACAGGGACAGAGCAAAGAGACTATAACTTCAACATGCTGAGCATCTCTTGGCATCAAAGAACCAAGGCTGGGCAGTGATGAACCTGAGCTCCCCTACTGGCTGCTGAGAAGTAGAAAAGAGAATGGCGAGCAGCTGGTCCCCTGTGATGGTGATGCTCTGCCTCCCTTTGCCACAGCTGTACAGCTCAGATGTGAGTCGGGCACCTGCAGCTCTGGCCCGAGGCTTGCATCCCTGGAGCTCAGAAGAGAGACACCTTCAGGGCAAACTAATGAGCCAGGACTGCCAAACATCTACCCAGCTCCCATCCCCTTCCTCATCCAGGCTTACCTAGTTTCATTTCCTGCCCCTAGGTGGTCCCAAGGGAAGGAAGGACAGTCAGCCCCCCTCTCCCTGCTCCCAGATCCAGGCTGGAATCTTTTAATATCAAATCAGTAAAAGTGTCAGGGGCTTGCAGCTTAACTGCTAAAAGGGATGATTCATAACCCTGAACCAGGCACAGAATATTTCCTCCCCTTCCCTCTGGCCCACCCCAGGAGAGAAAAGAGATAAATTACTGTCATTGCTTTTTATGGTACATATAATCGGGCGGCAACATGGAGGCTCAACTCATCTCAAAGTCATTTACAATGAATTATTCATTTGGCTAAAAAAAAAAAGTCTTCAACAGGAAAGTGGCGGGGAAAGGCCTCTCCTCTCTGGTTTCAGGCTGCCCTCCCAGATGCTAAGGCCCCTGAAGGACAGAGAAGCCTGCTTGGTAATCCTTCAGGAGAGTCCCAGAGAGGAGAAGTCGGTTTCCTGGGGTAACACAGCTAATCCGTGGCACTGCTGGACCGTGAAACCCAGATCTCCCAGTTCCTAAGCCCAAGAAAAGCTTAGTCAGGAGAGACCTGGTCAATGATCCTCCAGGCATGGATTAAGGGGTCTCAGAGTCCAGAAAGGTCATCTAGTATAACTCTCTTGTTTTGTATTTGGAGAAAGAGACTCTGAGTGGGCTTCTCCTCCTGTGCCTTGCCCAGGGTCACCCAGGGATTAAGGGGCAGAGTAAAGATTCAGACTCGAGACTTCTGAGTCCAAAGCCATTTCACCCCAGACACCTTCTGATTTCCTGCCCCAAACTCATGGACAATCTAAGCCTCTACCAAGTGTGTCTCCCACACACATTTTCCTTCCTTGCCTTTGGGGTTTTCATTCAGAACTGCTGAGAGGTGAATGGCCTGGCAAAGGAATAGAGAGAGGAATAAGCCCAGGATCTGAGTGTTACCTGAACCAGGTATCTCCTCTCTGCTCATTGCCCAACTCTCTGAAATAGAAGATGCTCTTTAAATGTTTGGTGAATGAATGAACGACTCTTGTTTAAGCATGCCCTTCCCTTTCTTAATTAAGAGCACTATGAAGTTGCAAAGCACTTTACAAATATCTTTTTTGATCTTTACAATAACCCTGGGAGACAGGTGCTATTATCTCATTTTATAGATGAGGAAACTGAGGCAGAATTAAATGACTTGCTCAGGGACATACAGCTAGTAAGGGTCTGTGGTTGAATTTGAACTTGGGTCTTTCTGACTCCAGATCCAGACTCAAGGTCTTCTAGTGCAACTGCTTCATTTTGGAGAGGGGAAAAAGAGATTACAAGGAGGAAAGTGACTTGCTTAAGAAACTACTAGTTGTTTTAAGGTCTTGGGTCACTAGAATCCAGTGCTCTTTTTGGTCAATATATTATTTTTTCTGTTGTGTCCAACTCATTATGATTCCATTTGGGATTTTCTTGACAAAGATATTGGAGGGGTTTGCCATTTCCTTCTCTGGCTCATTTTACAGATGAGGAAACCGAGGCAAACAGGTTGAAGTGACTTGCTCAGGATCACCCAGCTAGTACATATCTGAGACCAGATTTGAATTCAGAATGCATCTTCCAGACTCCAGGGACAGCTTGCTATCTATCCCACTGCACCATGTAGCTGTCCCAATAGGATCAAAGAAACATGAAATCCAGGATTTAGAACAAGACGGAATCTAGAATATAGCACAACCCCCTTGTTTTGCCCCCCTCCAAAAAAAGCCATTTTTAGGCTTAGAGATAGAGCAGTGACTTGTCTAAGGTCACATAAGCAGTAAACAGCTGAGGCAGAATTTGAATCAAGATCTCCCAGCTCCAAATCCTCTTTCTAGGACTTCACTATGGTCAGCCCAACTGACTATGCACTTTTGGGGTTTTACAGAGAAAGCTATCAATCAGAAACTCGCCACAAAAGTCATAGGTCTAACAGTTGCAAGGAGGGAAGGCTACATATATTATTTAAAAATCCTTACCTTTTGCTGTAGAATCAAAACTAAGTATAGGTTTCAAAGCAGAACAGTAAGGGCTAGGCAGTTGGGGTTAAGTGACTTACTCAGGGTCACACAGCTAAGAAGTGTTTGAACTCAGGACTTTCCATTTCTAGGTCTGGCTCTCTATCTCCTGAGCCACTCATCAGTCACAGAGCAGCCCCAGGATTCACTCTGTCAGGGTATTTAGTACCTTCTTCCAACTCTAGACCATCAGCTCCTAAATAATTTATTTCAGTCATTTTGGTTGAGTCCAATTCAACACGATCTCAGTTGGAGTTATCTTGACAATATATTAGCAGATCCAAGAAATATAGAATTAGGAGTGGTTTACCATTTCCTTCTCTGGTTCATTCTACAGATAAGAAAACCGGGACAAACAAGAGTAAGTGACTTGTCCAGGATCACACAACCAGTGTCTGAGGCTGGATTTGAACTCAGGAAGACGAGTCTTCCTTGCTCCAGGCCTGGTACTCTGCACTATGGCGCCATCTAGTGGCCAAATTAGTGGTCCAATTCCCCTTTGCTGTCCTTCTCCAGGAGACAGTATCACAAAAGGGAGGAGAATTCACAATTCATCCTGGTTTCTTGTTAACAAGTTAGGCTTCCATCCAATTAGCACAAAGAGCTCTTCCGAAGGAAGATGCACAACTAAACAGGGCTTCCCAGCTTTGAATTACAGAGTATTATAAAGTTGAAGAAAATAGAATCTGGGACCACTTTTCTGCCTTGGAGCAGTATTGACTCTAAGACTGAAAGTGAGGGTTAAAAAACAAAAACAACATATTGCACTGCTCATGAAGCCTCACTGGCTCCCTAGCGCCTAAAACTTCTCAGATTGAATGCCCTTCATTGGATGGGGTCATTATACATTCTCCCTCATACACTTGACACTCTGGTCAGGGATGCTATTTCTGGTGTTTTTAAAAATAATACCTTATTATTTCTCTTCTTCTATGTAAATGCAATTTTAATATATTTTTTAAAAGTTCTGAATTCCAAATTGTCTCCCTTCTTCTGATTGTCCCTCTCTCCCTGCTCTCTCCCTTTGCTGAAATGGTAAGTAATCTGATATAGATTTTACATGAGTAATTATATAAAACATTTTAATATTAGTTATTTTGTGTAAGAGATTTCAAATTAAAAACAAAAAGAGTGAAAATTAAATAAAGTATGTTTCAGTCTGCATTTGGATTCCTTCAATTCTTTCTTGGAGAGCAGATGGCATTTTTCATCAGGAGTCTCTGGGATTGTCTTGGGTCACTGCATTGCTGAGAATAACTAGGTCATTCACAGTTGTTCATCAAGAAATAGTGCTGTTACTGTGTACATTGTTTTTCTGGTTCTGCTCACTTCACTCTGCATCAGTTTGTGTGAATCTTTCCAAATTTTTCTGAAATTGTCCTATTTGTCTTTTCTTATAGCACAATAGTATTCCATAACTATCATATACCACAATTTGTTCAACCACTCCCCAAGTGATGGATAGAGGGACGCTCTTCTTCTCTGTACAGGCTTTCCCATCTCCTTCCACCAAACCTTTGAATGAGCTGTTCTCTCATGTTTGGGATGATTGATGATCTCCCACCTTACTTTATTTTTTGGAAAACTCTATCTTTTTAAGCTCCAGTGAAGGGTCACTTTCTTTTCTGATTCTTCTGATTCAGTTCTTAGTGCCTAACACCCTTTCTACTATATATAGCTTGGTAGAGTGCCCAGAGCTAAAAAGATGTGGGTTCAGGTGCCAAATCTGACACAAACTGTCTGTGTCGTCCTGGGCAACATTTAATACCTCAATGTCCCAGTTAATTCTTAGGAGTACCACAGTGCACAGAATGCTGAACCTGGAGTCAGGAAGACCTGAGTTCAAATCCAGTCTCAGATACTAACAGTGTGACCCTAGGCAAGTCACTTAATTCTGCCTCTGTTTTCTCATAATAATAGCATATTATAATATATAATATGTATATATCATATATGTATATAATAATAATAATAATAATAACAGTTTCCTTCCGGGATCATTGTGAGAATCAAACAAGATAACATTTATAAAACACTTAGCACAGTGATTAGCATGTAGTAGGTGCTATATAAATGTTGATATTATTGTTATAATGATTATTTTTATTGTTATTAATGATCTTGATAATTATATAATAATATAACCATACAATAATAGTTATAGTAATAATAAAACAAATACAGTATTAATAAATAATAATATAATGTATAGCATATTATTATATCAATTATATTACTATAACAATATATAATATAATAAATATACTATAATAATAAATAACAAATAACATAATAAAAAACAAAAACAATATTAATTTTATTTTATTTTTTATTATTATTCTCCAAGATACAGAGAAAGTGCTGACTTGGTAAAGGGAGTTTCTTCACATAGAATTCTCCATACCAATAAAACTACAGGTTTAGTCTTTGACCTAAACCCTGTGTTTTCTAATTTGTGAACTTGTATCACATTCCCTGCCCACTTCTAACCATTTCAGAATGTAGGTTCCTCACTATCCTCATCCAGAGAAAGAACTGTGGGAGCAGAAACACAGAAGAAAAACATTTGCTTGGTCACATGGTTCATTGGGGTTATGATTGGAGATGTAGACTTGATCATCCTAGTGCAAATGCTAATAATATGGAAATAGGTCTTGATCAATGAATGACATGTAAAACCCAGTGGAATTGCTTGTAGGCTAAGAACATGAATCATGTAATCATGGAAAAATATTCTAAATTAATTAAATAAAATTAAAAAAAAGAATGTAGGTACCTTGAGGGCAGAGACTATCTCACTTTTGTCTGTGTCCCCAACACCTGGCATAGTGCCTGGCACTTAATTCATACTTGGTTTTTTAAAACTCTTCTGTTTTAGTATTGATTCTAAGACTGAAGAGTGGCAAGCTCTAGGAAGTTGGGGTTAAGTGACCTGCCCAGGGTCACACAGGTAGGAAGTGTCTGAGGTCAGATTTGATCACAGGTCCTTTCAACTTCAGACCTGCCACTCTGTTCACTGTGCCACTAGTTGCCCTTGAAGACCTAGGTACTTACAACAACCTCATGAGGTGATATCTTGACTTATTCATGGGTTGGATTTAAGCAGGGCAGAGTTGCACAAAGTTGTCAACCTCACTCTCTCTTCCAGAATCATCAAAATTCAGTGGCAAGGCAAGAGCTAAGATGACTGGTGATGACCCTGGATGCAGTGGATGGCCTTGACTTCTTCAATGTCTGACCAAGTTGCTCCACAGTGTCTGCTTTGACTGCCTTCATGGCAGTTGAAACAAATTGTTCTCATCTGCCCCTTCCACTGGGGAAGTCTTCACATGCTTAAGGCAGACATCCTCTAAGTCATTGATAGATTTGAAGCCTGTTGGCTACCTTCAGCCTGGTTTAACCTGCCAATTAAGACCCAACATGGGTGATACTTTGGTGTTTGAAATAGAGAAGCTTAATTGGTTGATGAGAGAGAGAGAGAGAGAGAGAGAGAGAGAGAGAGAGAGAGAGAGAGAGAGTGAGTGTGTTGAGGAAGGCTCCCTTGGAGATTCTAAATATGGAGTTTGTTGTTGTTCAGTCATTACAGTCATGTCCAACTCTTTGGGATCCCAGGTGGGATTTTCTTGGCAGAGATGGTTTATCGAGGTGTGGCTACTGCTTATGCTACAGCTTCTGGGCATCTTAGGTGAGAACTTGGTGGTATGTAGACACCACAGGTGGATGAGCAACCCTGAAAAGAATTCAACAAGCCCTCACAGCAGAGGTACTAGTCTTCCCTGAACACCTCATACATTCTGTCTCTGACTCTGTCTCTCTCTGATTCTCTCTGTCTGTCTCTGATTCTCTCTGTCTCTCTCTGTCTCTTTCTGTCTGTCTCTGTATATATCCTAGAAAGCCCCCTCTTAGTGGGATTTTCTCACTAAGAGTGTGCTTTCTAGAAGGGTGAGTGGCCCAACATTTGGGAGGTGGGGAGTCCTGACCGATGCCACTCAAATCCCACCATCCTGGACTATGGACATCTTCAGTTTTGCCTTGAGTCAGAGCCAGATTTCTAGCACTGAGAACCTCCCTGTAGGAAGTTGTGTCTAAGTGACCTGTTGAGAGCTCTCCCTAGGTGCTGCCAGGTGAGGCAGAGAAAACACTTTCCATTATGGCTTTGAGGACCACATCTCAGCTGCCTCCAAATATTACTTCTATTGCCCTCTCCCTGTGCCCCAGGAGAGCTGAAGAAGAATGGCCAATCTGTTTTCTACTCAGCTAGACACTTCAAAGCAGTGACACAACAGAAACCTTTTGAAAATGCCAATAAATAAATAAAAATAATTTTAAGGGTTTGTCACCATGGAGACCAAGGGTGTGGATGGTCACCATGGAGACCCTCAGAAACACCCTCTGCTGAGAAGGATTGTGAGCCGGATCAGACCCAGGTGCTGATTTGTTACTATTGAGGAAAAACAAAACAAAGCCCCAATAGAGGGACAGCCCCACATGCAGAATGGTTGGATTTCATGGAATTTAGGATGAGAAGGGACTTTGGAGGTTATCTAGTTCGATCCCCCTCATTTTACATATGGAGAAACTGAAGCCCAAAGGGTTAAGTGACTTCTCAAGGCCCTTCAGGTAGTGAGTGGCAGAACAGGGGTTTGAACTAAGGCCCTTGGATCTCAGCCACTCCCACCATCCACTCTACCTCCCTCTTTTGGGAGCCAGTAAGTTTCTGAACAGGAATTCCATCTCCCTGCTCCATCATCTGAGCAAGGGGCAGGACAACTGCCATTAGGCTATCCTTCTCACCTTCTGGCCACAGAAACCCAAAAGACTTCTGAGCAATGGGCTTCCTTGCCCACTATGCCCACAGGACTGAGAGAGGGAGCTCAGCCTCTTTCCCTGTAATTGGTCTTTAGGGGTCTCCATGACAACATATTCCCCCATAATGGAAACGGAGACATTGCCAAGCAAGTCCCACCCCACCCCCATGCCCAACTAAGAAAGGGCTTCGAGGGCATCTGTCACCTGGGCAACCAGGCACCCTCTGCCCCACTTCCCAACCAACCAAACCTAGACAGACTCCTTTGCCAGGGGAAAAGATGGGATCTCCATGGCAACCCAGCTCCCCTCCCCCTGCTGCCATTCCCCTTCTCCAGGGCATCTGCCTTCCTAGGGCTCTCAGTGATTACCTTGAGCATGATGGGCCCACTTGATTACATGATGGTGTCTGGTTTCTGTCTCCAAGAGGACTAGATCAGTAGGAGGACCTGGGAGAGGCAAATTAGATAATTCTGGACGAGCCTCTTGTTCTTGTTTGTTGTTTACAGATGATTCTGGTCTAGCCAAAAGCTACCACATCTGCCTGGTTTTCTATCACTAAAAGCTTCGCCTCAGCCTGGTGCTGATTCTGAAAACCCAGTAAGGGAATGTCTGGTAAGTAAATTATTCATTCAGACTTGAAACCAAAGAATAGACATGGCCCTGTTAGAGGTCTGAATAATAGAGAAGTCACACCACCTGCCCTGGGGAAGAGAAGAGGCCTTTCAGTTCCCAGACCTGGCTTGGAGATCATTCTAGTAGTGAGCTCTGGACCCAGTGGCCCAAGAACTTTGTGAATCTTGGTAGGGGCAGCTGCAGTGCTAAATGCACCCATAGAAATGGGAAAAAGAAATGTTCTTAGGGGTCTCTTTACTCCCAGATCTATGCCCGTTCTTCCCTCTTCTCATCTCTCTCTTATCGTGATAGGATGGAAAATATCTTTTGGATGTTGTTTTTATTTCCTTGTAGTGTGAGATAGGAGGAGGAGAGTGGTCAACCTTTCTTTGCCTCTGCTTTATATACCGGCCACAACCTGCCTGGTTCTTCTCTCTGTGCCTCTTCCCCCGGGACCTTGCTCCTTTTCCAGAACCCTCAATAACTGGAAATTGCCATGATAGAGATCTCTTTGGCTCATCTTCAGTGCTCCCTGCCTATGACATCAAAGCTAGGCAACTAATTAGACTAGCTTGAGTAAGGCCCTGTCCCTCTCATAAAGTCTCTGGCCCTCTCATACCAGGGCCAGGATCTAGTTATTCTCAAGTCAAATTGGAGGGAATGAAGAGAACCAAGTCTGGAGGACAGCCTCTTGCAGGATCTTAAGCCCCATTCTTGTCCCGAAGATCATTGTACCCAAGCCTTGGAAATTCCTCTCTGCCGTCAGAGACAAGGATGCCTTCCCTTCCCCTCCTAGCTGCTGTGAACCAGTTCTGGCAATCTCTCTGAAGGCTTTGTTCTGACTATATCATTTACCCTGACCCTCTTTTCTCTCTCTGTCCCTAAGTTCCTCATGCCCAAGGTTGCTTCAAATTAAGCCCCCTGCTTTCCCTTACAGAAGTTAAAATATGTCCTTAATAAAGGCTGATTGCTTTAGCATTGATGACTGCTCTGACTCTTCTATGATATCCTTCAAGTCCCCCAAAGCAGCTTCAATGAACTCAAAAATCCTACCTCTCCCATCCATCCCAGATGAACCAGATGAATTCTTGGTTTCTCCTTACTCAAACCTGTTGTCCTTAAAGGACCAGAAACTCACTAGAATCGGATCTCTTTGAGGGCAAGACCATGTCACTTTTGTCTTTAAAGACATGCCCCCTTCCCCAAGCATAGTGCTTATCACATGGTAAATTGTTTTTTTTTTAAACCCTTGTACTTCGGTGTATTGTCTCATAGGTGGAAGATTGGTAAGGGTGGGCAATGGGGGTCAAGTGACTTGCCCAGGGTCACACAGCTGGGAAGTGGCTGAGGCCGGGTTTGAACCTAGGACCTCCTGTCTCTAGGCCTGACTCTCACTCCACTGAGCTACCCAGCTGCCCCTGTTTTTTGTTTTTAAACCCTTACCTTCTGTCTTAGAATCAATACTGTGTTATTGGTAAGGGCTAGGCAATGGGGGTTAAGTGACTTGCCCAGGGTCACACAGCTGGGAAGTGTCCAAGGTCAGATTTGAACCTAGGACCTCCTGACTCCAGGTCTTACTCAATCCATGGAGCTACCAGCTGCCCCTGAATGGCAAATTCTTAAGGAATGCTTCTTGATTGGTTGATGGATGGATTGATAATGCTTTAGGTTTACCTGTCCTAGGAGGATTTGTATCTTAATCCCAAAAAGTCCTTTAGGCAACTTTTTTTTTTTTAATAGATGAGGAAATTGAGACTGAGACGTAATTTACAACTCAGATTACCAGTGCAAGTTGGCTCCTTTCCTGAAACTTTATGGTTCTTAGAGAGATACCTGATGATGCACCAAGAAGTTAAGGGACTTATCTAAGGTAACATAATAAGGATAGGTCAGAAGTCATATTTGAACTAATGGCTTTCTGACTTCAAAGCTAGCTCTCTACTCATGCTGCCTCAATACTGCATCTAGTGATCCTAAAAGATTCCTCTGGGGGGAGGATTGTACTGATCTATTTTCCTACTTGGGTAAATATGATGCAGTGGAGAGAGCAATGAATTCAAATCCAGCCTAAGGCACTTACTAGCTGTGTGACCCTGGCCTAGTCACTTAATTTCCCTCATCCTCAGTTTCCTCAATGTAATGGAGATGTAAAATGTAAATGGAGATGAAGTGGTTGGCACAGTGCCTGGAACATCATTGACACTGTCAGTCATTCAGACTCTTTGGGACCCCAAGGACTGTAGCACACCAGGCTTTTCTGATCTGTGTGGCTCATGCTCCAGTGTCATAACTTTTAGCATTTTAATACCATCCATGAGGGTTTCTTGGCAAAGATACTGGAGTGGTTTGCCATTTCCTTCTCCAATGGATCACCTTTTGTCAAAACTCTCCACTCTGATGGTCCATCTTGGGTAACCCTGTGTGGCAGAGCTCATTGTTTCACTGATTCCCTCCTTCATGGCAAGGCATGGGTCCAGGAAGGACCTGGAACATAATGGGTGCTTAATAAATGCTTTTTCTCTTTATGTCCTTCTCAGTGACTCTCAGGAATGCTGCAGAATATCTCTGTTGGAAACAACTTCAGAAATCTCTAGCTGAACTAAAGCCCTCTCTATCCCATTTTGACTTTAAAAAAAAAACAATTCTTACCTTCTTTCTTAGAATTAATTCTGTATATTGGTTTCAAGGCAGAAGAGCAGTAAGGGCTAGGCAATGGGAGTTAAGTGACTTGCCTAGAGTCACACAACTAAGAAGTGTCTGAGGTCACATTTGAACTCAGGACCTTCTGTCTCTAGGCTTGGCTAGCAATCCACTGAGCCATGTAGCTGCTGCCCCATTTTGACTCATTTGGCCTCCAGGAAGGGTGCAGGATACCCAGCCCTTCTGCCATGCCTTAGAATTTTTCCAAGTTCAATGAAGAAAACCATAGTTATTGCTCACCTGGTTTTATTGACTGACCAGAATGCCTTCTAATCTTCCTAAAGCTTGTTAGAGCTGGGAGGGCTTTAAAGACTTCTCTAGGTCAGCTGGTTCATTTTACAAATGGATAAATTGAAGACAAAAAGCTCTCAAGTTAAAGGCCTTCAAAAAGATCAACAAACTGCCATGTGAAAGAATTGGGATTTGAACTCAGCCCTTTCAGACCCAGATATGGTGCCTTCTTCTCAATATTTCATTGCCTCTAATCAAGAAGATCTCCCAACTAGGTTAGGGCACTGACTTCACTAAAAAGATACTCAGGTGGTTACGAAGTATATGTTTCCCATATTACAAGACATTTACACGATTGGTGTTATATTCAAACTCTGAGGATTGTTAGTCTCACCTTGATTGACAAGGGAGACAGTTGGAGACATCAGAATGTTCCCAGATGCCATGAGGACAGGAGCAAAGGCAGTTGGCCTGAGGATATAAATACCCCTAACAGAGGGGTTTTTGGTCTTTGGTCTTGGGTCTTAGGTCTTTGAGCTTTGGACCATTGATCTTTGATCTTGTGGAGGAGTGATCTGTGGGTCTCTGACCATGCGTCATTGGTTCTCCCTGAATTTCCCTAGATCTTTAGGCACCTGAATCATCATAACTATTTAGATCTCTGGGCCCCAGGTGGGAACCGGGAGGAGGGAGGTATAAGAAGAAGAGGGTGTATTTCCTTAAGGGTGGTTACTTCCTAATGGCTATGCAGGCTGATATCACAAATTGATAACAAGGAAGCTGAGAGAAATCACAATATCTGTACCAACCGAGCATATTGCCCTCTCTGGTTTGGCAGTGGCCAAGCTGAACCAGAGGGGTGTGAAACACTGGCTCCAGCTTTACTGAAACAATAGCCTATGGTCCTGAGGGATTATTGATCATAGATATTAGTGTGACAAGGTCTCCTATCCCCAATCTGTTCCTGATTATTCCTTTCCCTATTTAAGATCAATAGATAAAGTTTTATTAAGTACCTTCCTGAGTGGTCATTATATCACAACCCTTGGGGAGGGAGCAACGCAGTCAGATGAAACAAGATCCTAGGCTAATTAGAGCCCAATACTATTAATTAATCAACCCCAGGTGGGACCTGAAACGGTTACCCATCCACCAGACTATTAAGGGTCCTACCTGGGCACTGTTATATAGGAAAGGGAACTATACCATCAAGCAAAGGTGACTGAGTTAGTGTTCCCCCAGTCACCAGCTACCTAGGGGAATACAAAGACACAGCTTCCCTAACCAATATCCCCTAGAAGCACAGTAGCATCAGAAGAGTCCCATATAATCACTGATAACATTGGTTATTATATGATCTCACTAATTAAAATACATAAAACCAAAATGATTAATTAGTGGGGAGGGGCATTCATTTTCTCTGATCCCTTAGAAATGTTTCTGATTAGGAGACTCAGGTCTATCCTTGAAGTTGTGTTGGCCAGATTAAGAAAGGCTTTAGGATTTACTGTCACCTCTTCCTTAGAAGCTCAGAAACACCTCCTTCCTACATGGGATTTTTCCTGATTCTCCCCCAGCTGTTGTAGACCTTGGGGCAAGTATATAGCTCAGCAGATTAAGTGCCTGGGTTCTTCCTGGGTTCAAAACTGACCTCAGCCACTTACTAACTGCAAGTCACTTCACCCTGTTTGCCTCAGTTTCCTCATCTGTCCATGAGCTAGAGAAGGAAATGGCAAACCACTTGGGATCTTTGCCAAGAAAATCCCAAACGAGGCCATAAGGAGTCAGTCATGATTTAACAACAAAATTCCCCAGGACTTAAAACAATGCCTGGCACACAGAAGTCATTTAACAAAAGCTTTATGAATGAATGGATAACTCTGCAATGTCTTTTTCTCTGATATCTTGGCTTTCTTCATTCCTCTCTTCTAATTTTTCCATATCTTTCTTCTTTTGGATTCACTGTTTCAAAATATCAGGAGGGGAAATTAGGTGGCTCAGTGAATAGAGAGCCAGGCTTAGAGAGGAGAGATGCTGGGTTAAAATCTGGCTTCAGGTACTTTCTAGCTGTGTGACCCTGGGCAAGTCACTTAATCCTGATTTCCTAGCCCTTACCACTCTTCTGCCTTAGAACCCATACTCAATATCAATTCTAAGATGGAAGTAAAGGTTTAGAAAGAAAAAAAAAAAAGAAGCCATCTAGTCAAAGTATTTTAGATTTAAAGCTGAAAAGGGACCTAAGAGATCTTTCAGTCCAGCCTCCATGTTTTATGTTTTGTGTAAATGGAATTAACTCGAGCCCATTAATAGTCAAAAATCTACCCATCCTAGGCGTAGAAATGATGTAATCCTAACCTCCCTTAGTGGGGAGGGGAGACGAGTTACCCACACGTGACAATAAGTAATAAATCAAGAATAAGGGACTGCCCTTTGGGCAGTCCAAATCAATGTAGAAACTGCCATTTGTCCATTTGAATGAGAGGTGGACCACAGGAAGTGATGAAAGACACTATCTCTTTAAGTAAGTTAGTGAACTTCCTGTGGGGCAGTTGCAGTCTCGAACTGGGAGCAGAAGCATCTCCTGAGACCACAGACAGCTTACACTCTGTATTGTCACGTGGGTAAGTTAGGCTGACTTCCTTGGCCTAGCTGGGCCAATTCTAAACTCTGCCTATCTGGCTGTTGGGCCTTGTGGCTTACAGCTTCATTTATTAAGCTTTTTAACCTTCTCAAAGGCCTGGACTAGCCTCTCCCTTTCTCTTTATTCCTACTTTTTACCTACCAGATTGTAAATAAACTCCTCAACCCAATGCTGACTTGGGTCTGATTTAATTACGGAATCAACCTGAATTGTAGATTCCTGGCGGCCACACTTTAAATATATATCTATAAATACCTAAATTTTCTTTCTTACAGTTTATATATTTTAAAATATATTTTATTGATGTCTTCTGTCTTCACATCACAGTCATTTTCTACCTTCCTTCCAAATTGAAGTTCCCTCATGACAAAGCAGAACAATTAAGCAAAAACAGATTTAGAAACTTTGTCAGAAAAAGTATATAGTTTCATGTCTTAGTACCTCTCCCCTTTTCTGCCTAGAAGAAGGAATGTTTCATTTAGTGGTTAGCTGGTAAATGTTTAACAACCATCTCTTGGGGAGGAAGGGAATGTTCCCAGTATACACTTTTAAGTTTAATCTGCACAATTAACATTTTCTCCATCCCTTTATTAAATTTAGACAATCCACAAGATAATACATCAAGCCCTGATTTGTAGGGTTTACCAATTTCTGAGATGTAAATGCTCTCATTGAAAACTTAACAATTGGCTCTTTAGAGTTGGCTCCAGCACACCCTTGGCACTCCTTATGCCTTCAGACCTTCATTGGTTTTCCATTATTTCCATTATTCTGAGTTTTAATTCCTTTTAGGGATCTTTTGATTTACATTGTTCTGTCTGTGGTATGTCTAACATTGAGGAACCTCTGTTGGACCCATAGGAACTAGGATGTTGTGTCTATTCCCTATTGTGTATCCAGGCATGTGGTTTATACTGGATTCAGAACTAAGGAGCCTCATCTCTACTGAGAGAGGTTAGGCTCCTTTGACCTGTCAGACTCCTACCCTAAAATTATATATAATATGTATGTATATCCAAATGTTGTAATGCAGGATTGATGCAAGATCTCTTGCAGTTGCAAAATCACCCTAGGCAATCCTGGCAGTTAGGGGAATGGAACTTGGACCCAGCAAGTCCCTGTCTCAAGACCTGACTGTTGGAGCTGGGACTATAAATACCCCTGGAGAACCAACCTGGGGGGTTCTGATTTCCTTGACCTCACCCAGACATCTAGCTACCCCCTGGACTTCCCTTGGGACCCTGGGACGGGAAGGGAGGTTGGGTTGTGGAATGTGGGCAGGAATTAGTTAAGTTAGCCTAGCCAGGGACACCCCTAAACCAAATCATTACCTTCTTTTGTCCAGCTGGTAGACCACTCTACATCAGGGCAGTGGGATTTATCCCTGGCTGAGGGACTGGTTCCCTCAACCTGATCCTACCTTCTGAAGCCCTCTGCCAGCACTGGCCAGCTTCTCCAGACCCTAACCCTCTTTCCCCAGTTTACCCTTGTGTTCCAAATAAACCCCTTGCCTGACTCTGAGAGTTTCCATAGTTCATTTATAACATCAACCAGGGCTAAGGGGCTGAGGAGAAGGAAGATAGCTACCACTTGTCTCCAGAGGGGGTTAGACTAGGCAACCATTTTATTCAGGAAGTGAGACAGCTTCACTTCCTGTTGGTTTCTAGTTTCTCACCAGCAGGGAGGGGCTCCTCACTCCTCATCTTAAAAGAGCCTACAGACAGCAGGGAGACTGACTGGACATCTCAGCTCATGCCCACGCATCCCTGGCTGTCTCAAATCAACAAATACTGTAGTTGTAGGCTCCCTGGTCTAGGGGACTTACTGGTACCACCAGCTCCCCTATTATCAGCCTGATTACCCCCTTATTACAATGTATAAGACAAATCAGGTATGGGACAGGTAATTTATTCCTGTACATAAAAAGAAGACTAAGCATAGAACACTCATAATTGTGCATTTGACCAAAAAAGAAAACCAATAACAACTCTCTCCCATACTCTAAAGAGGCAGACAAAGATGGGGTCAAATCCTATTTATGTGACCTTATAATAGTCAACTTACTTCCTGAGCCTTAGTTCTATCATCTATAAAATGAAAAGACTGGACATGATAAACTCTCTAAGTTCCTTCCAGCTCAGATTCATTGTCTTTGGAAAGCTTGAAGACCTGTAAGTGTGAGGAGAGTTGAAGGCAAAGGGGTGAAAAAACAGGATATAGTAACTTATAACTATTACTACAATTTGCTGTGAAGTCGATGCTTAAACCTCATCAGAAAATAAAGCAATTTGCAGGACTAAATAGGCATTTAACATTTCACCTCAGTTCTACATTGTTCAAGTGACTCCTGTTATACATTTAATACAATCACTAGGGTTAAGCCAGTCTTCTTGTCAGTCTCTCTGAAAGTGCTAGAATACTTGCCAGGGATCCCTGCCCTGACAAGCATTCAATTTGAACCCAGTGGTTCAAGACCACTAGAACTCATAATGTTGCCTAAAAACCTGGATATGTCTGTCTTGGATTATTAATTCATTCACTTAAGATCAAGAAAGAACAAATACAATTATGGTAGCTCAAAACCAAACTCAATTTTGCCTAGATAGAACATGTGTCTTAGATGCATGCAAACTATCCCTCTTGTCTCCTCTTCTTGGAAAGTATAATCCTGGCGTAATTTGGAGACTGAGCGGGTGGCTGTTCCCTTTCATATATCCACTGAGTCAACTATTCCTCAGGCTCAGAAACCATTAAGATTATTTTATCAGGGCAGCTAGGTGACTCAGTGGATAGAGTGTCAGGTCTAGAGACAGGAAGTACTGGGATCATATCTGACCTCAGACACTTCCTAGTTAACTCCCATTGCCTACCCCTTATTGTTCTGCTTTGGAACTAATGCTTAGTATTGATTCTAAAACAGAAGGTAAGGACTTAAAAAAAAAGATTGCTTTGTAATTTCAAACACCCTTGTCTTTTTGCATTGAGTCACCAAGTGGCTATAAGCCCCTTGTAACCAAATGCTTCCATGTTCTTAGAAATTTCATGGAGAGCTCTGGGTGTGTACACACTTCCTGGGATATCCCCTCTAGACCAGTTCAACTGAACTGACCTATATATATTATTCCCTTGATTCTGCATCAGTTTATATAAATCTTCCCATGTTTCTCTGAATTTCCGGTACTTACCATAATCTTACAGCAAAATAATATTTCATTCATTTCATACACTATGGCCATCTTAGATGCTCCAGTTCTTTGGCACCACAAAGAGTTTTGCTCTGTGAAGTTTCATATATATATCGAATCCTTTTTTCTGACTTTGGTTTCTTTGGCATGTATGCCCAATAGTGGAATTCTATTTGTGTGACCTTATAAATAGTCAACTCATCTCCTTCAGCCTTAGTTTCATTGTCTACAAAATGAAAGAGTTGGATGTGATGAACTCTTAAGGTTCTTTCCAACTCAGTTTCATAATCTTTGGAGTGTGAGGGAACTTAAAGGCAGGGAGTGAGAACAGAATGCCAGGGAATATCCTGAGGTCCCAGATTTGGGGTATTGGGTTGAGTCTCTGGACTCTGGGAGCATATTCTGAGGACAGTGATGGATGTTGCAATGAGATGGGGTGATGGGAAGGGAAGTTCTGGGGTAAAAGTTCCTAATTTGAGGGCCATGAATAAATTTCATAGAGTCTATGAATTGGGCTGAAAAAAAAGTCTTTATTTCAAACTGAAATTCAGAATTTCATCTCATTATGAATGGAGCCAACAAAGGTTATTCTGAGAAGGTGTTCCTAGGCTTCACAGAGTCCATGGCACACAAAAAGTTGAGAAGATTTATTTCTAATATTGAACTATTTCTTTTTTTAAGCCCTAATATCTTTTATATATATATCCTTCTATATTAATTTTTTAAATTTGTTACAGGGCTAGGCAATGGGGGTCAAGTGACTTGCATAGGGTCACACAGCTGGGAAGTGTCTGAGGCCAGACTTGAACCTAGGACCTCCTGTCTCTAGGCCTGGCTCTCAATCCACTGAGCTACCCAGCTGCCCCCTATTTCTATTTCTAAGTTTTAAATTGAAGCTCAAGTCTATCCTTCAATCTTCTTTCCTCATTCCTTTGTTTCCAACAAATTTAAGCAATGCTTTTCACATCTCCTACCCCAGAGCATCTTTTAAATTAAGGCAATTGAAAAGTAAGATCCTGGTTTCTATCTGGCCTGGTAAATAAGAACCGGCTTAAGTCCTGTCAGCTTCGGAACAGCATCCTTGGGTCCCCTACTGAAAAGAACTAGGGAGGTCAAAAGTTAACCGGGCCATGGGGGCAGCTGGGTAGCTCAGTGGATTGAGAGCCGGGCCTAGAGACGGGAGGTCCTAGGTTCAGATCCGGCCTCAGACACTTCCCAGCTGTGTGACCCTGGGCAAGTCACTTGACCCCCATTGCCTACCCTTACCACTCTTCCACCTATAAGTCAATACACAGAAGTTAAGGGTTTAAAAAATTAAAAAAAAAATTAAAAAAAAAAAAAAGTTAACCGGGCCCAACTCTATCTTCCCATCTATACCATCAAGGGCTATTAGAATCTTATGACCAGGTGTGACTCCCTTGCTACCATAAAGGAATTTGGGGAGGGTCTGAGAGAAAATTATTCTTCCTTTTCATTAGGTATTCACAGTTAGAGTAGTATTAAGCTATGTGGGAGAGGGCTGAAGAATGAGTTTCCAAAATTGTATTCAATGACTCAAGATGCTGTATGTTTTGGTATTTGATCACCTAAAGGGATCACTGACCGATTAACTTGTTGGTTATTGTTAACCTGATCAATAAATGAACCCTCCATTCAATTAATTAATTAATTAAAAAAAAGTTTTTTTTTTCCGTGGTTACATGATTCATGTTCTTTCTCTCCTCCCTCCCAGAGCCTATAAGCAATTCCACTGGGTTACAAATGTATTATTACTCAATACCTATTTCCATATTATTCATTTGTAATAGAATAATCTTTTTTTTTTTATTCTTTTTTTTTTAAACCCTTGTACTTCGGTGTATTGTCTCATAGGTGGAAGATTGGTAAGGGTGGGCAATGGGGGTCAAGTGACTTGCCCAGGGTCACACAGCTGGGAAGTGGCTGAGGCCAGGTTTGAACCTAGGACCTCCTGTCTCTAGGCCTGACTCTTACTCCACTGAGCTACCCAGCTGCCCCCTAGAATAATCTTTTAACCTCTATTTTACATATATGGAAACTGAGGTTCTGGGGAGTTAAGTGAACTGCCTTAGGTTTTTTTAAACCCTTACCTTCCATCTTAGAATCAATACTATGTGTTGATTCCAAGACAAGAGCGGAGAGAGCTAGGCAGTGGGGGTTAAGTGACTTGCCCAGGATCACCTGGCTAGGAAGTATCTGAGGTCAGATTTGAACCCATGACCTCCCCCCTGTAGGCCTGGTTCTCAATCTACTGAGCCACTTCACTGGCCCCCACCTCAGAATTTTTAATCACCACAATGTAAAGCCCCCCCCCCAAGTTGGAGAGACCCAGTGTGATGTTATACAAAAAGAACAGGATTTGGAAGAGGAGGACAGGCTTCAGCTGATGGCTCTGACTCACTGGCTAGCCTCCTGACCTTGAATAATGAATGTAAAAGCTTTACAAAGTACTGCAGAGCACTTTGCCAGCCTTAAAACCTCTGTTTCATTGCAGTCCCTTAGAAGTCATTTCCTGTCCCAGGGAAAATAAAGCCCAAGGGCTGGATGAGATGATCTCTCTAGGGGGCCGTCCAGCTCTTAACAACTGCACTGTCCCAGTACCATTCAAAACAGAGTTTCATTCCCAACTTTGTTCTTTAATTGCTTTGCTGTATGACCTTGGGCAAGTCCTTTAACCTCCCTGAGCCTCAGTTTCCTCCTTTGTAAGAATGAGGGAGTTGGACTAGATGGCAAGTCAAAGGCAAAAACAACCCCTGCCCCTGCCCTCAAGTAGCTGACACTCTAATCAGGAAACAACATGGAAATACTTATGTAGAAGTAAGTGTTTTACATGGCTACACAGACATATGCATAGGTGTCATATATACCCAATACAAGGATATTATAGCATGACGTATAAAACATGATAACATACATGACTCATCAACAATATACACATATACGATACATTAGAGATCAGCTCAGAAGGAAGGCATTATACCAGAATAAGCATTTCATTCCCCTCCTTTCTTCTTTGGCCATTTAAAACTCAAAAACCCTTCAGGACTCATTACAAAGCAGTGACCCCAGCTCCCTCCTGACTCCCTTGACTTCTCCAATACCCAGCAGCCTTCCCTCCTTGAAGATCCCTCTCCACCAGTGGCTCTGCCCTCTGATTGCTGAGTTTCTCTCAGAACCTTCCTCTTGAAGTACAAAGACTAGCCGTGTTCATTCCTTTGTTCCTCTCCCAGGGGCCATCCTGACCCTTGAAACTTCTCCATGTCTTGGCATCTTCTTCTTCATCCCCTCCCTGCCCTATTTTCGTCCCTTTTTTAATGTCTTGTCTTCCTTTATTGGACCCTAAGCTCCTTGAGGACAGGACTGCTTTTGTTTTTGCTCGGCCCTGTCTCCCCAGACCTTAGCATAGTGCCTGGCATATTTTTGTTGTTCAATCATTTCTGACTCTTCCTGACCCCATTTGATATTTTCCTGGTAGATGCTTGAAGCGGTGTGTCAGTTCCTTCTCCATCTCATTTGACAGATGAGGAAACTGAGGCCAACAGGGTTAAGTGACTTGCCTAGGGTCCCACAGCTAGGAAGTCTCTGAGGCTGGATTTGAACTCAGGAAAATGAGTCTTCCTGACTCTAGATGGGGCACTCTATCCACCGCGCCTGGTGCCAAGTAAGCACTCTATAAAGGCTCGTGGACTTGACTTGAAAAGAACAATCCAGTTGGAACTGTCTTGTTCCTATTCACGTCCAGGCCTGGTCTTTTTACCTAGCCTTCGTGGCACCCAGGACACTCGGAGTGCTCAGGCAATATTAGGAAATCAATCACTCACGTTGTATTCGTGGAGGTAAAGATTTCCTGCTGATTGCAGGGAAATGAACTGATATATTCCATATTTATGGCCTGCCAGTATCAGAGAGAATGGAATAACAGGAAGAAAAGCCAAGTGAGGTGAATAGACTGACTGATGAAAGGATTCCATTGTCTACAGGGGAATATGGAAGGGCTCAGTTCTGAATAAGCTAATATTTGTGACTTGCCTGAGGCTTGAGCAAACAGAACTGGGAACTATTCAAGAGAAATATCTCCCCCAAGAGACTGAAGGACCACAATCCTTCTTATTGTCTGGAAAACAATAGGGAAAATAAAGGTGAGAGCCCAGAAGAGGATATTGACAATGCCGAGAAAAGGAAGTGTGTTTGGGACAAAAAGACTTCCTGGAGAGCTAGGAGAGGGGCCTTGTTTGAGGGAAGATGCTGGAAGTGTGGCCTGAGTGAGGGGACCTGGAGAAATGTCTCTTTTTTAAAAAAATCAGGTTTCTTTAACTATTTTTTTTAAACCCTTAACTTTCTGTGTATTGGCTCCTAGGCAGAAGAGTGGTAAGGGTGGGCAATGGGGGTCAAGTGACTTGCCCAGGGTCACACAGCTGGGAAGTGTCTGAGGCTGGGTTTGAACCTAGGACCTCCCATCTCTAGGCCTGACTCTCAGTCCACTGAGCTACCCAGCTGCCCCCCCCCACTGTCTTTCTTTCTTTTTTTTTTTTTTTTAAACCCTTGTACTTCAGTGTATTGTCTCATAGGTGGAAGATTGGTAAGGGTGGGCACTGGGGGTCAAGTGACTTGCCCAGGGTCACACAGCTGGGAAGCATCTGAGGTCGGATTTGAACTACCTCCCATCTCTAGGCCTGACTTTCAATCCACTGAGCTACTCAGCTGCCCTGAGAAATGTCTCTTAAAGGAAGTTTAGCTTGGAGAAGAGAAGATTTAAGGGGGAATTGAGAGCAGGGAGACTTCAGAAGCCACCTAAACTAACTCCTTCATTTTACAGATAAGGAAACTGAGGCCCTGGGGAGGTAGGTCACACAGGTAGCAGCTGTGAGAAATGGGATTCTAACAAGGTCCTCTCTCTCCAGGGTAAACTGGAGGGCACCTTGGAGGCCACTTTGTACAACTGTCTCATTTTACGAATGAGAAACCAGAGCAAAAGACTCGCCTAAGATCATTCTAAGATCATTAAGTGGTAGAACCAGTATTCAGACCAAGGCTGCTGCCTCCCATAAGGGCCCCTGAGAAAGTGTTTCCAAGCCTGGGCTCAGCGTATCCTATTTATTTGAACTAACGGACTTGTAATAATCTGAGCCAAGTGTCAGAGGATTGGCCTGGGATCCGGGTCCTGATGATCAGCTGAGTTTCCCTTGAGCAGTATAGTGGCTTTTGGAAAATCAAGCCAACAAGCATTAAACAGTGCTGGTCACAGGACAAAGTCCTGGAGCCAGAAAGGCAAGAGCAGTCCCTGTCCTCAAGGAGTTTACATTTTAGAGGAAGGCACTGAGGATAAAGGCAGCAGGAAAGGTCTCCCACTGATGGCAGGATTGGAGGTGAGTCTTAAAGGAAGCCAGGGAAGCCAAGAGGCAGAGGTGAGAGGCAAGACCATTCCAGGCATGAGGACCTGCTAAGGAGCAGAGATGGGAGATAGAACACTGTGTTCCAGAAATGGCAAAGAGGCCCAACTGGCTATGGCTGGTTTAGTCATACAATGTGTGGAGGGGAATAGAATGAAAGAAGCCTGGAAAGGTCAGATTGAGAAAGGATTTAAATGTCAAATGGAGGATTTTAGATTTGATTCTGGAGATGATAATGAGTCACTGAGGTTTTTTGAGAAGAGGGGCGATATAGATTGTGCTTTAGGGGGTAGATATGTAGCTCAGTGGATTAAGAGTCAGGCAGTCCTGGGTTCAAATCTATCCTTCAGTGCTTTCTAGCTGTGTGGCCCAGGGCAAGTCACTTCATTCTGTTTCCTTCAGTTTCCTCATCTATAAAATGAACTGGAGAAGGAAATGGCAAACCACCCCAGTATCTTTGCCAAGAAAACCCCAAAATGGGGTCACAAAGAGTTAGACGTGACTGAAGTGACTCAACAAGGTTTATAAAGCATGTACATACATTATCTCATTTGATCCTCACAAGTATAGCTAGGGGCTCTTATTATTTCCATTTTACATATGGGGAAACTGAAGCAGACAGAGATTAAAGTGACTTGCCCTGGGTGGCTCAATAGATTAAGAGCCAGGCCTAGAGACAGACGGTCTTGGGTTCAAATCTGGCCTCAGATACCTCTTAGCTATGTGACCCTGGGCAAGTCACTTAACCCCCATTGCCTAGCCGTTACCACTCTTCTGCCTTAAAACCAATACATAGTAGTGATTCTAAGACAGAAGGTAAGGTTTAAAAAAAAAAGTGACTTTTTTAGTGTCACATTGCTAGGTCTTCTTGACCTCAGATCTAGTAATCTTTCCACTGTGCCACAAACACATAAACAAAAGTTCAGCTCTAAGGCAGATAGAAAAGTCTGGGAGTCTCAAGGGTACAGCAGAAGAGCCAATGGCAAGGCTCAGAAGTCTTAGTTTAGGTTCGTAGGTGTACAGGGCAGATGATAAAGCCTGGTCATCCTCTATCTCAGGAAAGAATAGAATGGGTAACTCCCATTTTATCCAATCCATGTGAGCAGTCAAACAGTCCTGATGGCTTTTGGTCAGAGGAGAGGGTGAGGAAGAACGGCAATTAGAAGGACTCCCCCAGTAGTAGTAAGACTTCTAGCCATCGGGTTGTCCTAAGTGAGAGAAATCAAGGAAACTGAGGCCCAGTGAGTTGAAATCACTTATCTCAGGTCCCCTGGCTCAGAACATGATACTCTTTCCACTCCGTCCTGCTGCCTGTCTTCTAGACCAGGGATCAATGTACTCATTAAGGCCAAACAGACCAGAGGAACTGTTCTTTGGCAAATGTAACCGAACTACCAGCTGCTGTTGCCCCACGGCCCTGATAATCCAAGAACCAGGGCAGGAACAGAGGAGGTAAGAAAAGAAACTGCAGGATTCTAACACAGGAGCTCAAAGGGAGCTCTGTGAACAAGTTTGGAGACCTCTTGGCTTTTAAAATATGCCCTGTTATTGGCTTCCTGTTCCAACTTAGCCAGTCTTTCAGTAGCGACCTATGGCATCTGACCCAAACCCTTCCCCTTTGGCAGGTAGAAAAAGGTTAGATTTACATAAAGCCATCTGGGCAGATCTCTGCTATTCACTGTAGCCTCTTCTCGCCTCTGCCCACCCAGGGATCAGCACCTGGTATGGTGCCAGCTGTACCTCTAGTCTACTCTGGGCACAGACCCCAGCTGGTGCAGTCAAGAGAATGCTGAGCTGAGGAATCAGGAGACTTGGAGTTCAAATCCTGGTGCTGCCCCTTAACACCTGGGAGGCTTTGGGCAAATCCCCTCATTTCTCTGAGGTTTGGTTTACTCCCCTGTAAAATAAGGTGATTTATCATATGGCTGCCAAGGTCCCTTTCAGCTCTAGACAGATGGTCCCTTAGTGCTACCAGTACTCTCTAGCGAGCCCTACTTCCTTTAAGACATCCCCTTTCCTTTACCAACATCCCCTGCCCAGTCTGGAAAAGAGAACAGGTTGAGTCATCAGATTTGGATTCATTTTTTAAAAATTAAGTCAATAAGCATTTATTAAATTCTTACTATGTGTTAGAAACAACGAACCATGGATACAAAAAGAATCCCTGCCCTCAAGGGGTTTACAGTCTAAATAGAGAGACAACACACAAATTACTAGGCATATATATCATCCCTAAGAAGATCATATTATATTTGTGCGATATACTACATATGGGAAAACCTGGCATCAGATATGGCCTTAGACACCTCCTAACTGTGTGAACCTGGGTAAGTCACTTAACCCCATCTCCTAGCCCTTGCCCTTCTGTCTTAGAGTTGTTACTAAGACAGAAAGTAAGGGTTAAAAAAAATATAGACCTATGTGGGGTTAAAGCTTGGTACTCCTCCTTAGGTCCAAGGAAATGATCCCAAAGACCAGATCTTGCTTAAGGACTGGAGGGAGTCTAGAGGGAGCCATTATAGGATCGAGGGATGGTCTTGGAGTTAAGAGTTGGAGTAGGGGGAAGCTAGGTGGTTCAGTGTATAGAGAGCCAGGCCTGGAGATGGAAGGTTCTAGGTTCAAATGTGAATGACCCTTGGCAAGTCATTTGATCCTCATTGCCTAGCCTAATTACCATTCTTCTGCCTTGGAAGTGATCCATGTAATATTGATTCTAAGATGGAAGGTAAGGGTTTAAAAAAAAAGAGTTTGGTTAAGGGCTAGGAAGAAAGGTCAAGATGCAATCATGGAAGCCATGAATGGGCTTTCCAAGAGACTTTATATATGGACACAAGCAACAAGGCAAAGATTTAGCCTTATGGGATGCCCACAGTCAGGGTGGTGGAGGAAGAAGAGAAGTCAGCAAAGAAACTGGCAGAGAAGGAGAAAGAAAGCTAGGAACAGGCAATATCTTGGGAACCAGCTGAAGAAAAAAATATTCAGTAAAAGGGTGAAGGCTATTAGTAAATCAATCAACATGCATTTATTAAGCACCTACTCTTATGCTAGGCACCATGAATACAAACAAAAATAAAGCAGTTTGTGCCCTTTAGGAGCTTATATTACATTCTTATGAAAGGGGCAACTTATATCTGTAGAAGCATTTAGCTATTGATTTGTTTTGAATGTTTATTTTCAGTTTCAGATTCTCTCCCTCTCTCCCCAAATCTCCCACCAAGAGAGAAGGCAAGAAATACCACACCTGTTACACATAGGGAGTAATGCAAAAGTTTCCATATTGTGGGGGGAAGAAAAGCAAGACAAATAAAGGGAAAAAACAAATCACGCATTTATGATTGATATGATTGAAGATGAGGTCATTTGAGGGGAGGCATGAGCAGGTAGCAGATTAGTCTATGGAGACCATGGATAAAGTGGTGCTTGAGCTTAGCATTGAAGAAAACTAGAGTTTCCACCACCACCACCTCCACCACCAGCAGCATCTAACAGTTATAAAGGGCAAGTAGGTGGTCCAGTAGACAGAGTGCCATGCCTGGAGCCAGAAAGACTCATCTCTCTGAGTTCAAAAATGCCTCAGGGGGACAGCTGAGTGGCTCAGTGGATTGAGAGCCAGACCTAGAGATGGGAAGTCCTGGGTTCAAATCTAGCCTCAGATACTTCCCAGCTGTGTGACCCTGGGCAAGTCACTTGACCCCCATTGCCTAGCCCTTACCACTCTTCTGCCTTAGAGCCAATACACAGTATTGACTCCAAGATGGAAGGTGGCAAGGGTTTTTAAAAAAAATGCCTCAAACACTTAGTAATTATGTGACCTTGGACAAATTGCTCAACCCTATTTGCCTCAACTTTCTCATCTGTAAAATGAGCTGGAGAAGGAAACAGCAAATCACTCCAGAATCTTTGCTAAGCAAATGACAAATGGAGTCACAGAGACAGACGTGACTAAAAAATGGCAGAACAACAAAAATAGGGGTAAGCAGCTAGGTTAAGTGAAGCTTAAACTTTGAAGGAGACCCCTGGATTCTTTAAAGTGGAAAAATTGAGCAGAGAGGGATATTGAAGATTTTGGAGAAAGGGAGATGGGAAATGAATGGCAAAAATGGAAAAAAGGTATCAAGGATCCAGCTGAAAGAGTAACCTCAGAGGAGTAGTCTGGTGATATTGTGGATAAGAATAGTATATTTAGAATCAGGCTAGAGCCTGAGTTCAAAACCTGCCTCACACACTAGCTGTATGTATGACTTGGGGAAAGCCATATAACTTTTGTCAGCCTCAGTTTTCTCATCTGAAAAATGGGGGGAAATAATGACAAATACCTCCCAAGGTTATTGTGAGGATAAAATGATATAAAATTTGTAAAGTCCTTTGCAAATCTTAAAGTACTATATAAATGCTAATTATCATTATCACTATTAGACAGCTGAGTGGTGAAGTGGATAGAGTACCAGGTCTGGAGTCAAGAAAACTCATCTTCCTGAGTTCAAATCTTGTTTCAGAATTATACTAGTTGTGTGATCTGGGTAAATCACTGTTTGCCTCGGTTTTCTCATTTATAATAATAAGCTGGAGAAGGAAATAGCAAACCACTCTAGCATCTTTGTCAAGAAAGCCCCAAACAGGATCATGAAGATTCAAACAACCAAAACAAACCCAACAACTATATGAACACAATTGCAAAACACTTTTCACACACAAAAAAGTCAGATTTAAACAACTGGAAAAATATTCATTGCTCATGCAGAGGCCAAGCATAAAAATGACAAAATTTACCTATATTAATTTACCTATTCAATGCCATACTAATCAAACTACCCAAAATTATTTAATAGATCTGGAAAAAATAATAACAAAATTCATCTGGAAGCACAAAAGATCAAGAATATCAAGGGAATTAATAAAAAAAAATTTGAAGGAGGCTTAACCTTACTAGATCTCAACCTATACTATCAATAGTACTCATCAAGACAATCTGGTACTGGCTAAGAAATAGAGTAGGTCAATGGAATAGGTTAGGAAATCAACATGCAGTAGTTAATGACCATAGTAATCAAGATCTACGCTAGTGGAGAGCTCATTCTTTGACAAAAACTGCTGGGAAAATTGGAAAATAATAACTAGGCATAGACCAACATTTCACACCATACACCAAGATAATATCAAAATGGACACTCGATTTAGAAATAAAGGAGGTATACCATAGATAAATTAGGGGAACACAGAAAAGTTTACCTGTTAGAGTTATGGGCAAGGGAAGAACTTATGACCAAACAAGACATAAAGAACATTATAAAAAATGAAATGGATAATTTTGATCACATTAAATTAAAAAGTTTCTGTATAAACAAAACCAATACAACCAAGATTTGAAGGGAAACAGCAAACTGGGAAAACATTTTTATAGCAACTGTCTCTGACGAAGGCCTCATTTCTCAAATATATAGTGAACCAAACTAAACTTATAAGAATACAAAGCATTCCCTAATTGATAAATGGTCAAAGGATATGAACAGGCAGTTCTCAGATGATGAAATTAAAATTATCTATAGTCATATGAGGAAATGCTCTAAGTCATTATTGATTAAAGAAATGCAAATTAAAACACCTCTGAAATACTACCTCACACCTATGAGAGTGGCAAATATTACCAAAAAAGGGAAATGATAAGTGTTGGAGGGGATGTGGGAAAATTGAGACACTGATGCAATGGAACTGTGAACGGATACAACCATTCTGGAGAGCAATATGGAACCCAGGCTCAAAGGGCCTTAAAACTATGCATATCCTTTGACCCAGCGAAATGACCCAGCTGGATCTGTATGCCAAAGAGATCAGAGATAGGGGCAAAGAACCTCCTTGTACAAAAATATTTTTAACAGCTGTTTTTGTAGTGGCAAAGAATTGGAAAGTGAGGAGGTGTTCATTAATTCAGGAATGGTCAAATAAGATGTGGTATGTAGTTTTCATGGAATACTACTGCATCATAAGAAATGGTAAACAGGATGAGTTAAAAAAAAACCTGGAAAGACTTATATGAACTGATGCAAAGTAAAGTGAGCAGAACCAGAAGAATAGTGTATGCAATAACAGAAATATTGTATAATGATCAACTATGAAGACTAAACTATTATCAGCAAAACAAAGTTCTAAGATAACTCCCAAGGGATTCATGATTTAAAAAAAAATCCTGTTATCCACAGTCAAAGAAGGAATTGTTGTAATCTGATTGCAGATCAAAATATGTCATCTTTCGCTTTATTTCCTTCGTGAGTTTTTATATCGTATATGTGATATGGATCTTCCAACATGGGAAATATGAAAATACAAACTGAATGAAAGGACTGGTGTGACCTATATCAGACCTTGATGGGAGTGGAGGAAGGAAGGGAAAGAGAGAATCTGAATCAAAAATTGTCAGAAAAAAAATTGTCAAAAATTGTTTCTACGGGGGCAGCTGGGTAGCTCAGTGGATTGAGAGCCAGGCCTAGAGATGGGAGGTCCTGGGTTCAAATCTAGCCTCAGACACTTCCCAGCTGTGTGACCCTGGGCAAGTCACTTGACCCCCACTGCCTAGCCCTTACCACTCTTCTGCCTTGAAGCCAATACACAGTATTGACTCCAAGATGGAAGGTGAGGGTTTAAAAAAAAAAAATTGTTTCTACTTTTTTTTTTTTTTAAACCCTTAACTTCTGTGTATTGGCTCCTTGGTGGAAGAGTGGTAAGGGTGGGCAATGAGGGTCAAATGACTTGCCCAGGGTCACACAGCTGGGAAGTGTCTGAGGCCAGATTTGAACCTAGGACCTCCCGTCTCTAGGCCTGACTCTCAATCCACTGAGCTACCCAGCTACCCCAATTGTTTCTACTTGTAACTGGAAAAAAATTAAATTAAAAAAAAAACTAGTCAGACATAAACTGAATAACAAACCATTATCATTATTTGAAGAGCTCTAGGGAGGGGGACTTACCATCTCTTGAGGCAACCCATTTCACTTTGGGATGGTGAACATTGTTAGGAAGTTTTCCCTGACTTCAAGCTCAAATTTCTCTTTTTGCTACTACCTGATTCTATGATTCTATCTTCTAAGACCACCCAGGATGAGAAAGGACACAGTTTCCTCTTTGGCTGAAGTGGGGAAGAGAGCTGAAGGGAATAAACATTTATATAGCATCTACTATGTGTTAATCCCTTTACAAATATGATCTCACTTGATCCTCACAAGCCTTTGAAGAGGAGGATGAGAGATTAAGGTTAGGGAAAGATATGCATCTCAGATACAGAAGGTGACTTGGTTTTAGGTGTTTGACACAAATTGGGGCTAGGATAGACTGCAGCTGGTGGCTGTCTCTTGGCTACAACTAAGGGCCAAGGTCATCCGCTGAGAATGAAGGTAGGTGGGGTGGGAATTATAGAGGAGAACTTCAGAAACATTGCTGAGAGGGCCTTGGGGAATCATTTGAAGATGAATGAAAGGCAAATCTTTTATTAAAGAAACAGTGTCTGCCTAGGAAAACTCAAC
The DNA here is from genome assembly GCF_016433145.1 of Gracilinanus agilis. Lineage (NCBI taxonomy): Eukaryota > Metazoa > Chordata > Mammalia > Didelphimorphia > Didelphidae > Gracilinanus > Gracilinanus agilis. The sequence continues at coordinate 46,383,113 of NC_058132.1, forward strand.
ATGAGTGATAGTTTGGTATTTGAAAAGGAAAAGTTTTGTTGATCTATATGTGTGTGTTTGGGGAGGCTGAATTGGCAATTCTAATTATGTAGTTTCTCATCCTTTAGTCATTTCAGTCATATATCTGACTCTTCATGACCCTATTTGGGGTTTTCTTGGAAAAGATACTAGAATAATTTTCCATTTCCTTTCCCAACACAATTTTACAGATGAGGAAACCAAGGCAAAGACTTTCCCCTGGTCACCCAGCTAGTAAATGTCTAAGGCCTAATTTGAGCTCAGGTCTTCCTGACTCCAGTCCTGAAATTCTATCTACTGCAGCACCTAACTGCCCATAAATATATAGCCCTTTGGTAGAAATATGTTCATGCTTTATGAACCCCTTTTGGAATCTTCTTCTCTAGAGATTCTGAGGAAGACTTCCAACAATTTGGACCATTATTCTATTTGAGGAGGATGAGGGGCAGTGGAGAGAAACTCTCAACCACATAGTTTATGTGCTCTGTGACTGTCCTTTAGCCCTGGGAGGATGCCTTCTACTGTGACTTGGCTGTTGGAAAGATTTGTGTGATGTAAGGCCACTTCCTCTCTGGGCCTCTGTTCTTGCATCTGTAAAATTCAATTAAACTTAATGGCTATGAACTAAAGCTTTCTGTGTGCCAAAAGATTAGACTGGATTATATCTAAAGTTCTTTCCAGTTCTAAAGTTCTCTGTTTGAGGCCCTTAGCACAGGGTCTGGAACATAGTGGGTGCTATGGAATGGTAGCTATGGGCAGCTTACTGTGCTTACTGGACTGACTGACCTTCCAGCTCAGACAGCCTGTTTGTATAATATAAATTGGATCTCCAATTAAGCAGTTCTTTCTTTGAAGGAACTTCTACAAATAGGCTACAATTCGAAAAGAGGGAAGGATAGCCAAAGTAATGGGAGGAAGGAGAAAGAAAATTGGCAAGATGTGGGGCAGAGGATCAGGGAAGGCTTCATGGAGAAGGTGAAGCTTGAATTAAGGCCTGGAGAAAGAAGTGCTGTGAGAAGTAATATTCAAAAGATGAGCTGGAGATATAAAATGAGCCAGACTGAAAAGCTCGTATATATTGGAGAGGCAATAGGAAAGCCCCTCCAGTTCTGACATTCTGGGTTCTAAGCTCTCTCAGCTCTGACATTCTGGGTTCTAAGCTCTCTCCCAGCTCTGACATTCTCTGTTCTAAGGTCTCTCCCAGCTCTGACATTCTCTGTTCTAAGGTCTCTCCCAGCTCTGACATTCTCTGTTCTAAGCTCCCTCCCAGCTCTGACATTCTCTGTTCTAAGCTCTCTCCCAACTCTGACATTCTCTGTTCTAAGGTCTCTCCCAGCTCTGACATTCTCTGGTCTAAGCTCCCTCCCAGCTCTGACATTCTCTGTTCTAAGATCTCTCCCAGCTCTGACATTCTCTGTTCTAAGCTCCCTCCCAGCTCTGACATTCTCTGTTCTAAGATCTCTCCCAGCTCTGACATTCTCTGGTCTAAGGTCTCTCCCAGCTCTGACATTCTCTGTTCTAAGGTCTCTCCCAGCTCTGACATTCTCTGTTCTAAGATCTTTCCTAGCCCTGATATTCCCCGTTAGAAGGGCCTTCCCAGGCCTGACATTTTGTGTCTAAGGTCCTTCCCAGCTTTTACACAGCCTTTTCTAAGGACTCTTCCTCTTTAAAGCCCTATAACTTTGGAATCTTCCCTTGGACAGCTCCCCCTTTATGAAGACATTCCTTTGGGACCACCATTTTGGGCTCCCCAGCTTTGTATCTAGGCTCAGTCTGGAGGAAATACCTTTGATTCCTTTTGATTCGTTCAAAGAGAAGGGAGGTCAGCTGCCCTTGAAAGGCCTCTCAGCAGCAAGGTAGAATTTTTTCCAAAGAACTGGTGAAGAAGGACCAATTAGGGACCATTATAGTCAGATCAGCCCACTGGGTAGTAAATAGGCTTAGCACCACTCTCTGTGTCCTGCGGTGACATTGGCTTCTGTTTGGGCTGCCCATGTCTACATAGAAAGGAAGGCTTCCTGGCTAATTGGCATTGGCTTATATTTACAAAGGAAAACTGAAATTGGGAATAGTTTGGTATTTGACAAAGAAAAAATGTTGATTGATGAAGGAAGTGGGTGATAGTAGGAAAAAATCATTAGGGACATTAAGTGACTTGCCTAGAGTCATGCAACCATCTTAGATTTTTCCATGTTAAAAATTGTTTCTGCATACAATTAGGTGGGGAAATACAATAAAAAAAGAAAAATTAAAAAAAAGATTTAGAGCTTTCTATTTTATTTTTTAAAAACCCTTACCTTCCATCTTAGAATCAATACTGTATATCAATTCAAAGGCAGAAGAACAGTAAGGGCTAGGCTATGGGGGTTAAATGACTTGCCCAGGGTCACACAAGTGGGAAGTATCTGAGGTCACATTTGAACCCAGGACCTTCCATCTCTAGGTCTGGCTCTCTATCCACTGTGCTATCTTGCTGCCCTCATATTACCATCTTCAGAAAGTTGATGGTTAATTTTTCAATGTGAATGTTTATTTATTGTTCAGTCATGTTCAAATCTTCATGACCCCATTTGGGGTTTTCCTGGCAAAGATACCAGAGTGGTTGGCCATTTCCTTCTCTAGCTCATTTTACAGATGAGGAAACTGAGGCCAACAGAATTAAGTGACTTGTCCAGGGTCGCCCAGCTACTAAGTATCTAAGGTCAGATGCGAACTCAGAAAGAGGAGTCTTCCTAACTGCCACCTAGCTGCCCCATTTATGCATAGGCAAATGCTATGAATCAGGGTTGGATTTATTGTTTTGCTCATGGCCTAGACTTTATTATTACTATTAATAAAACAGTTTCCTTCTATCTTAGAATTGATACCAAGTATTGGTTCCAGGGCAGAAGATTGGTAAAGGCCAGGCAACTGGAGTTGTGACTTGCTTAGGATCATAAAACTAGGAAGTGTCTGAGGTCAAATTTGAACCCAGGACCTCCCATCTCCAGGCCTAGCTCTCCATCCACTGACTCTCCTAGCAGTCCCTGATTGTCTAGACTTTAGAAAGTGCTGGAGAAAATACTGATAATGCAGATTAGACTTCAGTATGCCATGCATATGCCCCCTCCTCCCCCCCAGAGAGCCAATTGTTAAACATTCCTAGCACGTCCCTAAAGATAAAATGAATTGCCCAAGGCCCCTAGGACATCCTGAGCCGAGCCCTCTCTCTAGGCTGATCCTCAACACCTGGTTTGGGGGGCCAGAAGGCCTCTTTTCAAGTGTGGACTGGCATGCTTCTTGTATTATTCATGCCTCTAAGAGGGACATGACCGTGCTCTGGTTTCAAGCCTGAATGAATAATTTATTTACCAGATATTATTTTATTGATGTCTTTTCAGAATCAGCACCAGGCTTCCGGGCAGTTGGGGGGGGGGGGGGGAGGCTTTTGGTGATGGTAAACCACGAGCCTGGGGCTTTTTTTGAGGGGTGGAGCCAAAGTAGGGGCTTTTGTTGGACCAGAGTCATCAACAGTTTTCTTTTTAAGGCTTGAAAGTGTCTAGTCTAGAAATATCCAGCAACTCCTCTGCTAGATTTTCCTAATGAGCTGTTCTCTTGGAGGCAGCTGCCCTAAGCTGTCCGCCTCACAACCAAGATATTCCAATACATTCAGGGTAGTCACTGAGGCCACAGGAAAATCAAATATCCTGGGAGGGGGGATTTGAATGGCAGTGTCTGAATTTGAATCCAGGTCCTCTAAATGCAAATCTAGCACTCTTTCCTCTCCCCCTATTCTGACTGGTAGCCCTTTTTTATTACAGATGAGGAAACAGGTCCAGAGAGAGGTTACCTCTTGTGCTAGGCCCTTTAAGTGGTAGGGGCTGGGATTTGAACCGTGGACCTCTGACTCAAATCTAGTCCTCTATTCCATCATGCCTCACTGTTCCCTAAGATATATAGCCCCTGGGAAGCGAAAGTGGCCTTGGCTTTGGGGCCCTCCGCTGAAGGCTGCAGCTGCAACCAGATTCTCATCTGCCTGGTCTATTCCACCCAGTTTCCTATAATATGGCTGCAAATCACTTTTTCAACCAGGCCAGCTCTGAAGGTCACCTGTAATCAAACTGTCAGTGGTGCATCTTGGGCGGTGGAACCAAGAAAGACCAGGAAGATGGGGTCCTGGGAGCTGGGCGAATGGTCTCTGGGCACCAGGGGACAGAGGAGGGAGGCATCTTGTCAACAAAGAGAGAGAATTGGGGACCAAAGAGAGCTCACTGGCCAGCTACCTAGTGCCAGCTGTTCCCACTGGCAAGCTTTGAGGATAATGAGGAAAAGTCTCTGGTCTTGGAGAATTGAGAACTTATCTGGCTTAAGGGGAGGGGGAGAATAGTCCTCCACCTCCTCTGTCACTCTATAGACAATTCCTCGTTCCTTTTCCTGCCCCTCCATCCTTTCTACATACCTTTTATATGAGCTGAAAGGCTCAGGTTCAAATTCTAATCAGAACACTCTCAGGGATCTGATGAGGCCAGCCTTGTGTCCTAGAAAGAGCATCTGATTTCCAAGTCCATGGATAAACTTAGAATCAGGAAAACCTGCATTCAAATCCTGATTCAGATACTTAGTAGCTATGTGGCACTGGGCAAATCACTGAATTTTAGTGAACCTTTTCTTATCTGTAAAATGGGTTGCTGTGAGTTTTAAATGAGATGATAAGTATAAAGCATTTAGCAAACCTTTATATGCTATCCAATCGTTGACAAGTCATATCATCTCTCTATGCCTCATGTCCTCATCTAGTGCTGAGGATATAGTTAATAAAAAGAAATACAGTCATGAGAGGTCTTGGGATCAAATCTGGCCTCAGATACTTCCTAGCTGTGTGACCCTGGGCAAGTTATTTAACCCCAATTACCTAGCCATACCATTCTTCTACCTTAGAACCAATACACTGGATTGATTCTAAAATAGAAGATATGGGAAGGAATAAAGAAGGAAGGAAGGAAGGAAGAAAGGAAGGAAGGAAGAAAGAAAGAAAGGAAGAAAGGAAGAAAGGAAGGAAGGAAAGAAGACAATCCTTGCCCTCAGCAAGCTTATAATCTAGACAGGGGACAACACACAAAAGAAGGCAGGAAAGGAAGGGGAATGGGGGGGCAGGAAGGGGTGCTCCTGGGCACAGGGACATCTTGTTCTGTGGAGTTGACATCAGGCAGGGCAGCAGATACAAAGTAGAGTGGATTGTTTTGATGTCTCCCCAATGAGACTATGAACTCTTTGAGGCCAGAATTTGTCTTTTATCCTTCGGTGTATCCCCAGTACTTAGCATAGAGCATGGCACATAGTAGGTGCTTAATAAATGTTTATCAACTGACTAGGTAGCTAAGTGGTGCCACAGAACACAGAGTGCCAGGCCTGGAATCAGCAAGACTCATCTTTCTGAATTCAAATATAGCCTCAGACACTTACTAGCTGTATGACTCTGGGCAAGTCACTTCCGAGTTTTCTCATCTGTAAAATGAGCGGGAGAGGGAAATGGCAAACTAGTCTACTGCCTCTGCCAAGAAAATCCAACCTAAGGTCACAAAGAATTAGACACAGCTAAAAAGACTGAACAACAAAAATTGACTGACTGACTTCCCCTCACCCTGCCTCATTTTCCTCCTCTGTCAAATAAAGACAGGATCTCTAAGGTCTCCTTCCAGCTCAAACTCAAGGGAATGCTCCTTTCCATGATCTTCCTCTGCCTACAATAGGATGTATCTCCAAGGAATGTGGGAATAGAAGAAAATTCTCCGATTTTTCAAGAGTTCTGGTTATGTGGGGGCAGATATAGGAGTCAGAGGATCATAAAACCATAGATTTAGAGCTGGAAAGGAACTCAACTAACCATCTAGTTCCACCCCCTTATTTTGCAGATGAGGAAACAGATACAGAGAGGTTATGTGATTTGCCTAGGGTCACACAGTGAGTAAAGAGGCCAGATTTGAACTTGGGTCCTTCTGACTTCCAAGTGCATCTTGTTCATATGGGCTATTTGTGCCTTATCTATAGTAGAGTCTTCCAAGCTCATGTTAGTCTGATCATCCACAGTTGGACATGCTGTACCTTGACCTGGACATAGTGATACTATTTTGGACCTCTTCAAGATCCATTAGACATCTAGCTAGGGGTAGGGAGTAGGGAACAGGAACTGAAGTTTGCTCCGTCTGCACTAGAGAGATCATTCAACAAACAATCCCTGTCCTTGATGAGCTTAACTTCTACTGGGATAGACAACAGGTACACGCAATCATTTTAAAAAGACTTACAAAAGGGGCGGCCAGGTAGCACAATGAATAGTGAGTCCAGGACTGAAGGATGGTGGAGATCTCAAGAAGAGTGGGGAAACGCAGAAGAGAAATGATTTCAGGGAAAGAAGTAATGGGTCCCATTTTGGATATTTGAAGATTGAGATATCTATGAAAATCCAGTTGAAAATATTCCATGCTTGGAATATTCTGGTGCTCTGGCATCCTGAAGGCAGCTCCTATCTGTCCACCCCACCGAATAGGGCACACGACCTCACAGTCGAGATTGCCAGCCCCCTGGGCACCTTCCATGGGTCCCCTTTGAGCAGGAGCTTCTGGTACTGATGGGAGGGGGGACAGGAAGCTCAGGCTTAGTAATGGGAGCTTGGAAATGACAAAGATTTGCTGACATCAGCCAGTTTTCCCAGGTTCTCTTGCCAGGCAAGCTCAAAGGAGTAATAATGAAAGATGGAGAGAGAATGACTCTCTTTGATTGGTTCAGAATTCGGGGTTATTGTCTCCAGCTAAGAGGCAGCTGCATCACTCTGAGCCCTGGGGTCTGAGGTTTGGCCCCTCCATCTCCATTCTTATCTGATGACTCCACAGTCTCTCATTTCCTGGCTTCAGTGGTATAGCCAAAAGAGAAAATGAATCATTCAGGGTTAAGAAATAATGGGGTGTAAGAGCTGGAAGGGGCCTTAGAGAGAGCCAGAAGACATCTGATAAAATTTTGACTCTGCTTTTTATTATCTGGGTGACCTTGAGTAAGTCACTTCATTTCCCATGGGCCACAGGGTGTTTTCTATAAAATGAGTTAGACTAGGTATTCATAGAGTATTTTAAAGTTTGCATAGCACCTAAAAGTATTATCTTATTTTAGCCTTATGACAACTTTGAGAGCTAGATGCTGTTATTATCATCTCCATTTTACAGATGAGGAAACTGAGGCAAAAGGGTTGCCCAGTCACACAGCTAATAAGTGTCTGAAACCAGATTTGAACTTGGATCTCCCTGACTCCCTTTACTCTATTCACCTCACAACTTAGGTAGCTTCTTTAAAAAACAACAACAACAACAAACAATCTTTACCTTCCATCTACTATGTATTGGCTCCAAGACAGAGAACTGGTAAGGGCTAGGCAATGGGGGTTACATGACTTGATCAAGGTCACACAGCTAGGAAGTATCTGAGGTCAAATTTGAATCCAGGACCTCCCATCTCTAGCCCTGGCTCTTACTCTACTGAGTTGCTTGGTGGCCCAACCTACATAATTTCTGAGGTCCCTTTCAACACTAAAGCTTCAAGCCTATATTACCTGAGATCTTTAAAAAGCCAATACTGGGGGCAGCTAGGAGCTCAGTAGATAGAGAGTCAGACATAGAGATGGAAGGTCCTGGGTTCAAATCTGACCTCAGACACTTCCTAGTTGGGTGACCCTGGGCAAGTCACTTATCCTCCATTGCCTAGCCCTATACAAGCACTGATTCTAAGACAGAAGGTAAGAGTTTAAAACAATTATTTTAAAGCCAATACTGGAGGCAGTGAGATAGCTCAGTGGATATAGAGCTAGTCCTAGAGATGGAAGGTTCTGGGTACAAATCTGGATTCAGACACTTCCTAGCTGGGTGACCCTGGGTGAGTCACTTAACCTCCATGGCCTATTCCTTGCCACTCTTCTGCCTTGGAACCAAAACACAGTATTGATTCTAAGATGGATGGTAAGGGTTAAGTTTTAAAGAAAGAAGCCAATACCCTCATTTGACAGAATAGGAAACAAAGTGAGTTGCCCAAAGTCACATGGCTAATAAATAACAGAGCTGGGATGACCCCCTTTCTCCTACCTTTAAGTCCAATGAGCTTCCAAAGACATCCTTCTGAGAACCCTGGAAATCTCGCTTTGTCTACTACAGAGGGGGAGTAGGAGATTCTCTTTAAGCAAACTGAACACTCACATTTCTCCACTCAATCAATAAGATAAATTAGGGGCTTATTGTTTGCATTAGCAAAACCATCTTCATTTTATTGTAACTGGGGAGGACTGGTCCAGGCCTTCCAGAGTGCACAATCTACGTGGCCTGGTGCCAACCCACGTGAATTCTTGGGGAGCCTGCTTCCAGGAATGCATAATAGAGAGCCTTGTCTTTCATTTAGAAACATGCACAGGTATTCAGCCACTACTTTTGTCTGCTTCTTGTGCAATGATGAAAAACCTTTTTGTTGGCTATGTAGCCAGAACCGAGTGTTCATACAAAAGGCTTCAAGGGAGAAACTCATCTCTCTTTGCTTCCTGCTGGGTATTAGGCATAAGGATGTCTGTCCTAGCTTTGGAGAGCCGGTGCAGGAAGTTTGCACCACCACCAGGCTGGCCTGTGAGTGGCTGGCCTCCAAGGCGACCCTGTGTCTGGCATCTGGTTGGCTCTTTTCTCTTTTGGTACAAAGTCTTGTGAGATCTCACAAGAGCCATGAGAGGTCAGGGGCTGAGTGTGGGAAAGAGCCAGCCATTAGGAGTGATCTGATTGACCCAACCCAGTGGTGGATTAAACCAATGGCCAAGGCAGCATGTTCTAACAGCCAGAGAGTGACTTGTCTATTGGTTATGCCGTACTCAGAAAAGAAATCGGGGATGGAAATATTGGTAACCACTGCTTTGGAGATCTGACCTCTTAATGCATGTATGAATTGGGACTCTCAAGTCCAAAGCTTCTTTCCCTCCTCTACAAAGGGTTCTGACAAGTGGGATGATTCTTCTAATGCTATTGGCTCAAGTCCCCATTCTAGTATGTTCTCCCCAATAGATTTTTCCAGTTAGAGTGATAGACATGGAGTTAGGAAGACCTGAGTTCAAATCTAAACTCAGACAGAAGCTGTGTGATTGTAACTTAACCTCTGACTGCCTCAGTTTTCTCATCTCCAAAATGGAGATAATAATAGCCCATACTTCCTAGGTTTGTTGTGAGGAAAAAATTAAGATAATATTTATTTATTTGATTATTTATCTATTTTTAAAACTCACACCTCTTGTCTTAGTATCAGTTTTCTCATCTCTAAAATGGAGACAATAATAGCCCACACCTCCCAGGTTTGTTGTGAGGAAAAAAGTAAGATACTTTTTATTTATTTATTTGATTATTTATTTTTAAAACTCTTACCTCTTGTCTTAGTATCATTTCTAAGACAGAAAAAGACTAGGTAATTGGAGTTAAGTGACTTACCCAGGGTGATATAGCTAGGAGAGATCATATTTGTAAAGTACTTTGTAAACTTTAAGGTGCTATATAGATGCTAGTTATTAATTTTAATTATTAATATTGACTATCTCCTGTAATAGTTAAAAAGGGTCACCAAAGTGTAATAGTTAAAATTAAATTATGAGTCTTTTAGTAGCTTTAACAATTTAGTTTAATCAAAGTAGAGATAGTAAAGAGAGGGAAATGTAGGAAGGAGGTAGAGAGTTGCCTAGCCTATCATCCTGAGTGCCATTCCTATGAAATGAAACTCACTCAGAAGTCTACATGAGTTTCTTCAGCAAGAGTGTCACCAATACAAGAATATGTCTCCAGTCAGAGTCACCAGAACCAGAGAGTCCCTTCAGCTCAAGTCACCAACCCAGAAATGAATATACAGACCTCTGGTCATACTGTTATAAGCCCTTTTCCTCCCCACTAGCTCTCCCATGTCACATCTCAGGAACCAATCATAGTTCCTTAATTTGCCTGGTACCACCTGGGGAGGGGGCAGGGCCTATGGGATCAATTTCCTGTCTTGTTGGTTTCTACTTCCTTTCACTGTGGACTGGTCTATCCCTGCACATCTCAATGGTAAACAGGATCTCCAGGTCCCTGATTAATTAAATTAAAACTAGGGGGGAATGTGCAAGTCCCTGATTTATTAAATAAAAAAAAACAAAGGCAGATGAATTCCTTTTTCACATTCTTTAAGATCACTGACCCTTCATACTATCCATTTAGCTAGTTGATTTATCCTCAGTATCAATTAACCATAATTTGTTTTTATAAAAGGATGCTTGCTAAGAAGAAGTAGCAAGAACAAAAGGACAAATTCATTCTTCCTTAACAAGAGTCCAACCTTCCCTTTACCACCTCAGTTTCTGGGGAGAGTGGGCTCAAACTTAAAAAGGTTGCTATAGCATTTTCACCAGATTTCACTGCTAAATATGATATAATGAGTAGAAAATTTGCTCTCTTGCTTGTAGGACATATTGTTTTGGCTACTGGATTGGTCCATTGATGGTCTGGGTAAGCAGGTTGCTCCTCAAGGATGGATCCTTTCCAAGCTTAGACCTTGGACTTCTCTCTGGTAGCTCTTTTGACCTTCTTCCAAACTTCAAGATCTTACAAGGCCCTTTATTTAAAGAAGAAGACCCAAGCCCTCATAGGCCATCTCAGTGGGAGAAAGGACATTAAGAGAACAGGACTCGGTCACATTGCCTGTTGTTGTTTGTCCTTCTTTTTGAAAAAGGACCAATGACATCACAGATGATACCTTGACTAGTTCTTGAATTGACTTTGAATGAGGCCATTGTGGAAGTTGTTGGCCTCACTGAGTCATCAAAGTTCAATGGCATGACAAAAACTGAGATGATTAGTGATGGCCTGGGATGCATTGGTCGACCCTGGCTATCTTTAATCTCTGACCAAGCTCTAAACGTCCCACAGGGCCTGCTTCAGTCACATTCATAGCCATACCTTTGGAACCATCATCCTCATCTACTCATTTTACCAGGGGAAGTCTTCATGTGCTTGGAGTAGACAATTTCCTAACTCACCAATGGGTCTGAGGCCTGTTGGTTACCTCAAGAAGATGATTTTACAGTGTCAAATGATCTACATGTTCCAACTTCTTGGAGCCACAGGCGAAAGTTGGGTGACAGGTGGACACCAAAGGCAGATAAGCGGTCCTGAAAACGGATCAGCAAGCCCTCCCACCAGAGGTGCTGGTCCTCCTGAGATACTCCATACACCTAAACATACTCTAAAGTGGAAGACAGGGCTCTCCATATTGCATACCAGGTTCCCCAAGCACACATCCAGATTGGTACCAGGAGGAGTAGACTGTGCATTCTTGAAGGCTGGAGCTCTCATTGCCAGCCCTTTTGTTATATTACTAGATAATTCATTTCAGAGTTTTTTTTTTTTAAACCCTTACCTTCCGTTTTGAAGTCAATACTGTGTATTGGTTCTAAGCCAGAAGAGTGGTCAGGGTTGGGCATTGAGGATTAAGTGACTTGCCCAGGGTCACACAGCTGGGAAGTATCTGAGGCCGGATTTGAACCTAGGACCTCCTGTCTCTGGGCCTGGCTCTCAATCCACTGAGCCACCCAGCTGCCCCCTCAGAGTTCTTTTAAATGACAAAAAACTAGTCTGTGGAATATGGCCTGACCTGAGCTCTAATCCTCAGTATGTTACATATTAGCTATGTGACCCTGGGCAAGTCACCTGCCTTGTGGTCTCATAGAATTGTCATGGGGAACAACTAAGACACTAAATGACTTGAACCAGGTCACCTAGCCAATATCTAGGACAGGCAGAACCTGAACCCAGCTCCTCCTCATTCCTGGGTTGTCTATCCACCATACAACACTGCCTCTCTCACACTAGTTGGGGGTATTAAACTTGTAGAACAGAGGAACAGTTTTAAAAACATAATCTAAACATCATTTACTTGAGTTTTGAAAAGAGCTGAGTTCAAATTCAAATCCTGCAGCTGATTATATGTTATTTTTCTCTTCGTTAAAGTTGTATTTGATTCTTTGTGACCTCGTGGACTATAACACAAACCAACCACCATGGTTGGCAAATATGCCAAAGTGGTTTGCCATTTCCTTCTGTGGAGGTAAACAGAGGTTAAGTGATTTGTCCAAGGTCACACAACTAGTAAGTGTCTGAGGATGGATTTGAACTCAGGTCTTCCTGATACCAGGCCCAGCACTCTATCCATTGAGCTATCTAGCTGCCCTGACTTTATATGTGCCCTAAGGCAAGTAGCTCCACCCCTCTAGGAAGATCTGTCAGTCAGCTGTATTGAGGATGGATTAAAGAAAGGAGAGACTGAATACAGAAAAACCAATTAGGAGGCTATTGTGATGAGAGCTTGGACTAGCCTGTGTGAGTGGAGAGAAGGGAAGATATGCAAGAAACATGGAGATGGAATTGACCACTTTGGGCCTCAGTTTCTTTCTTTATAAAATGGGAATGGTCATAACAATAATATTAGTTTTATTTTTAAAATTTTTTTGATCTCTCTCTTCTCTCTGTCTCTATCTCTGTCTCTCTCTCTCTCTCTTAGTGTAATAAAAATAATAGCTGGGGTGGGGAGGATGCAGTTAGATGACTCAGTGGATAGAATGCCAGACCTGGGGATGGAAGCTCTGGGTTCAAATGTGAACTCAGACACTTCCTAGCTGGGTGACCCTGGGCAAGTCACTTCACCCCCATAGCCTAGCCCTTACCACTCTTCTGCTTTGGAACTGTTACATAGTATTGATTCTAAAATGGAAGGTGAGGGCTTAAAAAAATAATAGCTAGGATTCATATAATGCTTTGAGGTTTGCAAAGCACTTTCGATATGTTTTTTTCATTTGCTCCTACAACAACTGTGGGAGGTAGGGAATATTATTAGCCCCATTTTACAGCTGAGGAAATGGAGGCAGTCAGAGGTTAAATGATTTGTCAGGGTCCCAAAGCTTATATTTGAGGGCAGATTTGAACTTGGCTCACCATGACCCAAGAAGCCACTACTGTCTCCCTTAAACCCTCCCCTCTTCTTGACTCTTCTTTTTTTGAAGGGGGTGCTGCTATCTTTCTAGTCTCCCAGGTACAGATTCAAGATTGACTCTTCCCTCTTCCTAATTCTTCATATCTAGCCAAGCAAGTCAGGCACTCTAGCTATCGCACCATCCAGCTACCTCATTCCTTTCCTTTCCCAATATGTATCACTCTTTTGCCTGACGCAGAGAGACATCCCTTATAATGTTGTACCCAAATTTTAATATCTAACCCAGGTTCATGGCCGAAGGAAGAATCACACTGACAATGCAATATGCAAGAAGAGGCTCATTCTTTACTAGCAATAATAGCTAGGGTCGCTAGGCAGAGAGGCATGCCTGAACGACCCCTTGGAATTCTCAGCCAAGAGTTTATATAGAAATGTTTGGGGAAGGGGGTTGGTACATACATAATTATCAAGGTAGTGTCAGGGACAGGTGGTCAGGAAGCATCTGGGGAGGGGGGTTTCAGGGTCAGGGGGCTGGAAGCGTTTGGCAAACATACATTAAATAGGCAAATATTGTAAAGCAGGCAAACATAGACAAACATTCCTCAAGACATCAGATAAGATAGCTTCAGTTTTAGGTTTATGATAGGGGGAGATAAGGAAGACTGTGCTGGGAAACCTTGGGGGCTGGGGGTAGCTTGTCCAGGCCAGAAATAGTTCAGTAGACTGCCAGACTGATTTTTAAATCCAACATTAACAAAGAAAAGATAAAGAAGAAAAATATAGTTCAGCAAAACTGACCGTAGGGCCGCTCAGAGTCAGGAAGACTCCTCTTCCTGAGTTCAGATCTGGCCTCGGACACTTACTTAGCTGTGTGACCTTAGACAAATCACTTCACCTTGTTTGCCTCAGTTTCCTTATCTGTCCAACGAGCTGGAGAAGGAAATGGCAAACTACTCCAGTATCTTTGCCAAGAAAACCCCAAATGGAGTCATGAAGAAGCAGACAAAACTGAACAAGAACAAACCAGCTTTTAAAATTAAATCTGATCTATATGCAGAGTTCTACACCCATAGTCCTCCTCTCTTCACTCCACACCTGTGTACAGAAGAGGAAGGGGAACATTCTCAACTTCAGCAAGCATTTGTAAAAGGTACAAGCCCTGCCTTGGGAGCTGGGGATGCAAAAATCAGAACAATAATCGTATATTTAGTATGTACCTCCCAGGGCCCTGGGGAGGCTCAAATGAGACAATGCAGGTAAGGGGATGTCAGCTGTTATCATTATGCTGAAAGTTGCCTGCCAAGCAAACTTTGCATATCACATGCACTTTTTGTATTGATTTTCACGATAAAACCAGAGCAGTGTTCCTCTGGAAACACTCTGGGCCTCAAAACATAACAAATTCTCTTTGAAGAAGGCAGCCTTTATTTACCTTTTGGAGGCAGTCCTGTACTTTAAGTGGGAAGAGTTCTGAATTTGGAATCAGATGATCTGGCTTGGAGTTTCAGTTCTGAGACCTGCGTGACCCCCAGGTTAGTTGCTTCCTTTTCCTGGGGCTCAGTTTCCTCATCTGTAAAATGAAGGAGTGAGGCCAGATGAATCCTTTTCAGTTCTAGTTCTTGGATTTTGCCATCCTTCTCTGGGCCTCCATTTCCCCCTCTGTCAAATGTGGGGGTTAGAGAACCATGATCTCTGAGGTTCTCTGAATCCGTGTTTTTCTCCCCTGCAGAAAAATCCAGTCCATCATTCTCTAATAAGTCATTGAACATGAATGCTAAATAGAAAGCATTTGCTTCATCTTAGACACCAAGGAGACACAGCCCTGGTGGAGAGGAGCCCTGTGTATTCTCTGAACTTTTCTCAAATCTGTTCCCTGGCTCTCCTCTGGAACCAGCCAACACGGTTTTCCCTTGGCTGCTCTGACTCAGTCCCCCCCACCTACCCAACCCCTCCCCTCCCCCTCAGCTCGAAGAACAGGATGCTGGCTTTCAGAAATGATCGTGTGAATCTGGGTTGAAGGGAGGGGGAGATGGAGGAACACAGCAGGGACCAGGATGCGAGATGCAGCAGGAAGCCAGTAAACAGGGATGGTGGGGAGCAAATTTATTGGAACAGGCACACCTGGAGACAAAGTGCAGGTGGCCTTCCCCATAAGCAGACCCTATATATAGGATCATAGGATTAGAGAACTGGATAAGATTTTAGGAACATCTAATATGGTCCAGAATGGAAGGCTCTGGATTTTACATGGACTGGGTTGAATCTTCAATCATATTTTTAAAAATTTCTATCTTCCATCTTAGAATCAATACTGAACATCAGTTCCAAGGCAGAAGAGCAATAAAGTCTAGGTAATGGGGATTAAGTGACTTGCCTAGGGTCATACAGCTAAGAAGTGTCTAAGGTCAGATTTGAACCCCGGACCGCCCATCTCTAGGCCAGATTCTCAATCTACTGAGCCACCTATCTGCTCCCTTCAGCAACTTCTCATAACTACTCTTATAATTACTCTTACCTCTCTCAATAATTGTGCCCTTGTTTTTCCCTGGGAATATCATAATTTGGCTTAAGGAAATTTACAACCAGATATCCTATAGGCATCTCGAATCTGTGTCCAAATCAGAATCATTATTGTCTCCCTTAAACCTTTCCCTCTTCCTGACTCTTCTCTTTCTGAAGGCAGCACCCCCATCTTTCTCATCTCCCATGTTCTGACTTAAACATGACTCTTCCCTCTCCCTCATTCCTCACATCCAGCCATTTGGAGTCGTGCTAACATATCTCAAATCTGTCTCCTTTTCTCCACTTAAAAGGACACTCCTCTGGTTCGAGCCATCATCATTTTTCACTCAGGCTATTGCAATAGCTTCTTAATTGGTCTCCCTGCCTCCAGGCTCTTTTCTTTTCCCACCATCCTACAAAATTGTTATTCTTAATATCAGATTTGATCATGTCACTTTCTTGTTCAGAAAGTTCTAGTGGCTTCTTCTTGTCTTTATGATAAAAAAAAGTATCCTTCCATTTTGCTTTTTAAATTCTTCACAATCCTTCTCCTACATCCCTTTTTGATGTAGTTCTATTGTTCTTCTTTAGAGACTCCACCTAGGTTCCAGCTAAACAAGGTTTGACATTGTTGTCAGGTTCCTTATACCTGACATTCCATCTTCTGTCTCCAAGGCTTCACAGTCTGTCCCCAGGCCTGGGATGTTCTCTCTCCTCACTTTTACCTCTTACTACCCCTGAATTCTTTCAGATCTCAGTTCAAGTGCCTCTTCCTACAGGAAGTCTATCCTGTTCTGTCCTGTTGCCTCCTGTCTACTTTGTTATTTACTTTGTTGGGGTGTATGGAGTGTACAGGGAGGACTAGGATCTCTTACATGAGGACTTTATCACCCAACTTTCACCAGAAGCTCCAAGAAGTTATAACACAGGCAGTAGACACTCCCTGGTAAACCATTTCAGTATGGGCTAAACCAGTTTAAAGGTAACCAAGGAGCCTCAAACCTATCAGTGACTTAGGGGGATGTCTACTCCAAGCATGTGAAGACTTCCTCTGACAGAATGGGTGAATGAGAACAATTTGTTCCGATGATCAAGAAGATGGTGGAAGCAGGTGGAGTGCTTGGGGCTTGGTCAGACATGAAAGATGCCAAGATCATCCACTGCATCCTGGGCCATTTCCAGACATCCTAACTTTTGTCTTGCTATTGGGTTCTGGAAAGAGGGTGAAGCTGATGACTTTATGCAACCCTGTCTTACTTAAATCCAGTTCATAGGTGAGCCAAGACATCACTTTGTGATATCATTGGTCCTCTTTGAAAACGAAGGATGAATGCTGTATCCAAAAGGCAAAGGTTCCTTCATAAGCACTATTAATAGGAAATTGAATATAAAATAAGTTCCACTTAAGTCAACAAAAATTGCTAAATAGAAAGACATACTGGAGCTAATTAATAATCAAAATAACTCTCCCTCTTTGGCGAGCCTCAACCTTCTCTGGAATCTTCTAGATTTAGAGTCCTATACTAAAATCAAAGTTATTACTGTAAAAGGAAGACGATACATAGAACTCATAATAGTAGTGATGGGTAAGATCCAAATTTGCTCCTCCATATTGTGGTTGGTTCCCTGATAATCTGTTCCAGTTCCACCATATCCTGAAACTCTTCTACTTGGACCATGTATTTAGTAGAAATGTCCCCTCTTCTTTCCAGGAGGCCTAGTGTCCAGGAACTCCACCTCCGTGTCTAGGAGGCTAGTCCCTGGAGTACATGCACTTATTCAGGAACTCCTCACTACTCCACCACTACTGCCACCTGCAATTATCTTTGTCCACATACTTCCCTCCTGGAGCTAGTTGATTGCTTGTGGGTATCCCTTCTCTCTGCATCTCTCCATTTTGATTTTTTCCATCTTTGAAACTTCCATTCACAGTGGCTATCATCTTGTTGTGCTATCATTGGAAGCCATTCTTTTCTCCCTCTAAAGGAAATGACACTGTTTTGTGAGACTGCCACAAGTCCACATGCCTGGGTGCTTTTCAGCACTTTGGGAAGTCAGACCCAGTCATACACTGTTAACAGACACACAAAAGATAATTGTTAAGACTTTTCCCAGATTCATTCACACTAACCTTAGATGTCCTCAAGCCATCTTAAGGGCAAGGGAATTCCTTTTAACTCCCATCATGTTCCAGGCAGCTGGTATACTTGGCCATGAACGTGACATTTCTTTAAATCTTAAGGAGACACTTAGTAACATTGGAGAAAGAGGGACAGAGTTACTGTCGTTACCTTCCATTCCTGTCCGATTGATATAATAACTCATTTTTATATCGCTTTAGGATGAACAGAATTCTTTCCTTACAACAACCCTGAAAGGTAGGTAGCACAAGCATTATTATCACCATTTTATAGATGATAAAACTTAGATCCAGGGAAGTGATGTGATTTACACAGGTAAGACAGTTACTAAAGCTGACTCTGAGTTCAGCAAATAACTAGCAGTACAGTTTGGCTCAAATGTACAGTGGTTACAGAAGAGGAATGGGAAACAAAGGCAGGTTGGGGCCAAATTGTGGAGGACTCAAAATATCAGATTAAAGAGGCAAGAAGCAATAAGAAGGAACTGAATGTTTTTGAGCAGTACTTTATAAGGTGACTTTGGCAGCTGGGATGAAAAGGACAGGAGAGGGGAGAGCCTGGAGTCAGGCACAAGAATGAATGGGTTCTTTCGGTTGCCAGGTAAGAGATGATGAGAGCTTGATCCAGGAAGATGATGGCAACATGAGTGGAGAGAAGGAGGTAGGAGGTGAAGATATTTATAGACTTAGAGAATGTGAGAGCTGGAAGGGATGCCAGCAGTTATTTATTCTAGCTCATACACAAAATGAATGACCATTCTAACATATGAGACAGGCAGGTGGGTATCCATTCTGTGCTTGAATTCTCTGGTGACAGGGGGAGAAATGAACTCCACCATTTCTTGGGGAAGTAGCATCAAGAAAATTGACAATTGATTCAAAGCTCTACCACTTGCTACCTATATGAAGCATGGGGCCGCACATTTCTGAACCTCAGTTTCCTCATCTGTAAAATGAGGGGGTTGGAGTACAAGACCTCCAATGTCCTATTTATTTCAACTATAGGATCTATAGGACTTTTGTTTCTGGGGAGCTAAGATGATGGAGTAAGGAATGCTCCAAGCTCACCAAAACCCACACATAGATTCCAACAAAGATGATGATGGAGTAAGGAATGCTCCAAGCTCACCAAAACTCACACACACCTTCCAACAATACACACACATAGATGCATGGCAGAACCAACTATATATCTATGATCTCATGATTGATATATTGAGGAAGAGGAGAAAATTGTAACAAATGACATTGTAGTTTAAATTAGCTAGTAGGAAGTATGGTGAAGCCAGCAATGGTTTGGAAGTCAGGGAAGGTTTAAGGGGGACCATGCCAAGTTCATTTTGATGATGTTGGGGTTGAGGTGTCAACATACTACCTAGGTGGAGATGCCTGGTACGTAGTCAGGTAGTATGTATTATTTTCCCCTTAATTATTCAATTTTTTTCAAATGTGATCCCATTTGGGGTTTTCTTGGAGTGATTTGTCATTTCCTTCTCCAGCAGGGTTAAATAACTTACCCAGGGTCACACAGGTAATGTCTAATGTCAGATTTGAATTCAGGTCTCCCTAACTCTAGGCCAGGCACTCTAACCACTGAACAATCTAGCTGCCCTTCTTCTCACCAGGATTTGGCTT
This sequence comes from Gracilinanus agilis, assembly GCF_016433145.1. Taxonomy (NCBI): domain Eukaryota; kingdom Metazoa; phylum Chordata; class Mammalia; order Didelphimorphia; family Didelphidae; genus Gracilinanus; species Gracilinanus agilis. The sequence goes on from NC_058132.1 coordinate 46,402,407, forward strand.
ATGCTTTTCTACCCTCCTGAAATACATTTCTTCTTTCTCTCCTCTCAGTCAAATCTCACTGATCTTCTAAGATCCAGCTTAAATCTATCCCCTCCAAGAAGCCTTCCTTGATTAAAGCATATAATAGAAAGAACTCTTAAATTTGGAGTTAGTGCCTGGTTTAAAATTCTGATTCTACTATGTGACCTTGCCATGTCTCTATTTCTCTAGCTCTTAGTTACTTCCTCTGTAAATTTAGAGTTTGGGAGAAGGTGATCTTTAAAGCTACTTTTATCTCTAAATCTAGTGATATTTTCTAGTCTATACTGATTTCTTCTTAACCTTTATAATGGTTATCTTTTGTGTTCTTACATCTAGAAATTGATTTTGTTCCATCATATCATTCTCTCATTGACCCCTGTGTCCTCAACTAGACTGAGCTTTTAGGAGTCAGGGAACATATTTTCTCCTCGTACAGACCCATATTATTGATTAAGCACAATGGTACACAGTGGCCACCAACCAAGACTTACTGTGTGATTTTGGGTAAATCTTCCTTCTCTGAGATAGTGTCCTCCTTTGAAAAATGAGGGAGTTGGACTGGATGATCCCTAAGGTTCCTTTTGGCCCCAAATCTTATGATTTAATGACTTCTAAGGTTCCTTATAGCTCTGACATTCTCTGATCATATGCCATCAGAGCCATAACTAGGGTGATATGACTGAAGCTTTGTCCCAGGACACATTTGATTGAAGGTAAATGTTTTCCTTATGATGGCCATAGAAACACAATATTTGAAAATTAGAAGGAACTTTCATGGCCTTATGCATACTCAAGGGAATCTCCACTATAACATGCACAATAAGATGGTCCAGAGGCTACTATCCACCTGCCTTTGTACTTCTTATCTGTCTAATCAACTCCCTGGGATCTCTCAACACAGTACCTTTCTCCCTGAGCCTGCCTTCCCTTACTCATCTGGGTGGGCAGGACCCTCTGGGGAATTTGTCTACTCTGGCTCCTAGTGCTATTCTAAACTGCGGATAGCATACTCTTCTACAATATCCTACTCCTCACTCTGTCCTCTTCTTCATTGCCAACAACCTCTTCCCTCCTCTTCCGTCATCTGTTTCATCTCCAGGGCAACAGAGTCCAGGTTACAACTCATTTCACTGTTGGTCTCCAGGGATACTCTGCTCTTCAAGCTTCTAGCCTCACTTGATCTTACCTGGGTCTTCATAGATGGCTCTTGACTAAATAGTCTCTTGTCTCCAGGCATTGGTTTCCTTCTCTCACAGAGGCCCAATTCTACTACAACTGGAAGAAAGTGTCTATCTATTGTAATATTTAAACTAATATCCAATAATTCCAAGTAGTATATGATTTATTAATAATCACTTGAAGAAGAAAAAAAAAGAAATAGAAGTAAAACCTGAGTAAAACTCTCCTGCCTCTCACCTTACCCCACCTCCATAAACCGCGATCAGGGGAAAAGAGAGAGAGAGGGGCAGAGCTATGCAAAACTTATATCCTCCCTATGTTAGCGTGTAACATGAGAGGGAACATGGGAAACTGGGATTTAGAGTTTTGGGGAGCAAATTCTAATTACACAATCCCCGCTATGATTCCATTGGAAAACAAGTATGTAGAAATCTCCCAGATTTACATGTCTAGTTTTCCCAGTGAATCAGTACACATAACCAACTTATATCTCTTAAGATCTTGAACTAGAGGTACGTACAATATTGCACTTTCTAAGGGGAAATTACAATAATTTGGGGATAAGAGGGAAATAAAAGAGAAAGAAAGCAAAACCAATGATTGCTAGGTGAATTGACAAAAAGCCAATTAGGGAGCAGTCCCCTTTGGCATAAGAGTTTACATTCAAAATAAATGCATTCAACCCCCTCACAGTTCAATTTTACTACATCCCAAAGTTTATTCTGGATCTTTTGGTGCAGTGTGTTGTTTCTGCAGACATCTCCATGGCGCCTTCTCCAAACAGTTCACTTTCTTGACTCAGGGAGGTAGCAAGTTTCTTATCCTAAAATTACTCTCAAACAAGAAAGATTTTTATAAATCTAGAATTTTATGACATTATGGCATGAGCCAAGGCAGTTAGGCTTGGGTATAAAAGGAACAGATCTGAACCCATCTTGGTCTCAGTTGGAGATATTTGGGTGAGCAGGTGGATAGGGTTTAGGCAATAGTCTATACTCTTTTACTCAGCAACCAGCTTCAGCTATCATATTGATACAACAGTGTTCCATCAATCTGTTTCCTGATTTATAAACACCAAGTAGATCTGCAAAGACAACTATCATTCAGCAGGGTCAACCTTGACTCAGCGCTGAGGCCTGTCAGGCCTCAACTGGGCTGCCAGCCAAACAAGATCCTTGATCAACAAGATTCAAGTGAAGATTCAACATCAATTTATCCATCTACATTTATTTAGGATTCCCAATCCCACTTACCATCAATTACCCACTTCCCTTTCCCTAATCTCATAAATTATTAAATCATCTTAAAGAAATCACTTACCTGAAAGTCTCAAGATCTTGTGGGGCTTCAGTTGACTGAGTCCTGTGTCAACTTAGGAATAACCTTTAACCAACTTCTTAAGAACAAAACTGCAGTCAGACAGATCAAACTAATTAATTAATCATTATAGATCAATTAACCAGATCTATAGTGAATTAAGTAAAGGGATATAGGCATCAACATCAGACTTACAGGGCTTCAGTTGGACAAGGATTAGCTGAATTCTACTATCAGCTGATTCCTTACTTTGGCTGTTAGCCCTGGGATACTGTTAGCCATTTGGGGATTGGAGTAAGCAGATTCTACACATTTTCCTCTTAACATCAGCTGCATTGGAGTTTGACCTTTTGGGTTCACTAATATATTGGTGTCCCATTAGGACTCAACACTCCCAATTAACTAATTCCCTAGAATTACCATAACAGTACAAACTTCTGGGCTAAAATGGCTGCAGAGTAGAAGCAAGGGACTTCCTCTCCTTACCACCTACTCATATAAAGCATCTCAAAAGGACAAAAGCTAAAAGAAGGTAAAATTATTCCTAGTAAAGCATGAGCTGATCACTCCTCACTAGAGCCAGAGTCGGAGTGAGCATGGGGCAGTCACTAGGTTCTTAGGGGGCTGGTTGAGGACACCACAGATTTATCCCAGAGAAAATCAAGATTTGGGACCCCAGGAGGCTGAGGAACACAGAGATAGGGCAGAGAGGGGCTGCAGCAGAGATGCAGCAGACACAGCAGATGCAGCTGAGACTGAAAAATAGCCTCAGGGCAAAACCCGCTAGATATACAGAGAGCCTGCCCTCCTCACTCAGATCCCTGACTGGGAAGGGAAGAAAAAACTAAGACAGTAGTACAGCAGCTAATGCACATTCAAAGAAGTACCAAAATTCCCAAAATTGTAAGAGCCCATTCAATGACAAAGCAAACAAACCCGCTATCATTAGGATTCACATGAAACACTGTGTAACATTTAAAAAAAACCTTTGAAACTCATGGATACTTGCCACAAGTTCTCCAGATATAGCCAATCTTTCAACCTTGGCTGAGATTTTTTTTTAACAAAGTCTTTTACTGCCATCATTCCAAAATTTGGCAGGAGAGCCCAGAAAAACCTCTGTACTGCTGATGAAAACCTTTTGGATCTAAAATGTCACCAAGAGTCTAAATCATTCTGGTGGAAGGGTAGAATAAGCTGAAGAGTTACAAATATAAAAACTATCCAGGAGCCACAAAGCTCCATGGGGAATGCTCCCTCTTGGGAGCCATCCAGAGGTTACCATGTCCCCTAGGAAAACCTTTCCAACTCCCATATGAGGCTGTAACAGCTGTAAAAGGCATGTTGTTATATGTTCCATCCATTACATTTTTATAAATGTGGAGGTGGGGAATACAATAGTGTTATTGCACTTCACTTCAACTACTAAATGGACCCTTACTTCTTGTTACACACAATTCAAAGGTAGGCAAATGATCAGTCAGAGGTAGTGGTGCTACTAGATAGCTGAAAAATCACTTATGAAGACCTGTTAAAATCAATTGAGATTTTCAGCTCATTAAATTCTCCAAACGTTGTATATAGGTTGTAACCAGTTTGATGGAGTCCATCCATCATCATCTATGTGACAATTAACAAAGGCAAAAAGGCAGAAAAGGCTGTATAGGCAATATGTGGCCTTAATGGATCTGGTGACAAACCCATCATCCCTAAGGACCTATGGTTTTGCCACGGAAAAGGGTTTGTCCAAGTTTTTGTTTATGGACTTTTATAATGGTATTTTCTCCAGTCCCATCATAAAGGAAGGGTACAAATAAAGACAGTGTGGCAGCACATATAGCTAATGGCCAATACATAGTAACTTAACATGACATAGTGTAACAGAATAGTATAGATTAGATCAATATGTGAACTTAAAACCAAAATTAAATCTTAAAGCAAACAATCAGAAAATACAATAAGTGTGATAGGATACAGGCACTGAATTCAAGAGTCCTTTTTTCCAATTCCAATAGCTGCGTTACAGAAACTTCTTCACTATTTGGAGGGGAACAAACTGAAACAGTAAACATCCATAAGGCAATGAAGTTTGAAAGGGCTAAAAATTCACCTCCAGACTCTTTAAGGTTCCTTCTCCCCAATATCATCATCCATTTAGATTCCTTTGGTCACACTTCTGAGGTTCCCCATACCCACACTGGCATACTGTGGACGAACCCCATATTGGATGTGTTTCAGAGGCTGGGCAGGCCAAAATGGCAAGGGAGTGTAGGGAGATGAATCTCCCCTCTGAATCTCAAGATTACTCAAGCTAACAGCAAGGACAAGTGCACCCAGGAATGGTAGGAAGAAAAGACCCCCCAAAACTTTGAACTGTGTGAGCTTTGTAATGCTCTCTGGGAATGGGAGCTGTTTGAGATAGACAGGAAACTAGGCCATGCTTGCAATCCTATTCATTAAATTGGTTGCAAATCTACTTCCTATCTGTAGGTGGCGCTACCCTAGTATGCACTGGCTAGGAGTAAAAGCCTCACAAAGAATGTTTGGAAGAAGAGTTCTATCCCTTTCCCCCCAGGGATAAAGCCAGTGGCCCTGTGACACCTTAGTCCCCACCCCACAACCAGGAGCATGGAAGCCCTCCTAGGTTAGCCAGGCTGGGGTTGGGGTAGATAGCACGGATTGGCTGCTCCACGCTGTCTCTGCTGAAAAGTGACTAATGCAGACTTGAGACCCACGTTGGGCTGTGGGGGAGAAAGGGATTTATATTTTACCAGCTACACAGAAAGTGGCTGGAAAGAACCCTCAGCCAGGGTGCTCAAGAGAAGTGGCAAGCAGGCAATGGCAGACTTGGCAGGCGCGGGAGTAGCAGCAACGAGAGGAGGAAGAGGAGTAGTGAGGGCAGCAGAGGCTTTTTAAACTAATCTGTCTTTAAAAATCTGTCTGCTCTACAACTTAAAGCGCAGCTAGGATTCTAAACTCCAGACTTCTGGCTGCCACAATGTAAGATTTAAATTAATATCCAATAACTCCAAGTATTATATTTTATAAGATTTATTCATAATCACTTAAAGTAGAAGAAAAAAGAAATAGAAGTAAAACCCGAGTAAAACTCTCCTGCCTCTCACCTCACCCCACCTCCACAAACTGTAATCAGGGGAAAAGAGAGGTGGGGGGGCAGAGCTATGCAAAACTTATATCTTCCTTATGTTAGCACGTAACATGAGAGGGAACATGGGAAGCTGGGATTTAGAGTTCTGGGGAGCAAATCCTAATTACACACTATGAGACTCAGTCTTCTCCATCCTACTGCTCTTCTTAATAGCCCAGTGAAATCTGGTATTTCTCCTGAGAGCCGAAAGCATTGCCCTTTCATTCAAAGTTTGCTCTCCTTCTTTGGCTCATACCTTCCCTAGATTGGGAGAGAGAGTTAAGAAAAGCAGCTGAAGTATCTCAAAATTTAGAGTCAAGATGTAGAAGTGAGCAGGGAAAGCACACCAGGCCTGGGAGACAGTCAGTGCAATGGCACAGCTGGGAGAGACCATGACAAGGAACAGCAAGAAAGTCAGTGTTACTGGCTCATAGGTCTCTCACAGTTGTGGTGAGCAAAACATGTAAACTAAAGCTTTTTAGAAATGTATGTTGTCACTAGTTAAAAGGCCTTCCTGGTACATTCCACTTCAAAGTAAGAAAAAAATTGAACTGGGAATTTGGAGAACTCCTATTGAAGAACATCTCCACTTTTTTGTGTCTGCTACATGTCCCACCCTGAGTCAAAGTCCTAATTGCCTTGAGGTTGTTATAGCTTTCTTTCTGGACCAGAACTCCAGACCTCAATAATAACCCCAGAGTCTTCAAACCCATTAGGAGACATTAAGCCCTCTTTTCTGCCTCTCTGAGAAGGCAAACAGGAGAGGTGTCTACTCAGAGAGAGATGGAGGGACCATTTTTCCTTTCTTTCCCTCTAAGGCTGTAATTCAGACTCCTGCTTTTCTCCTCCAACAGCTCTGGCTGGGCTCTGGCATTTTACGAGGCCCGTCAGGCCTTCTCAGTTAATTACAGCCATTGCAATCAATCTCTCTCCCTGTTCATTATCCCTTGAGCCCAGGCTGGTGATATTTTCATTCTGCTTTCTGAGGGACAGGAACTGTTCTATCTCATAAAGGAATGGAGGTGGCAGAGGTTAGGCATGAGGCTTTGGGGTGCCCAGGTTTGGAGGGGTCCCCTATGACCTCTTAGGGAGTGGGGCTAGTGTTTCCTTGTATAGGTGAGGACCTCATTGCCAAGCTGGATTCCTTGGCATTTACCCAGCTTCCCTTTCTTCTCCTATTGGGGCTGGGCTCAGGTCACTTACCATGCTAGGCACTTCTCAGAGGCTGGGATCCCATAGAGTGACAATTGGTTATCATAAGGCATTAGTCCCACGACTGGCCTGGCTTACAGAACCATCACAGCATTATCCCGTTATTACTGTCAGAGGGGCTGCTGGGCCTTGCAGGGAGACCAGTGAAGTGGGAGGAGGGAGTTTGCTCCACAGCCGCCCAGAGGTATCAAGGCTGGCATCTCCCTCAGCAGGAAGAGAGCTTGGGATTAGACTCCCCCAGGCCAGTGTTTATTAAAGAGCAGAGTCATGCTGGCCTTGGGAATGTGTGAGTATGAGCTAGCACACACCCATACACATAAACTCAGGGAGACTGCAGTATAAATGCCCCCTGAACCTGATCCTTATGTACCACACAGAAACTCCTGCCTCCTGGGCTTTGGGATTACATTTGTGCCACCCCTTCCATTACCTAGGACAATCCATACCTCATCCCTACTGTGTGTCTTTCAGTACTTCTAGGAGACAGTCCATCAGCTCATATCCCTCTGGAGAGAATGTAAGCTCCAGGAGGGCTGGAACTCTTGTTATGTTTTTTTTTTTTTGCATGGTGCCTGGCCCTTAATAGGTATAATAACTTAATTACCCAAACAGGTGCAGAGTTTAGTTCTCCCACTTTCCCCAACAGGTTATGACTTGCTTCTGAAATGCTTTATCTCATTATTCCAACTCTATTCTTACTTTTCTTGTCCTTTAAAATAAGGTTTTTTAATTATCTCTTCAGGTATGGGATAAGTGGGGGGAGAGGAGGCTATGCAAGTTTGGAAATTTCTCTCTCCAACCTCAAAATGGTGTTGATATATTAAATTTCTGGCAGACTTGTATCTAACACACACACACACACACACACACACACACACACACACACACACACACACACAGATGACTTCTTCCAAGTAGCCTTCCCTGACTAACTCTATTGGACTCCAATCAACCTTGGAGTCTGCATCCGACCAGTATTTAATTAACTCAGCTTGTATTCAGTTCATTTACACTTAGAATAGTAGAACCTTAGAATGTTTGACATCCGAGGGGCCTTAGAACATAGAACATCAGAGGTGAGAGGCCCTTAGAACACAATATCAGAGCTTGAAGGGACTTTAGAATATAGAATATCAGAGCTGGGAGAGACCTTGAAAGATGGTGATAGTAATAAATAAAGGTGATGATCATGGCGATAGGATAGTGATAATGTTGATGATAGAGAGAATGTTTATGATGATGATAATGGTGGTGGTGGTGATGATGGTGGTGGTGGTGGTGAAGATGGTAATAATTCTGATGGTGGTGATAATGATAGTAATAATGATGGTGGTGGTAATCATTTTGATGGTGATGATGATGATAATGATGGTGGTTGTGGTGATGGCAGTGATGATGATGATGATAGCGTTGGTGGTAGTAATGAGGATGGTAATGATGATGGAGATGATAGCAGTGATGATGATGATGCTATAACATAATAATGATGGCATTGATCATGGCGATAGTGGTAATAAAGATGGTATTGATGATGTTAATAATAATGATGGTGATGATGATAATTATGGTGGTGGGTATGAAGAAGATGATGATGATGGGTCATGTTCCCATAGCAATTTAAGGCTTGCAATGTGCTTTTCTGACAGTATTCCTGTGAAGTGAGGAGTGGATTAGAGCTGATAGCCTTTGGGCCAGCACTCCCATTTTATAGAGGACAGTCAACCAGACAGAAGTCTAGTTCAAGGTGTCACAGTGAATGTATGCAGTCAGAAGTAGAACTCAGGGCTTCCTTACTAATAACCCAGGGCCCTTTGTGCTATACTGAGAGAACTTATTGGTTTCTGTTTTGTATGATGCTCAGCAGACTCAGAGTTAAGAAGACTTAAGTTCAAATCCAGCCTCTGGTGTTTCAGAGTTGCATGTCCCTAGGCAAGTCATTTCACCTTTCTTGACTGGTTTCTTTATCTAAAAACTGGAGATAATAATAACCATGAGGATCAAATAACACGTGTAAAGTGTCCTGTAAACCTTAAATAGCTATATAAATGCTGCTATTTTGATTATAAGCATTGATGTGTTGCTTTGAAGCAGTACTTAGATCATTATTCATGTTCAGAGTGATAACTAGGATTTTTCCCCCCTTTGGTGCCCAAAGCAAGTTTCATTATAATACAAGAAGGACATGCAGCATGAAAAGGGGTCCTAAATCATATTTTAAAGAGAAATTCAGTAGGGTGCTAGAGGAGACTGGGGGCCAGAGACCCCTTGAGGCTACTCTGCTATGTATAGGAGAAAGGGAACTCATCCAGAGTATGGCAGCCAGAAGGGGCATCCATCTGGCAGCTTCTTATTTTAACTAATTATTTTTGATAACTAGGTGCTAGGTTCAGTTGTATCTTCTAAAGGAATGTGAGCATTGTCAATGTCCTGAAATTTTTAGGACCCCTTGGTACAAAGCTCTAGAGGCCTCATCCAAATTACAGTTCTATGTGTGTCCTCTATCCAACTAGAATTGTAAGCTAGGGCAGGAACCTATTTGATTACACCATCCCCTTTCCTGTAGCACCTCTGGTTCAAGGGATTCTTTTCTGGCTTTTGCCTGTCAGTCACCCAGTCCCATCTTTCCCTCCCTCCATCCCCATAGAATCTCTTGCTAAATAAATGATGATGACATTCCTTTTCAAGCATCTTTTCTCTACTACTGGATGTCTCCATGCAACGGTGCCCCCACACTAGCTCTTCCTGTTGTGACAGCGATGTTTTCCTTTGAACAGGTCTGTTTCCCCAAGGACTTGGCAAACCAGTCAGTGCTTTGTGATCTATCTCTGTCCCAGACTCTACTACTTCTATCCTTCCCACCTGGATTTGTCTCCCCACCTGCCTCTTTGAGTCACCCTGAAGCCTCAGTGAAGGCTAAGGCATTGGGACATCAATCCATCCTCAATGATTCTTCTGGGATGCTACTCCAGGGGCCTCTGAAACAGTTTTTCTCCCTTCACCTTTCAGTCTCTCATCATAGAATCAAACTCCTCTACTTTTGAAAAGAAATGCTTCTTTGGTGCTTAAAACCCCCCCCAACACTACCATTACTTCGTACTTCCCCTCTGCACCATGGCTCTAAAAGTACATTCCTTTTTAGCATAGAGGTATAGTTAAACTAAACAAACCAACATACTAGCCATATGCCACTATTTGCCTGCCAGGCCTCAGTTGACAGCATTCACTTTGTTTCAAATTTTTTTGCTACTTTGCAAAATGATGTTATAAATATATTTTCATCTAATCTGGCCTCAGATATTTCCTAGCCATATGACCCTGGGCAAATCACCTAATCTCCATTACCTAGCCCTTACTCCTCTTTTGCTTTTGGTCAAAAGATATAGCCCATGTTGTGATTTTTCTAGTGTAATTCCAAATTGTTTTCTGAAATATTTGAACTAATTCACAACTCCACCAACAATGCATTAATGTGCCAGTCTTCCCATAGCCCTTTTGACATTGTCTTCTGCTGTTTTTTGCCAATCTGATGGGCATAAGAAAATTTTAAGTTATCTTAGAATTCAATTTCAGTTATTATTAGTGACTTGGAGCATTCTTTTACATCTCAACTCCCTTATTTTATGTGGAGGAAATGAGAAGCAGTCTTCCCAGCAGCTCTCATGGAGCAGGTGGCAGAGCCAGGGAATCAGAGAACCTGAGGTCAAATTTTATCTCTGATGTTTACTACCTATGGGATATTGGGAGAATTATTTAACCTTCTTGTATTTTTCATCTTTGAAATGAGAGTGTCAGACTAGATGGCCCCAAAGCTCCTTTACAGCTCTGCTGTGGGACCCAAAGTATCTTCTCTTTTTTTCCCCCACCTACATCCCCCAAAGAATAAATTGGGGTAATCTTGGCCCATAGGTACAGGCTGTAGGTTCACATGACCTAGTTGATTTTGATGATCTTTATTCCAACTCCCACAAAAAGTCTTGGATTCCAAAAGAAAGGAAACAAGAATTTAAGAATCTACTATGTTGGAGTAGCTAGGTGGTTTAATACATAGAGAGCCAGGCCTAGAGATGAGAGGTCCTGGGTTCAAATATGACCGTAGACACTTCCTAGGCAGGCCACTTAATCCCCATTGCCTAGCCCTTGTTCCTCTTCTGCCTTGGAACCAGTACTTAGAATTGATTCTAAGATAAGATAAAAAGGGGGAAAAAAAGAATCACTACATGTCAGGCATAGCATTAAGCCATTTACAAATATGATCTCATTAGAACTTCACAACAATCCTGGAGGGCAAGTGTTAATATTATCCCCATTTTATGGATGAGGAAATGGAGGCAGACAGAAGCTAAGTGACTTTCCCAGTGTCCCATAGCTAGTAAGTTTCTGAGGCTAAATTTGAACTTAACTCTTTGTGATCTCAAATTCAGCCCTCCATTTACTGCACTATATAGGTGCTCCCCCAAAGCAAGGCTACATTGTTTCCTCCAGTTTCTTAAGGGCACCTCTGAGAAGTCTGAGATACTTCTCTAACGCTATTCCTGTAAGTCCTCACTGATGGACTTCTCTCCCATATTATAAGTTCAGAAATCAATTTAATCAGTCAGTCTCGAATAGCTTTTGAAAAGAGGGACTTACTGAAGTAGAATAATAAACAGTAGGTACAAGACATCGCTCCAAAAGTCTGTGATACACTCTCCCACAAGTATATGCAGGCCCCAGGGGAAAGTGGGCTCAGACTTAGGAAACGTGGACAGCAAAGGAGTACTCACAAGTTTTGGTTGCTGCAAGTCTTTTCTCTCATTTGTTGGGTGCTTGGGAAGTTGACTGTCCTTAGCCCTGGATGCAGACACTGCTGCCAGCCACTTGTTGGAGGGAGATGATGTGAGGATTCTGATGAGAAGATGGGAAATCCACAATCTTTCTTCCCTTTCAAAGCTCACTTGGTCTTCCTCCAGGCAGCTCTGTCCAAGGGACCCTGAACCTCTAGAACTCTCAGATTCCCAAAGATTGTCTCTAAGGTGGGGCATGTAGTCCTTCTTGGAATAGCTGCTCAGTCGACAATCCTCAGGAAAGGAAGAAAACAGAGGTGGCAGCCCGAGAGGGCCCCAAGACCCAGGCTAAGCCCAACACAGGTACTTTGTCTGACATGTGTGTGTCTCTGCTAGGAGAAGTTCCCCAGGGAGGGGATCAAAGGCTCATTCTATACTTAGCAGATGGGCAGAGAAGGGAGTAATTGTGATCTGGGGTGGGTGACTCACTGTCTTTAAAAATCCATCAGTAAGCTTTTCCCTGCTTAGTGGCCACCAAGGATATCAATACATTATCTCCAAGTATAAGCCATTTATCATTGAGTCACACACGTCCCTGGAGTCTCTGGGAGTTTCTAGGGGAGATGCAACACAGAATCCCTGGGATGGCTCTCATAGGCCCATTCCTCCATATGCATTAATTCCTGCTACAAAGTTATTGGACCATGCAAAGTTAAAACATACATTTGTCCTTGATGTTAACTTTACAAAAGTGCAAAGCACTACCAGTGACAATCAATGTTTTCTGGTGATTTTGTTTAACTGTTTGATGCCCTAAATTGGGGTGGGGGGAGGGAGGAGTGATAGTTATTTGTTGGGAAATACATGTATTGAAACAAAATTTGTCAATAAAAAATAAAGACATTAAAAAAATTATTGGAAGGAGGGGAGGCATCTTATAGAAGGTAGCATTTGAACTGAAGCTAAAAGGAAGTTAAAGGTTTATTAGGCAGAAGTGAGAAAAGAGGAGAGGGACCACTCTTCTCCAAAATGGGGTTTGAAAGGGCAAGCTATGGGCTTTCTGCTCACAAAAAATTAGGTTCTTAATGCCTGCTACTCTGCTTCTGGATTCTTTCGGTTCTGTAGGAGGTTGGGAGCCTCAGGGCTCTCCTAGAGTTCATGGGGACAGGTAGGGGGAGAGTTACAGTCCTTAAAGCATCCTTTATTGTTATTTTTCTGTGTGGCTTAAAGAGTGACTTTTGGTGTCCGAGCATACTAGAGCACTAGGAAGACTTGATTTGTTTATCAATATTTCTCTAGTGTGCTTTCACCTCTCCTGCCTTTCTTCACCAATAATGCATATACCACCCTTCCCTGCCCTCCTCCCCACTACCTGGGCCAAGGAAAGAGAACAATTCTAAACATGGAATAGGTTACCTCAGTTAGATGATAGGGTTCCTCCCTTCCTTGGAGGGAGAAATGTCTTCAAGCAAAGACTGGATGACTGTTTCTTGGGTATGATGTAGCAGAGAATCCCCACTAAGGTAGATGTTGGCTGAGATCAGTTCCAACCTTGAGATGATGAGATAATGAGGAGGAGGGAGGGAGGGAGGGAGGGAGAGAGAGAGAGAGAGAGAGAGAGAGAGAGAGAGAGAGAGAGAGAGAGAGAGAGAGAGGANCTACCTTGCAAAGTTATTGTGAGAATCAAATGAAATATTTGAGAAGAAAGAAGAAGGAAAAGACACAAGAAGAAGGAAAAAGAAGAAAAAGAAAATAACAAGAACAAGAAGAACAAGAACAAGAACAAGAACAAGAACAAGAAGAAGGAGGAGGAGGAGGAGGAGGAAGAGCAGAAGAAGGGAACAAGAAGAGAAAGAGGAGGAAAAGGATGGAGAAAAGGAAGAGGATGGGAAAAAAGGAAGAGAAAGGAGAGACCTAAAAAGACTAGGAGGGAGAGGGGAAGAAATGAGAAGGAAGAAGAGAAATATGAATAAACGAGGGAGAAGAAAATAGAAGCCTGGGGAAAATCAAGATGTGGAGGGGAAAAAAGAGGAAAGAATGGAGAGAGGTTGCAAAAAAAAGGGAAGAGGAGGAAAAAGGTGGAAGGAAATAGGGATTTGGAGAAAAGCAAGAAGATGGAGAGAAGAAAGCAAAATAAAAATAAAAAGAGGGGGATGGGGTTGAGCAGAAAGGAAAGGAAGAAAAGATGCTGAGAAGAGCAGGAAGGGAGAAGAGGAGAATGGAGAATGACAGGAAGAGAAGGGAGAGTATGCATGAAAGGAAAAAAGGGAAAGGAGGGAAATGAAGAAGAGTGAGAAGAAGAAGGAGGAGGAAGAGGAGGAAATTAGGAGGAGGAAAGAGGAAAGACATCAGGAGAAGGAAGGGCCTGATGAAAAAAGAAGAGAGAAGAAAAGTGGAGGAGGCACTGCCATCCAAATTAATGAGGTCTGGCTGCTGATGCTAAAAAAGCCTGACTGCGGCATTCTGGGGGAGGCCACTTCTTGTCAGCTCCAACATCTCCATCCCTCGCACATTTCTCCATAAAAGTGTCTGTTCCCTGGAAGGGCACAGATGAGCCTCCTAGCTGGTGAGTTGTGCATCGTGGTATAAACCTCATTGAGGCAAGGTTCATGATTAATTGGCTTGTTTGCTGCTGGTAAGTCTACACATCCCAGCCCCCATCTCCTCCCTCCCTCCAATCCGTTTCCCTCTAGTTGGCCCATCTTTCATATTGGCGGAGGTGAGGCTCACCTGGTCCCCATCCAGCCGGTTCTAGGATTTAGCACGGGTCGATGGAGCCTGAGAAGCGATTGAGTGTGAGGTGTTTGTAGAGGTGTCTGGCTCGGGCTGAGACCTCCAATCTTGGCTCCGGGCCGGCTCTGGCTCGTTGCCCCCCTTTTGGGCCTTGAAAAAACTGATGAGCTGAAATAATGAGGAAGACACAATTCTCCTAATGTGGTTAACGAAACTCCAATGCTAATCTCCTCTGCTCAGAGACGGCTGGCTCCAGCTGTCTTGCTTAGTCTTTGAGTGACTTATTCCAGGGCCAAGTTCATCCATGGGGGGCGATACAGGGAAAGGATTGCCGACCACGCTAGCTCTCCGGCTGATGAATATTTTAGACAGTGTCTTGGGCGCTTCTTCATCAGGGCTAAGCCGGACGGACGCCAGTGGTCTCACTCTGATGGTGAGCAGCCCCTGAGTTCATATGGAAATTCAACATGCAAATGACCCACCATGATCTCCTGCTGGGCTGAATTATTTCCCTGCAACTACAGTGAAGGAGAAGAAGAAGGATGGAGAGTGCCCTGGCTATTCTATCTTCTTCTTACAGCAAGGAATGCTCACCAGGCAAGCTCCAGACCCTCCAATGACTTCAGGCCCCGGTCCTGGGTGAGGGGCTCTTCCGTGCCATCTAGGAGGGGCACACATGCCCTCAGAGGGGCCCTATCAGCAGTCCTAGCCTGGGAGCCTTGGTCTAGAAGGTCAGTGCTACTAGCTAAAGTCTCCATGATTTCAAGGTCTTTGTCCTGAGCCATACGATATTGAGCACTAAATTATAGAGTCATAGGACACAGAATTGATGGTAACCTTAGAACACAAAATGCCAGAGCTAGGAGAGACTTTAGAACATAGAACAGCAAAAGTGTAAGGAAAATTAAAAAGCAAAATGCCAGGGCTAGGAGAAACTTTAGAATATATGTCAGAAGGGAAGAACCTTAGAACACATAATGTCAGAGTTGGAAGAGTCCTTGGAATTTAGGTTATAGCTGCAATATTGAACTTCAGAACTGGGAGGGATGTTACAACATAGAACATCAGGGCTGGGAAGGCCTTAGAATGAAGAGTGTTTGTTAAAACAGGAAGGGATAGGTGAGGCCATTTAGCAAATTGGAAAATTAAATCCCAGATAAACTATGTTTTTCTCAAGATTAGGACTCATATCTTCTAACTCCTAGAATAATAGAATGAGTCATAAAATAATCAAAATGTTTTGCATTTCTGTAACATTTTAAAGGTTACAAAGTTCTTTCTTTCACAACCCAATAAGTTAGTCAGTACAAATATTGTAATTCCCATTTTGTAGATGGAAAAACTGAGATTAGAGAGTTTAAGTAACTTGTGGAAGTTAATGTAACTAGGAAGTGTTGAACCAAGTGTTTCAAGCTTGTCTAACACTTGAGAGCTCAGAACCTAGACCTTGGACCTCATTTATTTCTCTGTTGATTGGGCAAGAAGTGGGTAGAAACACTGAGCTCCGTCCCTTAGCTTTTTCACTCCAGGTTTTCAGTGTTCTTTGGGGGAGGGGGTTGGGAGAGGATGGGATGTGGGGGGTGATGCTGCTCTCCAAGGTTGGGGCTGGGGTGGGGAAGAGTAAGTAAGGGGAGTAAGTAAACATCAGCTTGTGCCTATAATCCAGTGGGCTCCTTGCTGAACCATCTATCACCGCACAACCTTGGCGATTTATCGGCCTGTTCCCCCTGGCTGCAGATCTCAGAGAAGAAGGTAAAAAATGTCCTTTCTGAAGCCATAAAACATAAAATGGGACCCAATTTCTCTCCAGTTAGAATCATATCGGTTTGACAGTGGCTATAAAGTGAGTGGCAGCAAGGTTAGCAGGGAGAGAATTGACTGGATCATCTGGGCTGGATCAGGACTTTGGGTGTTAGTAGTGGGAAGAAGTGTATCTCCAGAAAAACAGAGGGAACAGGGACCTTTACCCCTGGAGCCCTGGAGAGGACCATTGTTTCTCTAATGAAGAGTTTTCTGAGAAATGGGAGGTCCAGGATTCAAATCTGGCCTCAAATACTTCTTACCTATGTGACTTTGGGCAGGTCACTTAACCCTTAATTATCTAGTCCTTACTGCTCTTCTGCCTTAGAACCAATATGCAGTATTGATTCTAAGATGGAAAGTAAGAGTAAAAAAAAAAAAAGAGTTGTTGTTCAGAATCAGAAAAACCTGGATTCAAATTCCACCATTCAAAAATCACCAAAGCCATACTGGCTTTGAGTCACCCAGTAAGCCATTCTCCCAGTGCCATAGGTAAGTGCCCAGAATTGTAAATTACAGAGCATGGTCAGCATGGACCAATGTGGGGGATTTCCTCCCCCAAAATTCCCTACCTGCAATGAAATCACAGGTCTAGTTATATGTGTAAGAATATAAAATTTTAGGTTTTATGCCAATATGAAAGTTCTAAAGTAATATTGTGGTTACCAATTCAAAAATATTATAGCTTAAGTCAAAATGACTTTTAGTAGCTTTATTTGCAAAGAGTTGGAAAGAGTGAATGAAAGTGGAGAAATATAAGAAGGTAGAGAATTGTCTAGCCTAAGTACTGCTCCGGTGTCTGGCTCAGTCCTAGCAGGGCTTGATAATCTTCAGCCAGAGGACCCAGTGGTGTCTTCAGTGAGGGTTTCACCAAAGCAGCCTCCTCTAGGAAAGGAAGGCCTCTCCAGAACCAATCTCTCCAGAAGCCAGGAAAGGAAGGCCAGCTACTCACACAGCAAGCCAACTCAGGATCCAGGGAAAGAGTCTCCTTCTTCAGTCCAGTTCACCAATGCAGAGTCTCCAAAGACCAACTCCAAAAGAGAAGACAGAAGACCTAGTCCAAAAGGCGAAGTCCAAAGAGGAAGCCACAAGGTGAAGTCCCTTGGACAAGAAGTTCAGGACTTTTTATAGTCCTTTTCCCACATCACTTCCTGTCTCTTCTCCACTTTACAGGAACCAATTGCAGTCTTTCAATTTGCCAAGCATTGCCCAAAGTCTGTAGCCTTTGGAGGTGTGAGCTTACTCTAGTAAGTGACTAGTGAATTCTTTTACTTAGTGTTAAGTAGGGGTGCTTAAATTTTTGATTGATTAATTTAAAAGTTGCTGATTGATAGACAAAGAAAATTTGATTCACTCTTCACATATGCATGTATATTATGTGTGTCTATCTACATAGAAAGGTAGACACATGTATATATTTATATAGAGAGCTATAGATAGACCTAGGTATTGTGGTGGGTGAAAGATAAAATGACTGAGGAAACTAAGGTTTGAACTTCTAAGCATATTCATTTTTTAAGCAATGCATGCCAATTGTCCAACAAATCGGGACCAGACCCCTTCTTCAGCTTTGGTTTTGGACCCTGAATACAAGGGAAGACAGACCTTTATGCATTAAAAACAATCAAATAAGATCAATTAATTAAAAGAAAACAATTAATCAGGATACATAAGGTAATATGATTTCTACTTCAAGGAAAGATTAGGGATTTTCCAAATTAGGAGGGAAAAGCAAACAGGTGCAAATCTCTGAAATCAGAAAAAAAGATGTCCCACTCCTCCCAAGTGTCTGTGAACAATCACAGGAATGCAGAAATAGTAACTGACTGACCAGTACAGGGCCAGTTTTCACATAAGACGTATAGGCTACCTGAGATGTATAATTATGAGAAAACTTGCTTTAATCTTCAGATTTGGCTGGATTTCTGGCCAGCATAACTTAGGTCCTTAGTTAAGGGTCTCTAAGCAGCAGGTAGAGGTGGTCCAGCTTCCCAGCCATGCAGGGATCAGCTCAACCTATGCAATAAAGTTTTCTCACAATTCTTATATTTGAGGAAAGTTTTCTCATAAGACAGAAACTGGACTAGTTCCATAATTGAAAATAAAGGGAACTGAGCTAGATCCAGAATTGAGTCACAAGACAGAGTCAGTATGGTTTTATGACTTGCTATCCTAATCCTGTGAATTCTCTCAATACAGAGATATGTGTATAGATATATCTGCACACATAGATGCATATATATACATATGTGCATATATATATACACACTATGTGCATTTAGAGACATAGAGAGAGGTACAGAGAGAAAGCATACTGAATTTGGAGTCAAAGAATCATAGATTTAGTATTTGAAGGGTCCTTAGAGGTAATCTAGTATAACTCCCTCATTTTACAAATTGGGAAACTGAGGAATTGGGCAGTTGAATGCC
Organism: Gracilinanus agilis; assembly: GCF_016433145.1. Lineage (NCBI taxonomy): Eukaryota > Metazoa > Chordata > Mammalia > Didelphimorphia > Didelphidae > Gracilinanus > Gracilinanus agilis. The sequence continues at coordinate 46,421,010 of NC_058132.1, forward strand.
CCAAGTCACACAAGTAGTAAGTTGCAGAGGTGGACTTTGAACTTAGATCTGCTGATTCCAAATTTAGTAACCTTTATACTGTATCACACACAATAACCACTTTCACAGAAGGAGATTCAGATCTGACTTTTGAGTTTGCTACTAATTAATGATTCAACCTTGGATGAATCACTTTGTCACCCTGAGCCTCAATTATTTTATTTATAAATGGGGGCATTTGACTAGATGACTTCTAAGTCCCTTCTAACTCTAAATTCCGACTGTGCAAGTCACTTGGTTGTTGGAAGGAAGAATAGAAGTAGAAAGAGCAAATACTGGGGATTCAGAAGATCTCTAGTCCTGCCTCTCTGGTCCTAATGGCTGTCTTTGATAGCATTTTCCCATCCCTGCTCTGCCATGGAATCTGAGACAGACTTGGAGTGGGCAGCCAGTGTCCCTCCTGGGGTCCTGGAACCTCTTTCCTAAACTAGGCACAAAGATTTCAGCATACCAAGGAAAGGCTATGGAGAGCAAAGACTAAATTAACAAAGACTGTTAACTGAGAATAATGAGATGGTCCAAAAGGTAAGTCATCTGCTTTTTGTTATATTAGAAGGAGTATTGGGGCAGTTAAGTGTCACAGCAGATAAAGCACCAGATTTGGAGTTGGGAAGAGCTGGGTTCAAATCTGACTTCAGTCACTTCCTAGCTGTGTGACCCTGGGCAAATTACTTATAGTAACCTCAATTGCCTAGTCATTGCCCTTCTGTCTTAGAGTTGTTACTAAGATAGAAAGTAAGGTTTTTTTTTTTTAAAGAGTACTGACTCTAGGTTCAGATCCTGCCTCTTCTGATTATTACCTCTATATACAGATGGGTTTGTCTCCATACCTTTGCACAGGCTGCCTCCCATACCTAGAATTCCCTCTACTTATCTCTGGCTGATAGAATCCCTAACTTCCTTCAAGCTTCAGCAACCTCCTCCATGAAGCAGGATTTCTCCTTGCTTTCCCTCCAGAATTACTATAGTCATATACAATGGAAAGGAAAGCAATAAGCATTTATATAGTATCTACTATGTGCCAGACACTGTGCTAAGTGCTTTACAGATATTATCTCGTTTCGTGTGCACAACAACCCTGCAAGGCAGTTACTGTTATCTCTATTTCACAGTTAAGGAAAGAAAGGCTAACAGAAGTTAAGTGATTTGCCCAGGGTCACATAGTGAGGCCACATTTAAATTCAAATCTTTCTAACTCTAGGCCCATTATTCTACCCATCATACCACCAGTTGCCTCAGTATAAATTTTGTATAAAGAGAGATGGCATGGTATAGTGCAGGGGTCAGCAATGTATGGCTCTTTCAGCAGGAGCCATAAAGTCAACCATGGCACAGTAACTAACAGTTTATGCATGACATCATGCGTCACATGATACGTCACGTGATCCTTTCAGTGCCTCTACTATCTTCTAAAATAGAAGGGTCCCTCATTGATATTGCCGCGCGAGATGAATCCTGGTCTTTAGTTCGGCTTGGTAGGTGTGCTGTGTGTTCCTCCTTCTGCCCTCCTTTTACTCTTTCCACACCTGTTACTGACATCTTGGGGTTCTGTATAGTGACTGATCACTTTTGTCTACATTCTCTACCCCTCTGCCTCTGATTTACATGGTTTTATCTCAGTGCATTCATGGGGTCTGCACTCCCTATTTGTGAGATTGTTATTGTTTTTAACTTTTCTACCTGCTCTTAAAGGGGAACTATAGTCAGATTACATCTTTACATACACTTCATTAGTGAGAAGCATTTCTCCCCAGTAGTTATTTCATTTGATACAGAATGATTGAGTAGGCAGCACTGATAAACACCTATACCAGGAAATGTGTGTGATGTGTCCTGGCCAGTTTTCCATGAAAAGGTACCCTCCTCCCCCACTACTTACTAATGCCTGCACACAAGTCATGTTATTTTCTGTAATCTCCTGATCTCCTACTTAATTTATGTGGCCAAAAGGCTTAACCAGCAGGCCGGCAGCTTTTTCTTCTCCTGTTGCCTGACTTTAGAGAGGGAGAGGAAAAAGTATTCTTCCCTGAATTTTTCTCTCTTTATTTCAGCAATTTTCTTAGTGTAAAGGAGTTTTATATGTATGTGTGCAGTTATATCAGTACTATAGTGCCCCATTAAGTTGTTTTTTGATTGATAATCAAAATGATTTTGATTAATAATCAGCAAAACCATGCAGCACCAGAAGTCACATTAATGTACTTTATTCATCATTGGTTAGCACATAATAACGTTATTAAAAATAGTTCAGAGACTTATTGTACTTTAAAAGTGTTGTTCTTACATAAAATGCACATATTTACTTGTATTCAGGGTTAGACATATTGTACGGCTCTCACGAAATTACATTTTAAAAAATGTGGCGTTTATGGCTCTCACGGCCAAAAAGGTTGCAGACCTCTGGTATAGTGGATAAAGGGTGGACTTTAGTCAAGAAGATCTGCATTCAGGTCTCATTTTTGATAACTGGCTCTGTCATCCTGGGCAGGTTACTTTACCTTTTAGGGTATCAGGAAATACTTTAAGATTACAAATTGTAGAGTAATTTTGTAGTTCTTTTTTTTTTTTAAATTTAAAATATTTTTCCATGCTTCCATGCTTCATTTTCTTTCAGTTCTATAGTTCTGCAATTGTAGTGAGTTTCTCACTGGGAATTTCCTTTTCCAATGAAAGTTTTTTTAAAAATGGAGATGTATACATGGCATCACCTTAGTTAGGATGCAAACTCCTTGAGGACAAGAATTCTCATTTTCATCATTTTCTTGCCAGTGTCTAGCAATGCCTGGCAGAGAGCAGGCATTTTGTGAATGCTTGTTGGCTTGCTGGCTTGCTGTTGTACTCTGTGTGCTGGCTCCAGGGTAGCCCAAAGCCTAAGAGAAGATCATGCAAGATACCTGGGGGAATACTGACAATCTATCCACTCTTCCGTCTGCCTTCCCCAACTGGGTAGTGACCTCATAGGTCACTCCTACAACACAAGGAGAGAAAAGGTAGGGAGAGCTCCTGGCCTCCACAGCCAAGCTACTACTGTCTTCTTGGAGCTTTATCCTCTACTCTCTTCCCCATTCTTCCACCCACTGTACTGGGTTTCTAGCAAAGAGTTGGATTGGACTGACCAGGCTACTTCAGAATGGAAGCCAGCACAAATCAGACTTAAAGATTTACTACTTCCCCGTGGAACATTTTAGCCTAATTTCATATTGCTCCACAACAGGCAAAGATCATTTTGGTCAAAAAATGCCCCTTATTCCTCCTATATGATATTCCATCCAGCTTCTATTGATCTAGGTCTATGTTAGCAAACCTATGGCACATGTAGCCAGAGAGGGCTGCTCTCTTCCCCCTCTCCACCACTCCTGAGGACATTTCTCACATCACCCACCCCTTTGCCCAGCAGCCTAATGGGAATGCTTCCTCCCTCCCCTGTCTGGGTGTAAGGGGGTGGTTTATATGTATCATGAGGGTTGCAGTCTCTAAAATATCTGGGTGATCCCCCTAGGTATGGAATATGTCCCCTGCCCTCAGCTTCATGGGATCCCTAGAACTGTTGTTTCAGCCAACCCCACTGCCATACTACAATTTCTACAGCTTCCCTGGGTTCTCCCAGTTCCATTGCTGACAGGGAGCAGGTTTGGTAGGATGAACCAGACACCCCTAAATTGGAACCCAGCAAGCCTATGCTAGGGCAAAGATGAAAGGACCTCTCTGATAAAGAACCCACTAGCTCCAGCTTCCAGAGCCCCTGCCAAGAGCCAAGATCCCTACCTGCCTAGGAGAATGTAGCTTCATCCAACAGCACACTTGACCCAGATAAACAGCCTGAGAAAGCATCGATTCCTTCCTAGCAGCTTTTCTGCGACATAGCCAGACCCCTCTTCCTGAGACTGGAGTCTTAATAAGCTCTGATGGCCTCAGGATGCTAAGCTTTGAAAACCTTTCTTGTCAGGGGGAGGAAATAAAAAACTGAGACTGTTTGGGTAAGAGGCTCTGGTCACATATACACCCTGGTCAGAGTTTTCTTTAGGAATCCTGGCACCTGGATGCATGGATGGGGGACCAGGCTCAACATAGTCTTAGCAGGGGCTTGGGGGTGGGATAGGAAGATGGGAGCTGGTACAGACAGCCTGGTACAATCATGAAAGGAAAGGGTCAGCCTGTCCCCTTTCCCTCATCCCCCAGTTTCTGTTGATAAACAACCTGTCTCCCAACCCCATGTCTTCATTTGAACTCACCTACCAGTTCTACCTTAGTTACTGCTTTGACTCATAGATTCCTTACACCTTGTAGAATTAGGTGGGTGGGCAGGGGTCTCCCAAAAGGAATTCAGAGCTAAAGCCCTTCTGATGTCTCAGGATCAGGATGCCAGTCTGACCAAGTGAAATCTGTCTGTTTCTGCCCTCTTCTCATTATTCGACCTTGGCCTTGGGCCAAGTTTCAGCCAGGCTGCTTTGTAAATATCCTCTCCACTCAGGACTTCATCTTGGTCACTGAAGGGCCGGTCCAGGGTGAGGAATTGGCTCTTTTCCTGAATGGCCTGGCTTGTCAAGGAGCCAAGGGCAGAGGGTCAGAGCATCAGTTGGGCCCAATCTTTCCTTTGCTCTTTCCACTCCTGCCTCAACAGGGAGCTAGTGGCATACATCTTTCTAAAGCCTTCCCAATCTATGCTAATCCCTAATAACTTAATTCATTTTAATCCACATTTAGTAAGTACCTAGGATGTGCAAGGTGCGGGTGCCAAGGATGAAAAGAGAAACATGAAATCGTTCTTGCTATCAGGGAGCTTGTGGTTTTGTTGGTTAATTGGACATTCTTGGTGACCCCAATTAGGTTTTCTTGGCAAATATACTGGAATGGTTTCTCATTTCTTTCTCCAGCTTGATGAGGAAACTGAGGCAAACAGGGTGAAGTGACTTGCCCAGAGTCACACAGCTAGAAAGTGTCTTAAGGCCAGATTTGAACTTAAGTTCTCCCGTCTTGGGGGCCAGCACTATATTCGCTCTATCACCTAGCTGCTTGCCTTTTACTAAATTTAAAAGGATTCTATATAGACTATTTCATTCATTTATTCATTTATTAAGCACTTACCAGAACCTTGTCAGGGCTGCTCATCCATCTTTGGTAGTACCTTTCACCCAGCTGTCACCTGTGGCTCCAAGAAGCTGGAGCATGAACTGTGGCCACATCCTGCTAAAACCATCTCTGGCTAAATCAGGTAGCCAAGGAGTCTTACACTCATTGGTGAGTTAGCAGGGCATCTACACCAAGCATGTCAAGACTTCCCCGTAGAGGAAGAAATCCTCTTCTGCCCAGAGAGGGCAAATAAGAACAATTTGTTCCAATGGCCATGAAGGTGGTTGAAGCAGGTGGAGTGCTTAGGGCTTGGTCAGACATCAAAGATGCTAAGATCATCCACTGCATCCCAGTCCATCACCAAGTGTCCTGACTTTTGCCTTGCCACTGGACTTCGATGACTCTGGAAGAAAGAGGGAAGCTGAAGGCTTTGTGCAACTCTGCCTCCCTTAAATCCAATTCACATGCAAGTTAAGGCATGGCAGTGTCATATCATTGGCCCTCTTTGAAAATGAAGGATGAACAACCATAATTTACTATGTGATAAGCAGTGGAGAAGATAAAGATTTAGGAAATAGTGCCTGCCCTCAAGGAGCTTGTGTTCTGCTTGAGGTAGGGGATAACTCAGGAATGGGTAACAACATCACACAGATAAGAATGTGTAAAGTATATTCCAGACAGACTGTTAACATTTGGGATACAGAGAAAGGCTCGTGGAGGAGGGAGTCATTTGGGATGTAGTCTGAAGGAATCGACTGATTCTGCACATTGGTTATGAGAAGGAAGGACTTTCCAGACTTGGAGAAAGAACCTGTGAAAAAAGTAGTTCTCAGTTGGTCTCTGGGAGCTCCTGCTGGGCATATCTGGCCACATAAGGGTGAATTCCCTCCTCACAGCACAGCATAATTGGAAGAGTGCTGGCCTGCTGGTAAAGTCCCATGTAAGTTAGAGAGTCACAGGCTTGAGAGCTGGAAGATTCTTATTAATCATTTAAGTCCAAATCCAGTATTCTACACTAGAAAAAAATTGAGACCCAGAGGGATTTATACAGGTAGTGAGTAGTATATGGATTTACACCCAGATTTGATTCCAAATCAGTCATGGGCAAGTCCCTTAATTGCTCTGAAACACAATTTTCTCATCTGCAAAATGGGGATAATTCTGTTTGGTTTTTTTTTTTTTAATTTTAAAATTTTTTTCTGTGGTTACATGATTCACGTTTTCCCACTCTCCTCATTCCTCCCCCCTCCCAGAGTTGACAAGCAGTTTCACTGGGTTATACATATATATTTGGGGATAATAATTCTTACACCACCTACCTTATAGTACAGTTATAAAAGAAGTACTTTCTAAATCTGTAAGCCCTGAAGTAGTATAAAAATGTGAAGTTTTTTAGCATTCATTTAAAAATATTTCATTTTTTTCCCAATATGTAAAAACAATTTTTCACATTTGTTTTCTAAAATTTTGAGATCCAAATTCTCTCTCTCTCCCCTCCTTGAGAAGGCAAGTTAATTTAATATAGGTTATTCTTGTGTAGTCATGCAAAACATATTGCCAGATTAGTCATGTTGTAAAATAAAACAATCTAAAAATAAAAAGTCCCCAAGGAAAAATTTCTTAAAAAGTAAAAAAAGTTTGCTTCACTACATTTAGTCTCCATTTTTCTGGAGGTATATAGCATTTTTCTTCATAAGTCCTTCAGAATTGCCTTGAATCTTTGTTTTGCTGAGAATAGTTAAGTTATTTACAATTTATCATGGTACAATATTGCTGTTACTGTGTACAGTGTTCTTCTGGTTCTAATCACTTCACTTTGTATCAGTTCATGTAAATCTTCCCAGGTTTTTCTGAAATTATCCTGCTCATCATTTCTTATAGTACAGTATTATTCCATCACAATAATATGCTACAACTTGTTGAGGCATTTCTCATAAGGTATTTTTTAAAACAAATTGTATTGGTATTTTTAGTTTTTATATTGTCCATATTCCCTATTTCCCTCTCCTTCCTTTCTCTTAGAGAGCCATCCCTAATAACAAATAATTTTTAAAAGAAAAGAAAAAAATCAGTAAAACCAATCGATACATCAAAACAAATCTGAAAATATATACAGCAGTGAACTATTATTTTTAAAAGAAACTGGCAAAATTGATTTTGAGGATTCTGCCTTTTTAAATAAGCAAATCAGGCAGCCTGGTTTAGTGGAGAAGATACAGGATTTGGAATCAGAGGACCTGGGTTTTAATTGAAATTTTGTTAACTGTATGGTCTTGGGTAAGTCCTTTTTCAGAATCACATAGTGGGAAGGATCCTCTGATCCAAATTATAAGAATCCTTTCCAATGTCCCCAATAGAGAGAGAAGAGGCAAGTCTATACATGAATGAAGACTTCCAAGTAGGAGAGAGAATGTCCAATCACTTTTTTTTTTTTTGTAAACTCCTACCTTCTATCCTAGAATTGATGCTAAGTATTGATTCCCAGCAGAAGAGTGGTAAGGACTAAGAAAATGGGGTTAAATGACTTTTCCAGGGTCATAGCTAGGGAGTCTCTGAGGCCAGATTTGAACTTAGGACTCATCTTTAGGCCTGGCTCTCTGTCTATTGAGCCACCTAGCCACCCCTACTTCCCCCACCAATCACCTTTTGAAGTCACCTGCTCCACTTTTGGACAGCTGGGATTGTTAGAAAATTTTCTCTGACAACGATCCGAATTTGTACCATTGCATCTTCCACCTGTTGCTTGCAGTTCTGCCCCTCTATGGTGAGATAGAAGGAAAGATACTTGAGATCAAAGGCTTAAATTTGGAAGAAGTCCAATGTCTTTATTTTTACTGATGAAAAAGCTAAGAGTCCAGAGATTTGAACCCAGGACTTCTGACTCCAAATGCCCATGCTCTCCTCAACTATAAAATAATGGGATTAAAGAATATGCTCTCTCACCTGCCCCATCTTGTTTTAAATTCTATGATCTTCTCTTTCCAAGCCCTATATTGCTTTTCTTATAGAATCAGTCAATCTGGCAACAAGCATTTATTAAACATCTACTATATGCCAAGTGGTACAGTTCGATGACACAGTGGATAGAGTGCTAGTCTTGGAGTCAGGAAGACTTATTTTCCTGAGTTCAAATCTGGCCTCAGACACCTACTAGCTGTATGACTCTGGGCAAGTCACTTTACCCTGGTAGCCTCAGTTTCCTCATTTGTAAAATGAGTCAGAGAAGGAAATGGCAAACCACTTCAGTATCTTTGCCAAGGAAATTCCAAATGGGGAATTAGACATGACTGAAAAGGACTGAACAAACAACATATACCAAGAACTGTGCTAAGCACTGGAATGAAAGAATCACAGGCTCTCAGAACTGGAGGGGTCCTTTTAGGCCACCTAGCCCAACTCACACCTAAATAAGTGTCTCCTCTTTAGTATCTCCAACAGGGTAGAGTGCATTCCACACTGGATACCTAGGCAGCTTACTTTCTATCCAAGTAAGAACTGATCTTTATTAACCAAAAATCTCTATAAAAATAAGGAAATGAGCATTTATTTAGCACTTATTATGTATCAGGCACTATGTGAAGTGATTTACAAATGTCACAATCACCCTGGAAGAGGGGGCTATTATTATCCCTATTTTACAGATGAGGAAACTGAGGCAGATAGTATTTAAGTGGTTAAATCCAGGGTCACACTAGCTGTGTGATTTGAACCGAGGCTTTTCTGACTCCACATCTAGAATTCTATCCACTAAGAACTGGAAGGGATCTTAGAGACCATCTGTTTTTCTTTTTTAATGGATTTACAGATGAAGAAACTGAGGCTCAGGGAGGTAAAATCATTTGTCCAAGGACACACAGGTAGTGTCAGAGGTAGAGGGGGAGGGAGGGAAAGAGGGAGAGGTTGCTAAAAGGGTGAAGAGAAGTTGAGTGTGGCAGATTTGCCTTGAGGGAAAGATTTTATGTCTCTCTCCCCAGTAGCTCCCCCATCCTCTCTTCTCATTCCTTCCTTGCCCCCCTCCTTTCTTCCTGACACTGTTACAGTATCGCATCTCCTGTTCAAATCTGGAACCCAGGGTGGAGGTCTGGCCTCACTCTGAAAGCTTGTCATGTCTGCACTTAATGAAGTTTAATTATCTTCCTAGATTCAATGAATAATTATAAATCTTTTCAAGATGCAATCACACGAGTTCATGCTTCATTAACAGTAGAAAATCAATTGTAATTCGGTAATTCCTCTCTTCTGGCTATCAGAATGTTTATACATGCTCTCCCTCCTTTCTCACCCTTGTTTTGTCTCTGCCAAGAAGTACATCTAATGCCTTTCTCTTCCCTCCAGAATTGATGAATCTTGGATGGGGGAGATTAGAGCCTGGGAGGAGAAGAGGGAAGGAGGAAGGGAGGGAGGCAAGGAGGAAAAGCAGGAGGGAGGAAGGGAGTGAGAAGAGAATGGACCCTGTTGAGCAATGGCTTTGGATGTTGGGAATCAGCTCTTTCCACAAGGTAGTCAGGAATCCGAGAATGGAAGGAAGAGAGATACAAGGAAGAGATCTCTATGTCCAAACTGGTAACATTTTCTGCACTAGAAAACCGAAATCCAGCCAAGCTGTGGGACTTGAGGCAGGGCAAAGCTAAGAGGTCAGATCTCCTGACTCATACTCACATTCCAGGATGTCTCTCCTTTCTATTGGGCCCCCACCTCCTCTGCTTTATTAAAAAGCACTGAACTTGGAGTCACAAGTCCTGAGTTCAATCTAGGTTCTGCCACAGACTAAGCCATGTGACCTTGGACAAACTCTCCAGTCTTCAGTTTGTAAAAGGGACTAGAGGAGTCTGGAGTTTTCAAATCTGAATATCCTATCTCTGCAGGAAAACTTGCCTGAGCAGTCTGCTGAGCTTTATCACAGGAACATAGAATCAAGAACTGAGAGGTCAATGAGAGAGAATCAAGAATTTTAGAGATCACAACAGGAGGAAACTGAGGCAGAGAGGGGAAGTAGTTTGCCCCAAATCACACAGGTGATGGACAGCAGAACCAGAATTCAAATGAAGGTTTTCTGATGCTAAATTCAACTCTTCCCAATATCAGTCCCGACATCCTTCTCCATTACTCAGAAGTCCTTTGCAATCCTGTGCAGTGTGGCACACCTAACTGGAGATTGGCTAATGCGGAGACTCTCCCCAGGATTTGGCAAAGGTCCCGCCCTGGAGGGGGAAAGATTATAGAAAATACTTAAAGGGGAGGGTCTACAGGAGCCTGACCAAAGAAAAATCAGACTTCTTAGAAGGTTCCTTACAGTTCCCCCAAGTAGGCTTTCCTGCAATTCTGAAACAAGCCAGGCTTGTTCCACCTCCATCCCTTTGCCCAGACTGTTCCTCCCTCTTAGAATGCCCTCTTTTCGTCACCAGGGAGTGAAATGCTACTCATCCTACTAGACCCAGTTTATGCACCTCCTCCTTATTAGTCTCCCCAAATCACTTCAGTCAAAAAAATCCTTGCCTTCCCTTCTCTGGATTCCCGTGGTGCTCATAGTTAAGTATTGTTGTGCGGCATTGTTTATTCTCTAATGGTTTTCTGTGTTCGGTAGGAGGCTCCTTTGGGGCAGACACCTTGTTCTCAATCCAACACTTCATATCCTGTAGTCCTTGATGCAGGTGCTAGCTCTCTTGAATGCAAATGTTATTATTACTGCTTTCAATTAAACAGCCGGCTTTTTTCTTCTCCCATCCCCACTATCCACCTCATCCAGCTTTCCCCAACCAACCTCCCACAAAGGATGGGAAACAATCCCCTGGACCAACGGTCGGCAACCTTTTTGGCTGCGAGACCCATAAACGCCTACGGAAGGAGGATGATGGAGGCGGAAGGCGCTGGAATATGGGGTGGGGGCTGAAGGGCCCCCTGGGGCACATCCTGGGGCTCTGCCTGGACTGGCTGGTCTGGAGGTGGAGCCAGATATGGCTTGAGAGCCATATGTTGCCGACCCCTGCCCTAGACAGACCCTCACCAAAAGGTGTCACCTGCTCCAGGGTGAGGAACTCTCTTCCTCCCCACTCATTCCTCAAAACAGACAATCTCGGTGGCCTATTACCATAAATGAATATGCTAATTCCCTCAGCAGGGCTCTGCCTTCAATACTGTGACCTGGGGAGTAGCTCCTGCTTTTGTAGTAGCAGAGCGCCCTGGGCCATGCTATGGGGTTGGATCTTGGCTGAGCCAAGGGAATCCACCTAGTGCTATGGCCTTCAGGCAATAGGAGGTGATTCAGGGCTTTTCTTAGCTGGGAGGGGCCTTAGAACAGAGAGTCGCCATTGAAAGGCACCTTAGAACATAAAATGTCAGAGCTAGAGGGGCCTTAGAACATAGAATGTCAGAGCTGGGAGGGATCTTAGAACACGAAATGTCAAAGCCTGGAGGGACATTAGAGATCGCTTCATCAGCCTCGGCTTCCAAATGAAGAAACTCAAACCCAGAGAGTGTAAGTGCCCTGCCCGATGTGGCCCAGTGAGTTTAGAGCAGACCCCAAGTTCCAAGTATCACAAGTATCCACCCACCCAGTCCTCTGAACTTCTCAAACCTTTCAACCTAGCCTGTTCTCTGGCCGCATCAGACCTTCTCCTCCTCTGTCAGCCCCCTATTCCCAACTCTTCCCTGGAGCTGGCCAAACTCCAATTCTGTCCCTTGCTCTGCTTTGAAATCTCAGGTTAAGCATACTGCAGAATTGTCTCCAAAGTGACTTTTATCACTGTAGCTCTCTTACATTTCTGCACAATTGCAAGCTCTCCCTCTTCTTCTTTCTCCCCTCCCCCCTCTTTCTCCACCCCTTTCTCTCTCTCTCTTATCTGCCTCTCTCCGTCTCCCTCCCTCCCTCTCTTCTCTCTCTCTCTCATTCTTTCTCTCTCCCCCTCCCATCCCCCCTTTCTCTCTGTCTCTCTCTCTCCCTCTCTCTCTCTCTCACACACAGAGCACCAGGGATGTGTATTTTTCCTTTTTAAAAAGATTATAAAATTTCTCTTCTCTCTCCTTATAAAGAGAACAAGGAAGAAAGCTGACCAATATGATATTTCTTAGACTGGTGTTTCCCTGAGTAAACACCCCCTCCCATTTGAGATTGGGGGATGGGGTGGAAAGCACCCAGGGACCCATTCTGGTTTTTATTTCCACTGAATGGGCTTAATTACTTTGTCTTCCTTGGGAAGATCTGACTCTTGACAGCTTCGGGCTCCATTCCCTGCTCTGCTGCACCTTCCGTAGGCAAGGGTCCCCTGGGCCCTCTCCACCTCTCACTCCTCCCCACCCCCAGCCCTACTCCACTCCTGCCCAGTCTAGCCTGGAGCAGGGCTCCTTTTGGGAAGGGAGAGACAGAAAGAACCGGCTAAGCTTTGGCAGGCCCAGCACAGTGATCAATGGGACAGTGTGGTGTAGTACAAAGAGCTGACTGGAGGCACAGAACCTAGGTTCAAATCCCATTTCTATTGTATGACCTTGGACAGGTACTCTGGGCCTCAGTTTCTTCAACTGCAAAGGAAAGGGGCTGGCCTGCATCTAGCCTTGGAGGCCCCTTCCAGCTCTCAATCTAAGATTCTAGGAACCTCTGTTAGTGGCTAACACCTGTGCTAGTAGGAGTGGGTAGTCAGTCATCCCCTGTCTGACTGTATAACCCCCTTATGGAGAGGCCTCAATTATACTTCACTATCAGATGCAGGGCCTTGGTCACAGCAGGATCCTAGGATTTAGGGCTGACAGGGAACAGAGAGTCCCTGCTCCAACCTTCCTTTGCTACAGATGAGGAAACTGAGGCCCAGACAGGGAAAGTGCCCCAAATTACATACTAGAGCTTGAATATGAAACTGAGTCCTGATTCCAAATCCCAGATTTTTTCACCACACTAGGGAATGGCGTTCAAATGAACTCATCAATCAATCATGCAGCCCACTTTCAGTGATCTTCACTGATAGAGGAAGAACAGAGCAGAGTTAATCCAGAAATCCCTGGATAATACAAAAATACTTTCTATGAAGCATTCAGAGGCAGCATGTGTTGTCTGAGAGGGAGGCATGTGTATCTTCCTAATTAGAGGTTATTTAAATTATTCTTTTTTTTTTAAACCCTTAATTTCGGTGTATTGTCTCATAGGTGGAAGAGTGGTAAGGGTGGGCAATGGGGTCAAGTGACTTGCCCAGGGTCACACAGCTGGGAAGTGGCTGAGGCCGGGTTTGAACCTAGGCCTGACTCTCACTCCACTGAGCTACCCAGCTGCCCCCTATTTAAATTATTCTTTTGAAAAAGCCTAGAATGTTAGAGCAGGAAGATACCTGAAATGTCAGAGATGAGAGGAACCTTAGGATAGGGGGTAGCTCTAGAAGCTTACATTCTATTGGGGGAGGGGATATTATATGTACTCAGATAAGTAAAGTAGTCATAAAGTAATTTTGCTGGCAAGGGGGTACTAGGAATTGCTGAAGGGGAGCTCAGTCAAAGCCTCCTGTGGCATTTAAGTTGAGCCTAAAAGATAGCTAGGGATTGTTCTAGGCAGTGGAAGCAAGGGAAGAAAGAACTACAAGCACAGGGGAAGATTTCCAGACAGGTGATTGTGTCAAGTAAAAGAAATAGAAAATGGGCTTTGTAGGTTGGGGTAGAGACTGTGTGCAGTAAGTCTGGAAATACTCTGAAGAAAGGTGGTAGAGGGCTTGTGGGACCCTGGAATGTCAGAGATAGGAGGGTCACACACTGGAGCAGAAAACAACCCTTTAAATAGCAAAGATTGGGTCAGCTAGTCAGGAGGATCTGGGTTCCAATTTGGCTTCAGACACTTCCTAGCTCTGGGACCCTGGGCAAGTCACTTAACCCCAGTTGCCTTCCCTTTGCCACTCTTATGCCTTAACTGACACATACACTCTAAGACAGAAGGTAAAGTTTAAAATTAAAGTAAAGTAAAATGAAGGAGTTGGATTTGATGGCCTCTAAAGTACCTTCCACAGCCATGTTCCTATGGCTAATTTTATATCATTTAACCCCTACTGCCTAGCCCTTATTTATTAGCTCTTCTGCATTGGAACCAATATATAGTATTGACTCTAAGATGGAAGAGAAAGGTTTAAAAAGAAAAAAAGAGTCTACTATGTGCCCAGCATAGTCCTGGGCCATGGTGATACAAAGATAAAGAATGAAACAATCTGTACTCTCAAGGAGCTTATATTCCAGTGGTGGAGCCAGAGTGTGTGTGCTTGGTATGTTGGAGATCTGGAGCCTGTGAAGATCCCATGAAATTACTCAAGCGGTACCTCAGTTTGGAAGACTTAGGGGAGATGCTTTTTAGGAGAATCATGCTGACTTGTATAGAAATGCCTTGGAGAAACCATGAAGTATGTTCAGTCTGAAACTGGTTCTAGTTAGCTAGCCAAATGGCTGGGAGAAACCTTTCTCTTTTGATTACTTAGCTAGGGTTGATGGCTTTTTCAAAAAATCCGGTGTCAGGGTGGCTCAGTGGATTGAGAGTCAGGTCCAGAGATGGGAGGTCCTGGATTCAAATTTGACCTCAGACACTTCCTAGTTGTGTGACCCTGGGCAAGTCACTTAACCCCTACTGCCTAGCCCTTGCCACTCTTCTGCCTTAGAGCCAATAACCAGTATTGATTCTAAGATGGAAGGTAAAGGTTTAAAAAAAAAAATCCAGTGTCACCTTAAGCCTCCCTTTTTTGGTTCTGTTCTGTTTTGTTTCATTCAAGTGTAGGAGAGTGAGATGACTCTTGCTCTCATGGTCTCTTCCTTCTAAAGTCATATGGCTCCCAAGAAATGGGCCTGGGCCCATTATTATTCATTATTTTACTTTCTATCTACATGAAATGGAATCTCTGACCAAAGGAGAGTGAACCATAAGATTCTGGGAGCTGAAATCCAGGCCAAGTGTTGCAACTGGACCAGAATTAGTAGCCAGAGAAACAATTTAGGGAATGACTTTTGGTATGCTAATCTAAGATTCAATTGGCATCAATACCACCTTTGTCTGGGAACTTGGTGGTGCCAATGCTATGGAGGAACTGAGCTAAATATTGAGCCTGTTCTTCCAGAGACTGAGGAGGTATAAGGGAGACTATGCCTCAGAGGTATTGGGGGAGGGAGGGAATATATGTTTGTGCTTCCTATATATCTGAAGTAAAAGTCCCTTTGTTGTTAAGTGGTCAAATGGAGTCAAGAGAGCTAGCTTTTAGTTTCTCTAACAACAGAAAGTGAGATTCTACTGATGGGGGCTAAAATCAATGACAGCCATATTGAAGACAATTCTTCAGCCCTTCAGTGTGCCCTGGAATCCTGGAGGAAGATTCAGCTGATCCTGACCCTGTCTTGCCTCTCTAATTGTAAAAGGCCTTGTGGCTAGAAGCCCTTGTTTAATTTTTTATTTATTTATTTATTTTTATTTTAAACCCTTAACTTTTGTGTATTGACTTATAGGTGGAAGAGTGGTAAGGGTAGGCAATGGGGGTCAAGTGACTTGCCTAGGGTCACACAGCTGGGAAGTGTCTGAGGCCGGATTTGAACCTAGGACCTCCCATCTCTAGGCTTGGCCCTCAATCCACTGAGCTACCCAGCTGCCCCTAGAAGCCCTTGTTTAATTAACTTCTGTGCCCCTCTGCTGGGCCTCTAAATTCTTACCTGGTCTGAGCCAGAGTTTCTCTCTCTCAATTTCCCTACCTTCAACCTTCTTAAATGTAAATAAACTTCCATAAAAGTCAATTTTGACTTGAGATTATTCTTAATTGAGGATTGATAATAGTTCAATCCTCTGGTGACCATCTTTTAATATATGGTACCCATAAAACCCCTTTTTCACCCTTACACCTGAGAAAGTGAGGCCAGGGTGCCCTCAGCTGATATGTATTCCTAAAATAAGCCAGAAAAGAATAAATTCAAAGTAGTTAAAAACCTGGCAGTTGGGTGGTACCATGGATAAAGTGTCAGGTCTGGAGTCAGGAAGACCTGAGTTCAAATCCAGCCCCAAATTCTTACTAGCTAGCTGTGTGACCCTATATAAGTCACTTAACACCAATTTGCCTCAGTTCCTCAGCTATAAAATGAGGATGCACAGATGAAAAAATGGCAAATTACATCAGCATCTTTGTCAAGAAAACTCAATGTGTTTATTCATGGGGTCACGTAGTGTCGGACTAGGCAATGGGGGTTAAATGATTTGCCCAGGGTCACACAACTAGGAAGTATATGAGGCTAGATTTGAACCCAGGACCTCCCATCTCTAGATCTGGCTCTCAATCCGCTGAGCCACCAAGCTACCCTCACCTCTGTATTTTCTCAGGCCATTATCCATTCTCCTAACTCGACTACATTGTCCTCCACCTTTAAATCCCTTGCCTCCTTGTCCTATTGCCATCATTTCTTGCCAAAATTCAGTCCTGGCTTACTCCCACCATCTGCCCCCTCCACTCCTACTCACATACTGTTGAACAGCACTGGGCAAAGTCACACAATGATGGTGACTTGGTATATTATAAATTCGTGTTATCCAACTTCAACTGAGCCCACGCTACAGCAAGGCAATCTTTTTACTCTTCCTTAATTGATTCCCTATCTTACTCCCCACAGAAGCTATTCCAAGCCTTCTCTTCTTTCCTCAAACCTCCCACACCTGCCCCTACCTCATCTCCCTCTCAACTTACCTTTTACTTCACCAAGAAAATTGGGGGCGTGACATGAACTTCTCCCCTGCTTGTTATCTCACAACCCTTTGCCATTATCTCCCATTCTTTCTTCTCTTCCAGTCTTTGACAAAAAGGCAACCTTTCTCCTTGCTCTCCCCTTCTATGTGTGCTTAATCACATCCTTTCATGTGTTCTATGGCAGACTGTCCCCTTCTCTTCCCCATCTCCCTACCCTAATACCTTCAGACAAGCCCATATCTCCCCAAACCTTGTCATCCTCTCAAGCTACCCTTCAATATTGTGTAAATGGAATTAGCTCACCCCCATTCATAGTTAAACTCTAGCCACCAGAGATAATGTCAACCCCCCTCCCTTAGTGGGGAGGGGAGATGAGTTACCCACATGTGACAATAAGTAACAAATCAAGAACAAGGGACGGCCCTTTGGGCAGTCCAAATCAGTGTAGAGGCTGCCATTTGTCCACTTGAATTAGAGGTGGACCCCCAGGAAGTGATGAAAGATGCTATGTCTCAAATATGCTAGTAACTTCCTGTGAAGGCAGTTGGTGCTTTGAACTTGGTATAGAAGGATCTCTGTTGAGACCTCAGGCAGCTTCCCTCTGAATTGTCACATGGGTAAGTTAGGCTGACTTCCCATTGCCTCTCTTGGCGTTCTAGAATCTCTACCCTCAAGGAGGCTTCTTTGCCTCTAATTGTCAAGGCCTTGCGGCTAGTAGCCTTGTTTAATTAACCTCTAAATCCTCATCCAGGCGGGACCTCTGGTTTGGCCACAGTTTCTCTCTCTCCCTATCTCCTTACCTTCAACATTCCTGATTGTAAATAAACTACCATAAAAGCCATCCTGACTTGGGTCTATTTTTAATTATGGAATCAATCTGAATCTGATTGATTCCTGGCAACCACACCTTAAATATATATATATATATATAATTCCTTTCTTACAATATCTCCCCTATTTTAGTCACATTCTCTACCTGCTGCTCTCTTCCTCTGATACACCCCTCTGTTCTTTGTAATCTGGCTTCTAGCCTCATTTTAAAATTGCTATCTCCAAAGTTATCAGTGATCTCTTGATTACAGCAAAATCTGGTGATCTTTTCTCAGGGCTTATCTTTTTTTGACCTCTCCTCTGATTTGACATTGATGACCACTCCTTTCCTCTTGGAAACTCTCTTTTCTACCAATCTGTTTCTTCTCAACCTCCTTTGCTAGTTTGTCATCCAAATCATTCCCTGTAACACCTGCGGGTATTCCCCAAAGCTCTGTCTTCCACCCTTTCTCTTAAAAAACAACAACTCTCACCTTTCATCTCAGAATCAATGCTAAATATTGGTTCCAAGGCAGAAGAGTGGCAAAGATTAGACAACTGGGGTTAAGTGACTTGCCCAGGATCACATAACTAGGAAGTATTTGAGGCTATATTTGAACCCAAGACTTCTTGTCTCTAGGCCTGGAGTCTACTGAGCCACCTAGTCCACCCTCTCTTGATGACTTCATCAGCTCCCATGGGTTTAACTATTATTTCTATGTTGATGAATCTCAGATCTATATATACAGCCATAGGTTGTACCTTGAGCTTCAGTCTCATTATCAACATTTGCCTAGTGGACATTTTAAATGGAATGTACCCCAAATCAACTTGTCCAAAATAGAGCTCATTATCTTTTCCCCAAAATCCTCCCCCCCCTTCCAAATTTCTACCATTCTGGGTTCCCAGGTTCAAACCTAATTTCTGGAAATAACCTCCCAACTGGATTCCCTGACTTCAGTCTTTCCCCATTCCAGTCCATCATTCTAATAGCTGCTTTATATCAAATATGAACTGCTCTGGTTAGCTTTTAAAGCCCTTCACACTCTAGTGTCAAACCAACTTTCTAGCCTCACTGGGCATTACTCACCCACCTGTTCTACTATTGTACTATAAGGAATAACAAACTGGAGGAATTCCATGTGAACTGGAATGGCCTCCAGCAATTGATGCAGAGTGAAAGGAGCAGAACCAGGAGAACACTGTACACAGAGATAGATATACTGTGGCACAATTGAATGTAATGGACTTCTCTAGTAGCAGCAATGCAATGACCCAGGGCAATTCTGAGGGACTTAAGAGAAAGAATGTTATCCACATCCAGAGAAAGAACCGTGGAAGTAGAAACCCAGAAGAAAAACAATTGCTTGATCACATGGTTCGATGGGAATATGATTGGGGATGTAGACTAAGCAATCATTCTAGTGCAAATATTAATAATATGGAAATAGGTCTTGAACAATGACATGTAAAACCCAGTGGAATTGCTCATTGGCTATGGAGGGGGAGAGGAGAGGAGGGAAAGAACATGGATCATGTAACCATGGAAAAATATTCTAAATCAATTAATTAAATAAAAATTTTCAATTCACCCTCCCATTCTATAATCTAGTCAAACTATCCTGTCTATTCCACAATATACCTTTGCCCTGGCCATCTCAATGTGCCCAAAGTATGTTCTTCCTCAATCACAGTGTCCCTCTCTTCCTTCAGAGTACAACCCAGGCACCACTTTTTAGTAGAAGCCTTTGCTGATCTCCTCAGAAGCTAGTTAGGCTCTTCTCTTTCAAACAACCTTGTATTTAACAACTTTGTTTTTATCTGTTTTTATGACCTTTATATTTATTTTCTAATATATATGTATATATCTATGTATACACATATACACACATACATACACATAATATATAATGTATATTGCCTCTCCCATTAGAATAGAAAGGCCTTGAAAGTAGAGATGATTTCATTTACTGTATTTGTATGGCCAGTGCCCAGCACAGCACTTGGCAGATAGTTACTTGATAAATGATTGATTGATTGTTGCAATCAACTGGAGAAGATGAGAGGAGATGGGATCAAAGACCCACGTAGAGGGGTTTGCCTTGGCAAAAAGAAAGGCCACATCACTGTCAGAGAATGGACAAAAGGACAGAGTGGGAAATGATGTCAAAGAGTTTTGCTTATCTCCTCATCTCTCAGATGTCTTCTTCAACTATCTTTTCCTTTACAGGATCTCACATGAAAGGATGACTTTTTCCTTGCCAAGACAAACTTCTCTATATTCTTGCCTGTATTCCCTTTGTTGTTGTTGTTGTTGTTAAACTCTTACCTTCTATCTTAGTGTCAATTCTAAGATAGGAGGGCAAGGACTAGTCTCATGGTGGTGAACCTGTGGAACACATTCCAGAGGGGGGGACTTAGAGACCTCTCTGTGGACACATGCACTGTTGCCCCTTCTTACATAACCTGCCCTTCTAAAAGGTTCACCATCACTGGAGTAGGGAAACATGGTTGAGTGATTTGCTAGGGTAACATATCTAAATTGGAATCCATATTGGAATCCAGAACATTCTGACTCTAAGCCTGGAACTCTCTTTATCCATTGTGCCACCTAGCTGACCCTCCTTCCTTTATTCTAAGAAGAAAACTTTAATTTCTATTCCAAGTGGAGATTCCTTTTATAGATTACCTTCTCAAGTAGTTTAGCCACAAAAAAGGAAGAGAGATGCAAGATATTTAGCTATAGGGATGGACAGATCAAGAGGCCATCCTCAACTCTTCACTTGTTCTTATCCTCCATATCAAATTAGTTGCCAACTCCTATGAATTCTACTTTTTTTTTTTTTACAAACTGTATGTAATAAAAATTTCCACATAAGTTTTCTGAAGTTATTTTGCCTAAATTGTCTCCCTTTTTCCTTCCCTCCTCCCTCCTGGAGCTGGCAAGCAATCTGGGTTATACATGTATTATCACACAAAACATTTCCATATTGTTCATTTTTGTAAGTGGCTAATCTTATAAAACCCAAATCCCAAAACATATACTCAAATAAACAAATGAAAAATGGTATGCTTTCATCTGTATTCCTACTGCACTAATTCTCTCTGAAGGTGGGTAACATTCTTTGTCACAAATCGTTCAGAATTGTCCTGGATCATTGTATTGCCAATAATAGCTAAGTCTATCACAGTTGACCATTCCACAATATTGCTATTACTATGTACAGTGTTCTCCTATTTCTGCTTATTTCACTTTGCATCAGTCCATAAAGGTCTTTCCAGTTCTTTCTGAAATCATCCTGTTTATCATTCCTTAGAGCACAGTAGTATTCCATCACCATCATATGCCACAATTTTGTTCTGCCATTCCCCAATTGAGGGCCATCCCTTTAGTTTCCAATTCTTTGCCATCACAAAGAGAGCAGCTATATTTTTGTCCAATTAAGTCTTTTCCCACTTTTTTTAAATCTCTTTGGGATACAGACCTAGTAGTGGTGCTGGATCAAAGGGCAGGCATTCTTTCATAGCCCTTTGGGCATAATTCCAAATTGCCCTCCGGAATGGTTGGATCGGTTCATAACTCTACCAGTAATGCATTGGTGTGTGTCTAGGGCCTCGGGAGAGGGGTGAGTGAAGGCACAACCAATGCTGAGAGGATGGCCAAGGATGCAATCTCATCATGAGGGAACCAGGTCTCTGAAAGGGATAGTAGATAGAAGGAGGAGAGAAGGGTGTTAACTATGAAACAGGGATTCCAGAGGGCAAGTGAAAAGGGTAGATAGTATTGGATTGAGATGTAGGTAGGGGAGGGTTTAGGGTGAGATAGCAGGTGGTAGGGGCTGAATATAGTTTGTTCCTAGGTGGCCAATAGCTAGATAATATAGCGCAGTGATTCCCAAAGTGGGCGCCACCACCCCCTGGTGGGTGCTGCAGCGATCCGGGGAGGGGGGGCATGGTGATGGCCACAGGTGCATTTATCTTTCCTATTCATTGCTATTAAATTAAAAAAATTTTAATTTCTAGGGGCTCTAAGTAATATTTTTTCTGGAAAGGGGGCGGTAGGCCAAAAAAGTTTGGGAACCGTTGATATAGCAGGAGAAACAGATGGGGAGAGATCATAGCTATAGGGGGCATTAGAGAAGAAATATTTATTAAGTACTTACAATGTTCAGAGCACGGTGTTAAGTGCTTTGCAAATATTATATTAAATGGTTGTCACAATAATACTATGAGATAGATGCTATTATGATCCCCCTCCTTTTATAGTTGAGAAAACTGAGGCAAATAGAGGCCAAATGACTTGCCCAGAATCACACAGCTAGGAAGTATCTGAGGGCAAATTTGAACCCAGGACCTCCCATTTCCTGGCCTGACTCTCAATCCATTGAACTAACTGCCCCCAAATGTTAATTTTTTTAAGTATGAGCATTTACAGTTCAGAAAAGTATGTTGTGCATAAATTTCCACTTAGAACCAGTTGCTAAACATTTACCACCCTTGGACCAAGGGCTTCAGTCCCAACAGGTGTTCTCGTTTATGCACAAATCTGTGGGGTGTGCTTCCTCCTACAGGGGCTTCCTTTGCAGCTGAGGCCTCCTTATGCCTCAGACAAAGTGGTCCATCTAATCAGAATTGGAGAATCCATTTGGGACATTCCTCTTGAGGACAAAGGGTCCAAGGTCAGCGATAAGTAGGCAGGAAAACTCTTTGTTCCTGGCTAAATGGGATGTCAGTTGGATTCTGAAGCTCTGGATATTTCTTTTTCTTGATCTCCTAGGGACCAGCCTTATTGCCTCTAGGGGAGGTCTCATACTTTGAGGATGAAAAGAGAGAATGGAATCAAAGGATTTAGATGAGATTTAGAGCTGGTTGCCTCTCAGAAAATTCCATGAAGTTTTCAGCCTCCTTTCCCCAAGTGAAGAGTTTCAGTCTCCCTGAGATACTACTACCTTCTGGCTGATCATCAGACTCCATCAGGTCAAAGCAGGATTGAAATTGCCTGACAGCTGCTTGGATCTGCCTAATTTAAGTTCAGTGAACAGAAATTTGCAGCTCTAGACTAATTGCGCTTCTTCCACAAATATGTTTCTAGTAATCAATTGGTACACAATTAGCTCAGGGGTTGTGATTGTCTCGATTCTAAATGAAATGCAAATGTAATCCGTTTCTTTTGAGTTTCCTGGAGTGGGAGCAGACTCCCATGTTTGCCCTATTGCTCTTTCTCAGAAGTCAGGTCCTGTGCTCCAGGCTGCATCAATCGACACTGGGTGATAAACTAGGAAATTGACACTCTCCATCCTGGGTGGGCAGTCACATGGCATAGGGAAATGGGTGCTGGGAAACCTGGACTCTAGCCCCAGTCCTACCCTGAGTTACTGTGTGTCCTAGGGTGAGTCCCTTTCCTTTTCTGGGTCTCAGTTTTCTCATTTGTAAAAGGGATATAATAATGGGTAAGACATACTGCTTAAAGTCAACGAGAGTGTCAAGTAGAGATTTTAGAATTTCAGATCTAAATCTATGATACTGTTTTTGTTTTTGTTTTTTAACTCTTACCCTCTGTCTTAGAATCAATACTGTGTACCTGTTCCAAGGCAGAAGATCAGTAAGGGCTAGGCAATTGAGGTTAAGTGACTTGCCCAGGGTCACATAGCTAGGAAGTGTTTGAGGCCAAATTTAAACCTAGGACTTCCCATGTCTAAGTCTGCTTCTCTATCCCAGATGCCCCAACACTAATTTTACAAAATATTGACAAAGCTCTCCATCAGGGATTCATTCATATAGGCACAGAGATAAGAGACAGTGTAGCCTAGTAGGATCCAGAGTTATTTTTAAAGTCAGGAAGGTTTTAGTTCAAGATGTTAGTTCATATCATTTGTGGGCCAAGTCACTTAACTTGGTAAAGCTCCCCAATCACTACATTGCAGAGCAAGTCTTCATCTGGATTGGTTGAGGGACTTCATTCAGAGTTCCCAACACCCTTAAAATTCATGCCTCCCTATCTCCATTCACAATCACACACACACACACACACACACACACACACACACACACACACACACACACACACAACACACTATGCTAAGTACTGGGATACAAGTACAAAACAGAAGTTCTTGCCATAAGGAGTTTACATTTTATTTGGAGGAAACAGCATGAACACAGAGAAGTCTATACAAAGCTCACAGAGTGATATGGAGTTTAGCATCCCACCAAACCCCCAGATTTTTTTCAGACAAAATGTGGTCTAGCCACATTGGGTCTATCTTTTACTTGAGAGATTGACTTTTTGAACCAGTGTAGAAATTTACATTTATTCCCATCGTTGAGTGCCAGAGTTGGAAGGGGCCTCAGAACCCAGAATGAACATTTATTCCAACTCATTCATAGTATAAAGGAAGAAACAGAAGTCCTAGAAAAGTGAAGTGAGTTGCTTAAATTACCCAAACAGGTCTAGACACTGACTGTTGTTTGGATGACCAGCCCAGATAAATTCAGAAAGGTTCAAC
Organism: Gracilinanus agilis; assembly: GCF_016433145.1. NCBI lineage: Eukaryota > Metazoa > Chordata > Mammalia > Didelphimorphia > Didelphidae > Gracilinanus > Gracilinanus agilis. The sequence goes on from NC_058132.1 coordinate 46,445,104, forward strand.
ATCCAAGGGTTGGCCAGGAGATAATGATATTCTTTTGGTCTTAGAAACTCAAGGCTATCTGTTAAGGCCGTGTTGGTAAATCCTGGTGAATTTCATGGTAGTGATCTGTACAATGCTCTGAATACAGTAGGTGCCTAATAAATGTTTTCTGTATTTGACTATATTGTTACAGTGTGAAATTGTTGGCCAAGTGCCAATAATTGGAATGGGGATGAGAAAGAATTCATAGTATCAGATTTATAGCTGGAAGGGACCTCAGAGATCACTTCTTCTAATTCAGAAATAACTGTAGCATAGAGGATGGAGATAGTAAGTGTCCTACCCTTGAATTTTGCTAACTGTGTCACCATGGGCAAGTCACCACCTCTCTGAGCCTCAATTTTCTCATCTGTAAAATGGAGATATCTCCCAAAGTCCCCTTTGAGGCTTACTTACCCTCTGAGGCTCAAGTGAAATAATATTTTCAAAGTGCTTTGCATCCTTTAAAGTGCAATAGAAATGTCAAGTTATCTTAGAAAGAGAAAATTATTTTAGAATGAGAAAACTGAGAGTCAGAACATTTTGTCCTAGGTGATGTAGAGAATAAGCTACAAGTGTTTATATTCAGATCCTAGTGGTTTGGTTTCAAATCCAGTGAATCAATCCCAGAGAAGCAGTCCCCCTTTGCAGTTCAAAATAGTCCTCTCCTTCTTAGCAATCTAAGGACTAAAAGGAGAATGATTCTAGCCTCCCTTCTCCTAAAGCCTATCTTCAGAGGTTTCCAAAATAGCAGTTGATCAATGGATTCCTAACTCATTAAATCCCATCTCTCCCTCCTGAATTGTCCAATTCAATAGGAGAGGGAGGGGGATGATGGTGAAGGAGGCAGTGAAGGTGTAACTGGCTGCCTTTTTTGAGTGGAGATAGGGGCGGATAAGATAATTCTTCAGTCTTCTCTGGGAGTGAAACTCTTTTCAACCACAAAATATACATAGGCATGGAGCAGGTTTAATGTGACCAGCATGAAAGGTAGCAGGGAGGATTGGGCTATGAGCTGAGCTATTAACCTAAAAAATAAGATTCTCCACAATATACTGATCTACCTTCAGCTGAGCCAAATTACAACTGATTTGTCAAAATAGATAGGGAGCAGCTGGGTGGCTTAGGAAATTGAGAGCCACGCCTAGAGATGGGAGGTCCTGGGTTCAAATCTGGACTTAGACACTTCCTAGCTATGTGACCCTGGGCAAGTCACTTATCCCTGTTTCCCTAGCCCTTATCCCTCTGTCTTAGAGGAAGAATTTTTTTTTAAAGATGGATAATAATAAAAAAAAAGACAATATAGTGAGTAACATCATTATTATTATCAGGAATATTAGAGAAACAGCTTGACATAAGTAAAAAACAAGCCTTAGAGCCAGAATGACCTAAAAGTTCAAGTCCCACATCCTGGCTGTATGATCCTGGGCAAGTCATTTACCCTTAGTGGTTCAAGAAATTCCAAGGTCCCCACATGCTTCAGTAGAGGGAGTTTCCTTATTCAGTAGTTCCATATATCACTGAAGTCACAGGCCCAGTCCTCAGCCCTATTAGTAGTATTGTATAGTAGATAAAACTCAGAAAAAACATGAGCCCTGTCCTCATAGAGCTGGCAATCTAGTTGAGGGATAGGATAGTGATATATCTGAAGTTTGGCATAGTGGAAAGAGTGCTAGCCTTGGAGTCAAGAGAACCCTGATATCAAATTTTATCTCTGCTACCCTGAAGATATCAGGGAACATATCTGAGCCTCAATCTTCTCATCTGTGAAATGGGGATAAAGAACAGCTATGATTCTATGTATAAAGTGCACTCTCAAATGTTGGGCAGAGGCAGCTAGATAGCACAGTGGATAGGTCATTAGACCTGAAGTCAGGAGGACCTGGGTTCAAATTTGACCTCAGATTCTTCCTAGGTTTAAAAAACAAAAAGAATGTTGGGCAACTAAATGGCCTGGTGGACCTGCAGTCAAGAAGACCTGAGTTCAAATCCAGCCTCAGACCTTTACTGTGACCCTGGGCAAGTCACTTCACTCCTATCTGCCTCAGTTCCTCATTAATTAGTAAAATGGGTATAAAAATAACATCTCCCTCCCAGGGTTATTGTAAGGATCAAATTAAATAAAATTTGTAAAGTGCTTTGCAATTTAAAAAATTTTTATTTTTATTGTCATGCAAAACATACTTCCATATTGGTCCTTGTTATAAGAGCAAAGTCATACAGAATCAAAACCTTCAAATAAAACCAAAGATACATTGATGTGAAAGATGACTCCAGCGATTCTTTCTCTGGAGGTGGATAGCATTCTCCATCACTGGGACATCAGGATTGTCCCAGATCATTCCATTACTGAGAAAAACTAAGTTTTCACAGATAATCATCATATGATAGAGCAGTTATTGTGTATGATGTTCTCTTGGTTCTGCTTTTTTCACTCTGCATCAGTTCCTGCAGATCTTTCCAACTTTTTTCTGAAATCATCTTGCTTATTTCTTTTAAGTGCTTTGCAAATCTTAAAGCACTATATAAATGCTAGCTGTTATTAGTTATAGAAACGTGAACTTTTTGAAGGCTTTTCTTTGTAACCCCAGCACCTAACACATAGTTTTAACATTTAATATGTGCTTATCAATTGACTTCTTTTCAAACTTCAAAGAGTTCTATAAATGTTAACTATCAACAACTCTAATACAATATCCATATATACATCCAATACACCCAATACAAACCCAATAGTGTGATTTAGAAAGGCCCCTAGAAATCATATGTATCTCACTTCAGGTCCCAGCTGCTCCCTTATTTCATTGATAAGAAAAATGAGACCTCAAAAGGGAACACAAATTGTCTGAGGTTAGTTAAAAAGAGGCAGTCAGGAAACGAATTCAAGTCCTAAGGATACAAATATAGAAGGGGTCTCACAGTCTAATGCCCCTCATCTCCACTTCCTGGCTTCCCTAGTTTCCATCAACTTCCAGTTAAATTTCCATCTTCTACAGGAAGCTTTTCCCAACCCCTCTTCTTTCGAGTGCCTTCCCTCCATTGATTATTACCAATTTAGCCTGCTTTTAAGCATCGTCTCCTCCATTAGCTTGTAAGCTCCTTGAGGGCAGAAACTGTTTGTACCCTGGCTCATAGTAGGACTTAAATACATGCTTACTAACAGACACCGAGACTCACAACCTCAATGTCATCCTCAGCTCCTTACTCTTATTCCACATAGCCAATCCATGGCCAAACCTTGACCTTTATACCTTCATGACATCTCTTAGATGTGTCCCTTTCTCTCTGGTTACACAATTGCCATTCTAGATCAGGTCCTCATTTAAAAAAAAAAACAACTTTTGAAAAGGGATGCATAGTGGATAGAGCATCAGGCCTGTAGTCCCTGGGTTCAAATCTGACCTCAGACACTTAGTAGCTGGGTTACACTGGGCAAGACACTTAATCTTGTTTGCCTCAGTTTCCTCATCTATAAAATGAGCTGGAGAAGGAAATGGCAAACGACTCCAGTATTTTTTTTACTGTACCTTCTGCCTTAGAACCAATATTGGTTCTAAGGCAGAAGAGTGGTAAGGGCTAGGTAATGGAGGTTAAATGACTTGCCTTAAGAGTCACACAACTAGGAAGTGTCTGAAGCCAGATTTGAACCCAGGACCTCCCTTCTTTGAGCCTGGCTCTCAATCCATTGAACCACCCACCTGCCCCCCTCCAGTATTTTTTTAAGAAAACCCCAAATGGGATCACCAAGATTTGGACATGACTGAAAAGTGACTGAACTTCATCGATAAAACAACAAACAATTTCTTTCAACACTACAAGACAATACACTCCCCTGTCTCACTTCTCATGTGGACCATTGTAGTAGCCTAATAACTAGCCTCTCACCACCTCAATACAATCTCCACTCAGCTGCCATATGGATTTTCCTAAAGTTCAGGTTTGACCATGTCATTCCCTTACTCAGTGAGCCTCAGTGGCTCCCTATGGTCTTAGGGTTCAAATGCAAAGTCCTCCCTCCATTTGGCACTTCCCTTCCCACCTTTCCAGTTTTCTTCCCATACTCCCTGCTGGAGAACTTTGTGATATAATCAGACTAGTCTATATACCATTTTTCACACAACTTGGCTCCATCTTACATCTCCATGCCTTTGCCCTGACTGGAATACACCCCCCACCCTTTACCTCCTCTCTTAGTTCCTCTGGTACTTTCAACACTCAGCTCAAATCTTCCCTTCCGCAGGTCTTTCCCATTCCCCAAGCTGCTAATGTTTTCCTCTCTGAGACTACTTTCCATCTACTCTTATCTATATATCTTGTGTAGACCTAGTTATTTACAGGAGGTCTCCCTCCATTAGAATAAAAACTCCCTGAGGGCAGGGACTTTAATTTTGCTTTTTTTTTTTTTTTTTTTTTTTTTTGGTATCCCCAACTTCTAGCACAGTGCCTGGAAGATAGTAAGTACATAATAAATGCTTGTTGACTAACTGACTTCACCCTGCCTGATCTGTTTCTCTACACAGTGAGCCTTCAAACTACAAAGCAAAGCAAACTACCTCCTACCCCCTCCACCACCCCCCAACCTCACCCAGGGTCTTTCAGAGAAGAGCGTAAATATTTAAATATTTATAGACATCTTACTTATTCATAGGCCTGGTTCTGGCTACTTCCCAGCTCAGAAATTGTGAATCAGTGGTGGTGGTGGTGGGGATTAGTGAGGGGGAGAATCTTATAATCCTGAAATATCAGAACTGAACAGGAGCAGACTAGACTGGAAGGGACTAGAGAGATCATCAAACCCAACCCCCTCTACAGATGAGGAAACTGAGGCCCACAGAAGGGAAATGAAGAGCTTATAATTTCATAGCTAGTCAGTGGCACAGCTGGGCATCCTTCTTCCCAGACCAGTGCTAGCCCAGCCATGACACAACTTTCCTTATCTCTCAGTTTCTTAACCTGCCTCCCAGCCCACACCACTCTTCTTCAAGCGCAAGCCAATGGCAGGGCATAGACTTGTGCTTTGTACTCAGCCCCATTCAGAGTTAGATTGGGGGCCAGGGAGCTCCATTTGTAGACAGGAGTGAAGCACACACCCATTATCTCTTCTTTGGGGTCAAGCTTGGTCATTATAATTTCATAGCATTCAGTTTTGATTTGGGGGATTGTTATTCTTTCCATTTATGTCGCCAGAGTCCTTGTTTGTACCCCGTTGAGCTCCCTTTGTATCAGTTCCTATAAGTCATTTCATGCTTCTCTGTGTTCACCACGTTCATAGTTTCTTACAGCTTAGTAATAGCCCATTACGTTCATGTACCACAATTTGTTTAGCCATTCCCCAATTGAAGGGCATCCAGCCAAAGTAGTTTTTCACTCTGGTGTATAGCAAGGAAGACCAAGGGAAATATCTGTCTACATCCGATGAAAATAAATGTCTGTTTTTGGGAGTGGGTTAGGGAAGCCTTCCAGGTTCCATCATTCAATTATAGGAAAATGGGGTTTTAGAATGGAAGGGACTTCAGGTCCCAGCTGCTGCCTCCCCTTGGGAAAAGGCCCCCCACCCCCACCCAGGACAGAAATTCCTCATACCTCCTTCCCCCTAGGACTCGGAGTTTTAGTTTTCCCTTCTAGGATCTGGAGATCATAAATCTATATCTGAAAGGGACCTCAGAGACCTTGTAGGGATAGGATCCCAGATTTAGAGCTGAAAGAGACCTTAGAGGTCAGAGAATCCAGTGCCTTCATTTTACAGGTGAGATAATGGCGCCCCAGAGTAAGGAAGTAACTTGTCCAAGGTCACCTAGATGGCAAGAATCAGAGCCACGATTTGAACCCAAATTCTCTGCCATCAAAGCTATGTTCTGGTACCATACCACACTGCTTAAAGCTCTCTCCTTGGGCTTCCCATCTTTACCATTGTCCCAACCTTGTTGGCAGCCCATTCTGGGAAATTGTCACTAGCCCTATGGATCTGAGAAGGACTTGATCTACTTCTATAATTGGAAAATAAACTTCCTTTGAGTCTTGGGGGTGGGGAGACATGGGGGGAAAGGGGAGTGCTTTGAGGGAAGGTGGGTGTGTCTGGCTCTGTATGAGAATATGAATGCATTTATACCTTTGAAACCTTATCTTCAAGGGTGGCTTATACGTAGTAGTCCTAGCAAGAGGTATTGAATTCTGGAGGACCAATGGGACCATTTTAGACATAATAGTTAATATTTATATAGACCTTTAAGGTTTTCAAAACACTTTACAAATCTTATCTCATTTGATCCTGAGAACAATCCTATATTGTTATTGTTCAGTTGTTTTTCAGTTGAGATCTACTGTTCATTACCCCATCTGGGGTTTTCTTGGCAGAGATTCTGGAGTAGTTTGCCATTTCCTTCTCCAGCTCATTTTACAGATAAAGAACTGAAGCAAACAGGGTTAAGTGACTTGCCCAGGGTCACACAGCTAGGAAGTATCTGAGGCTGGATTTGAATTCGGGAAGATGAATCTCCCTGACTCTAGGCAGAGCACTCTATTAACTGCATCCCCTAATTGTTCTAACCCTATGAGGCAAGTATTTTGATGATGCCTCTTTTACAAATGGGAAACTGAGGCTGAGAGAGGTTAAATAACATTGCCCAGAATCACACAATTATAAATGTTTGAAACAGAATTCAGAGTCAGGACCTGACTCCAGCATGTTATCTCCTGTGCCACCTTGCTGCTAGGAACTCCCTCCCCTTCTCGTGGAGGCCAGAATGAAGGTCTCCATCATTTCTCCATAGATAGGACTTGGGCCAAACCCCTGCAGGAAGAGAACAGGAACTCTCGTGAATCCCAGGCCTCAGGGGCCTCCAGGCCAGGCTGGCTGCTTATGCTAAAACTCATTATGGGATAGGTGGCAGGATGAGGAAACCCCCTTTCTACATTTCACTGGATTGGAAGTCCTCAGTGTACATCTTGAGAGTAAGTTAGAGGCATTAATTAAACTAGCCCCCAATTATCTGAACTGGCTTTTAAATAATAACACTCCAGCAGAATCGTTAATATAAACCACTAATTGGCTCTCTTCTGTTTACATGCTCAGCTAATGCAGGCTCCCTCTCCACTGGGGCAGGGCCCTGTAGGGGGTAATGAGATGGTAGGAGTCAGAGGAGGAATTGGATTGTTGACCTGAAGTGAACAGAGCAAGGCTGGGAGCAGGATTTCTGACCCAGGGTGCTGGGGCTGGGGCCTCCCCAGCATGCCCTTCTTGTCCTTTGCCAATGCCTTCCTGATCTTCTCTGCTTAAGCGTGAATTGCCCATCAAGGCCTAGCTAACACTAAACACATCCTCCAAAAAGCCCATCCTGACCATTTTAGCTCACATGAATCCTTTGCCTTTGCATAGCATCTTAAGGCAGAGAGAGGGTGCCATGAGGGAAAAGAGCACTGTACTTGGGGTCAGGAAGGATCTGAGTTCAAATCCCATCTCAGATACTGTATTTGTATAATCATGGCCAACTCTATGGTCCTCAGTTTCCTTATCTATAAATGAGAAGGTTGGACTCGATAGTCCCTTCAATTCCTGACTCTATGATCTAGTTTATTATATTCCATTTTGTATTAAAAAGGTCATAATAGCCTAGCGTAGTAGATAGAAGGCTATCTTTGCAGTCAGGAAGTTCCACCTCTGCCGGATAGTGGTTCCATAGCCCTGAGTAAGTCACTGAGGATAGGAGGATCTGCATCTTGAGAGAATTTTTTCAGTGGGAGTCCCCTCTGTCAATAAAAGCATGGGTCCATACCAAAAAAGAATATTTGTGCATGTGGGTATTGCCCATCCTGGGCTATCAGCTCAGCAGAGGCAAATGTGTTTTATCCAAATTACAAGTCCCCTGGCACTTAGCCCATTGTCTATCTGGCCCAGTCACTTCCCTGTTCAAAAACTTTCAGCCTCTCTCTATTGCCTCTAGGATAAATTGCAAAAATTCAAGCTTGGCATTTAAACTCTTTCCAGCCTGTCTTTCCAGGTTTGTTCAGTCATTCAGTCAACAAGCAAGAAGTGTTTACTATACTCCAAGCCCTGGAGATACAAAAAGGGGCAAAAATATCAGTCCTGTCTTCAAGGAGCTCACATTCTAATGGGAAAAGGCAACTTGAAAATAATTATGTTCAAACTAGAGGAAAAAAATCAGCATTGAAAAAGTTCAAAAATATGCAATATTCACTTTTGGTTTTTTTTATGCAGGGTGGTTCTTTACATTTGTATCATTGTAGTTAACCGTGTAGATTATTTTCTTGAATCTACTTACTTCAGTCCGCATCAGTTCATTTGTTCTTCCCATGCTTCTCTGTAACAGTCATATACATCATTTCTTAAAGCACAGTCATATTCCATTAGATTTGTGGCCCAAAATTTGTTTAGCCATTCTCCAATCAATGGGCAGCTGCTTTGCTTCTAATTCTTTGTTCGCACAAAAATCACTGCTATAAATCATTTGGTGTGTATTGGGACTTTCTTCTTCACAATGGCTTCCTTGGGGTATAAGCCCAGTAATGGAATTTCTTGATCAAATCAATTAGCTTTTACAGAGATGTTTACTGAAAATTAATTTTCACTGGGAAGATCCACTGCTGGACTAGGTGAAGCTGGAGTACCCTGGCACACTGTGCTTGGTTATTGGAAAACTTGGGCATGGCCTCTTGTCATTGGACCTCTTAAAGTCTCACATGGCCTTGTACCAAGGGAAAGAAGACTTTAATAGGAATCAGATCCATCCCAGACACAGACTTACCTGGGAGGCCAAATGCTCACTGGCCCTCTGGCCAGTAGGAAGGAGAGAGTGAGTTTTTTCATTGGTACTTTTTATATGCACTCTCAGTATGGGCTTAGAAGCCAACAAAAAGGCCTTTTCTTCACTAGGACAATAAGGAGATAGGAAATAATGAGGGAATGCCAAACATGTTCTGAAGTAGAAAACTAGATGCTTTCCTATTATCTCAAACTTCCACAAGACAACTCACCAAACATCCTTATAAGACCCAGGACTGGGTACTCACTGCAAGTCTCTCTTTATACTCTGTACCTTCAGACTTAGCCCAGTACCTAGCACATAGTAGGTGCTTAATAAATGTTTGTTGATTGATTGATCAGTTATGAAATAGAAGAAATGTCTACTTATTCTCCTTGGCCCCACAGGACTAAACCAACCACACTGGATGGAAAGTGAAGAGAACTAATTTTGAGCTTGATGGAATAACAATAATATCCCGTTACTTAGCATTTTAAGGTTTGCAAAATACTTTACAAATATGAGTTCACAACCTGGTCTGTGAGGTAGGTGTTGTTTTTGTTTCCATTTTCCAGGAGAGGAAACTGAATTAGTTAAGAGAGATTATGTGCTCCAGTAAGTATATGCCAGATTGAGAGACAAGCCCCAGTGTTCCTGCCCCTGATTTCAGAGTTTATCCATTATGACATCTAACTGCCTCAAGCAATCAATCAACAACATTCATTGATCTTCTACTATGCGCCAGGCAAAGAATAAAAATATTCCTGATTCCCAAAGAACTTATATTCAAGTTATATTAACAACCTGTTACTATATAGAGACACGGACAATACAAATACCAGGTAAAATGGAACGAAGGGAAGGTAACTTGTGGAAGCTGTGCTTAAGCTTAATCTTAAAGGAAGAGAGGGATTCTGTGTGCTGGAGAAAAGGAGGAAAGTGGGGTGCCCTTTCTAAGGGATAGCAAGAAAGCCAATTTGGCTGGGAGTGCTCTTATTGTTTGTTCTCCATTTTCTTTTTTTTCTTAAACCCTTACCTTCCATCTTGGAATTGATAGTAAGTATTGTTTCTAAGACAGAAGAGTGGTAAGGGACTAGGCAATTGGATTGAAGTGACTTGCCCAGGGTCACACAAGTAGGAAATTTCTGAGGTCATATCTGAACCCAGAACTTCCTGGCTCTAGGTCTGGCTCTCTAACCACTGAGCCCTTTGTCCTTCATTTTCAAATAAGACCGATGATGGAGAAGGAGGATATATCTGGTGGTACAGACTGTAGCTTAACATACAAGAAGGCCAGAAAGGTTGGAAGGACCAGTTATAAAGGACTTCCAAAGCCAGAGGAGTTTGTATTTGATGTTAGAGGCAATAGGGAGCCACTGGAGTTTACTGAATAGAAAATGGACATGGTCAGATGCTGATGTTACTTTTCTTTTTTTTTTCTTAAACCCTTACCTTCCATCTTGGAATTGATAGTAAGTATTGGTTCTAAGACAGAAGAGTGGTAAGGGACTAGGCAATTGGGTTGAAGTGACTTGCCCAGGGTCACACAAGTAGGAAGTTTCTGAGGTCATATTTGAACCCAGAACTTCCTGGCTCTTCAGCAGTTCAAAGGATGAACTCCCTCCCAATGAGAGCATTTCAAGAAAGGAATGGACTGCCTCAAGAGCCTATGAGTGTCTTCTCCATGTTTTCTCCCAACTGGAGATCTTTGAGCAGAAGCTGGATGGCCCCTTGTGGGAATTTTAGAGGGGATTATAGTTCATGTCCTGGTTTGGCTCAGAGATCTGGGCACTCTGTCGACTTAAATTCTGCAATGCCATGACTTGCTGGTGTGTGTGGCAGGCTGGCATGTCATACATTCAGGGCTTGGCTCTGCACACATGTACGTTCCCCAGTGCCCAGGGGCCAGACTCAATGCCCAGCTTCCCTGCCATGTTCAATTTAGCCGCTGCCTATCAGAGGGCCCTCCCTTGGGTCCAATCTCCATGGTATCTTTTATGGAAGGTGTCAGCTCCCAGCTCCTCTCCTTGGCCTAATGTAGTTATCAGGCGCATCTACAAGAAGAGACAAAATGCCGTACTGAGGCCTGGTGTCCCCGAGGTAGCTGGGAGAACATGTAATCCTTCATTACATGTGTCATCGAGACAAACTCTCTGCTCATGCCATCACTTCCTATTTAGGGATGCATACTAATGAGGGCTTTATTAGGATGCTGTGTTAGAAAACAATTAGAATTATGCTACCAGCATGTGGCTAATTTTGCCCTAAAGTGCTGATAAAGTTAATCCAGGGAGCAGGCCATGAGTGGTAATTGCTCTGAGGTTGAACATGTGTGGATAACCACCGAACAGGTGTTAGCCTCTGGCACTGAATTCTGGGCTTTTCTCTCCTCTTCTGGCCTTTCACTGCTTCTGTGTCACCACGGGATCAACCATGGTGGCAACCAAGTGGGCTCTGGTATTTGACTTTTCCCAGAAGCCATCTGAAGATTGGACAATTCCAACCAAGACCAGATGTGGTAGTGCTTTCAGAGGACTAAGAAGTTGGCATCCTCTTCTCTCCAGAGTTATTGGCAGAAAGAGCCAGTCAAGATAGAGCCCCCTCTCTGCTTCTTTACTTCTCCAAATACTCTATCTTATATCATTCTCTTCTTCAAACCACCCAATGTCCATACAGATCTCAAAAGGCTATCCCTAAAGCCTGGGTTTGACCATTCCTCTGCTTAATAAACTCCAGGGTCTCCCTCTTGCCTCTGGAATCAGATAGCTCTGTTTGGAATTGAAAACACTTCACAATAAGATTCCAACCTACTTTCCCAGGCTTATTATACATTATTCTCCTTTATGAACGCTTGTAGTTCAGCCGAAATGGCCTTCTTGCTGTTCCTTACATGTGCGTGATCTGAGCTCAGCTCTGGTTCAAAACAGGGATTCTAAGAGACGAAGGTAAGGAAGGAATGCATGCCAGGCATGGAGGAACAATCTTGCAAAGGCATGGAGATTGGAGATTGAATATTGTACATATTGTCTTCCCTAATAGAATGTAAACTCCTTGAGATGTAGAGATTTTTGTTTTTGTTTTTGTATCCCCAACACCTAATACATAAAGGCTTAAAAGAAATAAATTAATAAATCTTTTGAGTAATTGATTAGGTGTGTGTGAATATATATTTATGTATATGCACACGTGTATTTATATACATATGTTTATGTGTATATTATATACATAAAACTAGCCAAAGGAACATAATCATGGAAGATACCTTAGAGGCCATCAAATGCAATTCCTTCATTTTATTTTATTTTTTAAAAACTCTTACCTTCTTAAAAACTACATTAAGTATCAGGTACAAAGAAGAGTGGTAAGGACTAGGCAATTGGGATTAAGTTACTTGCCCAGGATCCTACAACTAGGATGTGTCTTAGGTCAGATTTGAACTCAGGACCTCCCATCTCTAGGCCTAGATCTCTAGCCACTTAGCTGCCCCTAAATCTCTCATTTTATAGAATTAGACAACTCAAGCTCAGAGAGTCCAGTTTTGTACAAATTGTAAATGGCAAATCTGGGATTTGACTCCAGGTCCTCTGATCCTAAATGCAGTGCTCTTTCCATTAGACCACATTATTTTCTGGTATTCCATCTTTCTTCTGTTCCACTGCCACACTCCTAGAAAAAGTCTTCAATCTATACTCACAGTTTCCATTTATTTACCACCTCCTTACAATCTGGCTTCTGCTTCCACTGTACCACTGAAATTTCTCTCTCAAAGTTTACTATTAACCTCTTAAAATTTTTTTTTCTCAGCTTCTTTTCTCTTAACTCTTACTTACATTTCCCAGTGTAGCCCTATCTTATCTCTTCTCTCTGCCTTTATAAAAAGGGAAAAAAGGAAGAAAAAGGCAGTTTGGCAAAATTAACCAATAGATTAGAGAGAAAACTGGCAATATATGCCGCTCCATACCTGTAGTCCTCTACCTCTGCAAAGAACTTGGGGGATGGGCCTTCTCATATCTCTTTTGGGGGGGGGGGTCAGAGTGGCTATTATTATTTCAAAGTATTTACTTTCTTTTTTTGATTTTTAAAAGTTATTTATTTTTATTTAAGCCCTTATTTCCCTGCTTAGAATCAATACTTTATACAGGTTCTAAGGTAGAAGAGCAATAAGGACTAGGCAATGTGGGTTAAGTGACTTGTCTAGGATCACATTATGTTAAGCAGTAGGGATCCAAATATAAAAAAGGCAGTCATTGTCCTCAAGGAGCTTATAATCTAATGGAGAAAAAAATACACAAAGGACTCATATGAAATGACTCAGATGAAAAATGCCATCTGCCTCCAGAGAAAGAATTGACAGAATTTGAATCCAGACCAAAGCATACTATATTATCAGTGATGACAAACCTTTTAGAGACTGTGTGCCATGTCCACCTCCTTTACCCTATACAGGGGTGGGGCAAAGTTCTCCCATTGAGCTGGTGGTGGAGAAGTGAGGAATATCCTCAGCAAATATACAGAGATGGAAGGGAGTCACCCAAGCACTCTACTCCCCTCCAGCTCTGCCACCCATTAGGCTGCTAGGCAGAGGGGTGGGGGTGTGTGAAAAAAATGTCATTAGACACAGTGGAGAGTGGGAGGGGAGTAACTCTGCCCAAGTCCCTCTGCCTTTCTAATAATGAACTCTGGGGGGGGGGGAATTTGGTACCTGTGCCATAGGTTCACCATCAATGCTATATATAATTTTCTTTCTTAATTTTTTGAGTTTTCTTCCACAAAAGGACTAACATGGAAAAATGTTTTACATGATTGTCCAGATAAAAATCTATATTAGAGATTGCATACCATCTTGACAAAGTGGGAGAAAGGGGAAGGAGAAAGGGAGAGAATTTGTGAATGGGAAATTTTTAAAAATGAATGTTAAAAATTGTTTTTACATGTAATTGAGGAAAATAATGTTAAATTAAGAAGTTAAAAAAATGTACCAAGGGAGACTGAAAAGTATGCATGCATGGAGGACACCAGGGGGCATGTTGTTTCATGAAGATAAGACTAGGAGAGCTGTTGATGGAAAACAGAATTACCAGAAAGGTTGTGAGTCTTCCATAAAGGAAGGCTTTGGGAAGAGTTTGGTGCTCTTCCCTCTGGTTCTCCAATCAAAGGGGAGAGGCAACTGAGAGTGAGTTGAAAAGGTGCAGAGTATCCATGGTGATGAGATTTCAGGCAATCAGCTTATCCTTAGGGGTGGGGGTGCAGGGGGAATGTTGTTCCCTGGAATGGAAGTCAAGTAGAGCAGATAATGGAAAATGGATTCTGAGGTCTTTCCAGTTCTAGTATTCTTTGTTCTAACCAATAAATCAAAAAGCATTTATTAAGCACTTCATATATGCAGGGCATCATACTAGCACTAGAGATACATATAGTGAGATAGTCCCTGCCCTAAAGAACTTTACATTTTATTAGAATCTAAGATGCCTTCCAGGTCTAATGCTCTGAAGTGCCTTCAAGTTCTAATATTCCGTTTTCTAATCAATCCATCTATAAACAAGCTACTCATTGAGAACTCATTATGTTTCTGTCACCTTGCTGGTACTGAGAATTCAAAAACAAGAGTGAAACAATCTTTATTTACTCTCAAGATTACCCTTTATCAGGAATGCCAAATGCCTTCTTGCCTGGGGACCTCAGGCTCAATCATCCTGACTCCACTGGTGCTTTTATTATTGCCAAATTATAAGAATTAAAGTTAGGAAGTACCTCAGAGACCATCTAGTCTAGCCCTCTCAAAGGAAGTGAGGTCACCAGAGGGGAGGTGACTTGTCCAAGGTTAATCAATTAGTCAATCAATAAACATGGATTTTTTTAAATGACTTCTGTGTGCCAAGGCAGTGAGGATTCAAAATAAAAAGATGAATCAGATCTTGACCTCAAGGAGCTTACATTTCAGCAGGGGGAATAACAGGTACAATAGCAAGTTAAAAATAGCAGTTGAGTTGAGCTGACAAATATTTATGAAGTACCTGCCACACGCCAGGTACTGTGCTAAGGGCTGAGGATACAAGAAAACAGTCCCTGATCTCAAGGAGCTCACAGTCTAATGGGAGGAACAACATGCAAATGCTTATATATAAGCATGATAGTTACAGAATAAATAAGAGAAAATCTTAGAAGGAAGGTGGAGGCAGCATTCTAGCACAGATCATGTAAAGAAATGAATACAGTGGGGCCAGCTAGGTGACTCTGTGGATTGAGAGCCTAGAGATGGGAGTTCTTGAGTTCAGATCTGATCTTAGACACTTCCTCAGTGTGTGATCCTGGATAAGTCCTTTATTCCCATTGCCTAGTCCTAACTGCTCTTCTGTCTTGGGACCAATATACAATATTTATTCTAATATGGAAAGTAAAGGTTAAAAAAAAGAAATGAATACTGTGTCTCAGTCACTGTTGGAGAATTGAGGAAGAAAAGAAACAAGTACTTATTTGACATCTTTTATATGCTAGGTATTATGCTAAATGCTTTACGAATATGAATTCATTTTATCTTCACAATAATTCTGGGTGGCAGGTACTATTATTATCTCTATTTTATAATTGAGGCAAACAAGAGGTCAAGGGACTTACTCTTGCCCGGGGTTACCCAATGCAGGAATGTTTGAGGTAGGATTTGAACTCAGACTTTCCTGACTCCAGATCCAGTGCTCTAACCATGGTGTCACCTAGTTTGGTTGACTCTACTATGGTCCTGAATAATCAGGATTGTCCATCTTACAATCCCAACAGTCTGGGTTCCTGGGGGCAGCATTGGCAGGATAAACAGTGGATCCTAGGAATGGCAGACCATGGCCCTGCACGCTTTCTAGTTCTTATATTCTTTGTTCTCATCAATAAATCAAAAAGTATTTATTAAGCACTTTATGTATGCCAGGCATCATTCTAGCACTGGAGATACTTAATCAATAATTAGATAGTCTCTCTTCCCTAAAGGACCTGATCTCAAAGCCCAGTAGGCCAATGGCCTCACCTAAGTAATGCAGTCAATAGTCCTGGAGTCAGAAAGACTTGAGTTCAGATCTGTCCTCAGACACTTGCTAGTTGTGTGATCCTGCACAAATCACGTAATCTCTATGGCTCTCAGTTTCTTCAACTATAAAATAGGGATAAAAAAATAAAACCTATTTCTTGGGACTGTTCAGAGGATAAAATGAGATCGTATTTGTAAAGTCTTTAGCACAGTGCCTGGCATATAGTAGGCACTTAATAAATGCTTATTCCCTCCACCTCCACCCACAAACCCCAGCTATGGAAGTCATCTTCCTCAAAGGCTAAAGATGGTCTAATAATAGTAGTTATGATGAGACAGTCATAAGGGCATGTCATCTATTAAAGACTGGAACCTCTAGCCCAAGGAATATACCAATCATTGTTGGATCATTTGTCATCCTTACCACCACCTTAAGGCCAAAGCTATCTGGCCTGTTGGCTTGTGTGTGGTACCATTATGAAATTCCCTTCAAGGATACTCTTCTCTCTTCCAGTATTTGTTTCTCTTTGTTTCTGCTCTGGACTCTACCAGCTGCCCCTCGGGTTCAAGGGAGCAGATAGACATCACATATGAATTTCAGTCCTCTGTGGTTAGCTGCAGTCCCAAGCTTTTCCACCTCTTCCTGTGCCCTGGTGAGCTCTCTAGGTAGGTTCATGGAACTTTGATCTTCTCTTACATATGGTCTTCTCATTTAGCATCCAAACTTTACATCTCCTCCTCGCCCCTACTTGTTTTCAGACCCACCACCAAGTTCCTATCTCCAGATGCTTTGGCTCTCAGCCCAGCTGCAGTCCTGAGAAGATGAAAAAAGCTTGGACCAATGAAGACTCTTGGCCCAGCTCATCCAACCCTCCTACTTCCCAGGTTCTTCTTTTGATGTATCACCAGCACCTTGGACAGGGCTTCCACTGCAATAAATACAGTAACTCAGTAGGGCTCTGATGCTTGTTTACATGAAGCTTCTGATGTGTTTGCTCACAGGTAGATGAATGTGTACCATCTGGACCCTTCCTGGGATGGAGGAACCCTTATGGGCAGCCCAGCAACAAAGAGACTTCCAGCATGGGAGGAGAGAGAGGGAAGGCAGGGATTCTAGCCTGCAGGGTGGAATGTATGTGGAACCTTGCCTCTTAGGGAACTGGCAGAATTGTAGGGCTCTGATTCAGTGTGCATTCTGAGTAATTGTATTCCAGAACCAGGAGCCGGCTCAGAGCTCTGACTTCCTCCACTCTCACAAATCAAATGAAGATCAAATGAGATAATACATTCAAAGAAATGCTAGTTGTTGTTGTTTCAGTCACCAGTCAATCAATACACATTTATTAAGTGCTTTCTACATGCCAGGTACTGTATTAAGGGCCAGAATTGGGGAGAGGGGACACAGAAACAGTCACTGCCTCCAAGGAGTTTCTAGTCCAATGGGGGAGGAAACCTGTCAAAAATGAGGAACACAAAAGAAAGACAACAGCAGCAGAGAGGCCTGGGAGAGGTGTCCTGCAGATGAGGGGATTTGGGTTGTCTTTTTTTCTAACCCTTACCCTTCCATCTTAGACTCAATACTGAGTATTGGTTCTAAGACAAAAGAGTGGTAAGGGCTAGCAATGGAGGTTAAGTGATTTGCCCAGGGTCACACAGCTGGGAAGTATCTGAGGTCAGATTTAAACCCAGGACCTCCCATCTTTGAGCCTGGCTCTCAATCCACTGAGCCACCCAGCTGCCCCCTGGGCTGAGTCTTGAAGGAAGCCAGAGAAGCTAGGAGGCAGAGGTAAGGAGGGTGAGCATTCCAAGAGTGGCAAACATACAGAGCGATGGTGTAGAGATGGGAGACAGAGTGGGTTGTGTTTGAAGAATAGTAAGTAGGCCAGTGTCAGTGGGTAATAGAGTGCATGGAAAGGAAGAAAAAGCAGCAATCAGGTTGGGAAGGTCTTTCTCCACCCTTTCCCCCAACAGAAGAATTTCTTCTTCACACAAGCTAAGCCCATTGTGTTGAGTAGACCTGGGCACATTGTTCTTCAGCACTGTTCATTCTGCTGTGCATAGAACAGGAGGCACAGGGTGGAGAACCCAAAACAATGGCTATAATACAAGCCCCATTTCTAGTAGAGTTGATGTTTCAATTCTAGATCTGCATATTTAACACCCTCCTTCTTTCTTGAGCCATTACCAACATGGCTGCATTCTACAAGCACACTGCTATGTCCTAGGACAGCACAGTGGATAGGGCTTGAGTCTTGGAGTTGGGAGGATCTGAGTTCAAAACTGGTCTCAGACAGAGATGAGATTCCCTTGGAGGTCGGAGTATTGGTGGCATGATGAGGATGGATGGCCTCTTCCATTAGTGTTTTACCTGTTGGTGAAATTGTTTTTGGTCATTGAATTGTTTCAGTCATGTTTGACTCTTTGTGACCCCATTTGGGGTTTTCTTGGCAGAGATACTGGAGTGGTTTGACATTTCTTTCTCCAGTTCATTTGACAGGTGAAGAAACTGAGACAAACAGGGCTAAAAATGACTTGCCCAGGGTCACCCAGCTAGTAAGTCTTTGAAGCCAGATTTGAATTCAGGATGATGACTCTTCCTAACTCCAAGCCTGGCTCTCTATCCATTGGTCTGCCTTCTGCCCAATTTGTGAAATTACCTTGTATATATCCTATATTTACTTTTATGTCTCTGTTTAGAATGTAAGCTTCCTCTTTTCTTCTTTGAATCCCCATCTGTTAGCAAAGTGCCTGGCACATTTTTTATTTAAAAGAATTGTAGCTAAACCTGTGATTTCCTTGGCATCAGGAGCTCCCAGATGAGGAATTCCCTCTATCAATACAGATTTTCACTTACTCTGTAACATTTAGCCTTTGAGAGTTGTCCCAGGGAACTGAGAAGGTAAATGACTTACTCAATGTCTTCCATCTAGCATGGATAGGGCTGGAGTCTTGTTTTCTACCTACAAGCATTCTACTCCTTCTATCTGGTACACATTAAGCATTTGATAAACATGTGTTGGATTGAATCTGAGACCTAATAAGGGAAAAAAGCTACTTAAGGTTAAGGAAGGGCAGCTAGGAGGTGCCATAGAGTGCCAGGCCTGAAGTCACTTCCTGAGTTCAAATCTGGTGGCAGACACTTACTAGATGGGTGACCCTGGACAAGTCACTTCATCCTGTTTGCCTCAGTTTGCTTATCTGTAAAATAAGCTGGAGAAAGAAATGACAAACCATTCTAGGATCTTTGCCAAGAAAACTCCAAATGTGGAGGGGGTCCCGAAGAGTTGGACATGACTAAAACAACTCAATAATAACAAAATTTAGGTAGCTAGTGTCAATTCAGCTGGTGGGAGTTCGACCCAGGACAATGAGACCAGAGCAAGGTAATGTAGCAAAGCTTTAATGGAGGGAAAGAGTGGCAAGGGGGAGTCTGAGGCCAGTAGAGAAGGCTACAGAGTCCCCTCTGGGTGGAAGAATCATGAGATATTATAGCATTAGGGCATTTTAGGGGTAATACAACTTGGTTGCCTCTATTTATTGGTTGTCTCTGGGGAAGGTGAGCTACTTGGATTAACTTCATTGAATGTCCCTGAGAGGGGTAGGATGTTGTTGGCAACCATTTTGTTGGCTTTCTGTTGCCTAATTAGGGTTTGTTAGTTTTCTTTTGCTTAGCTGGGGTCTCCAGGTTTATCAGCTGATAAATGGCAGGAGCAAAATCTGGACTCACCGGGCATTCTAGCTTTCCTAATCCCTACCTTCAACTCGTCCACGCCTGGCCCCATAGGAGTCTCAGTAGGGCATGGTGGAATATCCCAAGTGGGAATTATCCCAAGGCATCCTCTTATAGCTCTGCCATCCTTGCTTCGGAGGCACATGAAGGGCAAGCTGCCCGCCAGAGCCTGGCCCCTTTGTGAGAGATAGTAATTGTCGGGAAATTTTGCCAGTGGAGTGGAATAAAGACCCTTGAAGGTATAAAAAAGGCAAAGCTGAAGATAAGAAGCTGTTTTATATTGACTTTCGTTCCTGAGATTGGAAAGGGAACAGAGGAGTTTTTTTTTGGGGGGGGGGTACATGTGTGTGTGTGTGCATGCGCATACGTGCGTGTGCATATACGATCAGAGCCAAAGTCGTTATACACAGAGGACAGCTTGGGAGAGAGATACAGAGATTGATGGATGAACAAACTGGGGCTTGGGGGAGCCTGGCTATAGAACATAGCAGTGGGTGGCTTTCTTGCTCTTTCATGCCCATTCTCAATGGCATGGTATGCCAGCTTCTGAGGGCACCTTCAGAGCTTTCCTTGGCAGCAGCTGGGGCTGCTCTCAGCTCATCTGTCTCTAGATACAGGCGAGTGAAGGGGGTGTCTATACTGGGCCAGTGTCGCACTGATTCATGCCCTGCTTCTCTTCCATAGTCCATGGTGGCCCTGGGGAAGGGAGAAGGAGAGTAAAGGAAAGAGTTAGGGCCCTTTATGGACCCATCTCTGGGATTCCCTTAGTTCTCTGGAATAAGAGAATGGAAAAGGTCTTAGGAATCCTGTTTTTTGCCCTTCATTTTGCCCAGAAGAAAAGACTCAGAGAAGGCCAAAGGGCATGAACTAGTAAAATTAAGGTCTGAGAAAAGGGATTCAGTTTCCAAACCCATTTCTGTGTGACCTGGGCCCACCTTTTAGGATCATAGATGGCGAACTAGAAGGCACTTGAAAAGCCATGCAGTTTAACCTCTCATTTTACAGATGAGGAAACTGAGACCCACAGAAGTAAAGCGACTTTTATAAGCTTATTTTGTAAGCCTTCCTAGGAGCTCTGACTTGCCCAAGGTCATGCAGTGGGCTAGGACCATTGAGCCAAGATGGCATGTGAGCTAGATCTATCTGTCTTTGTGACCCATGCAGCCATGGGCTCTAGCTCATAAAAGGATGTTTCAAGCATGTAATAGACCTTCCTATCTCCAGGGCCCAAAGAAGAAGCCTGAGCCTCTGATGGAAATAAGGGGAGGGAGGAAGCAGGGGTTTGCTGGTTTGTTTATCTTGTTCTTAGAGCCCTCAGGTATAGCGGCTGAGAATCCCTCCCTCATCCTGCCTCATCTTCCGTTCCGGCTTTATTAATTAAACAGTTTTTTGTTTTTGTTTTAGTCTTTTTTTTTTAGCAGCTGCTTCCCAGAATTCAACAAATGTTTAATTCAATGATTCCGAGCCTGCCTCATCTCCCCTCTACACATCCGCCCCACCCCCATCCCCCATCCTCCCAAAGTGGTTCCCTGGGAAATTCCTCCTGGCATCCATCCTTGCCTCTACATGGCTGCTCCTTTCCCTGGTTGCTTCTCTAGGAGCTGGGGAGTTGCTGGATCAGCCAGAAGTGATTTGTTATTCAATTGGAGAATCTATAAAGAAGGAAGTATGGCTGGGTGGAAGCCCAGCTGGCCCCCACAGAGGGGCTTTAAAGGGCCATGATTTGTCAAAAATCCATGACACGAGTATTTAATGATCATCCTTGTTGCTCATTTAGTATCTCAAATGAAGGAATCAATTTCCTTGCGTTGTTGACTATGGGCTAGCCTTCCTTAGCCCAGATTTGGGGCTGTCTGCTTCCTTGGAGCTGATTAGCAGCAAAGAAGGGGGTGCAAAGCAGCTAGTCAACATGGAGAAGAGAATGCTGCAGTGAGGAAGACGAGTTCAAATCCTACCTCAAACATTTCTGACATGTGTGACCCTTGGCAAATCATTTAACCTCTGTTGGCTTCATTTTCCTCATCTATAAAATGGGGACAATAATAGCACCTACCTCAAAGGGCCATTGTAAGGATCAAAATAGGCAATAAATGCATAATGCTTTATGTGTGTTCACTGTTATTTATAGTGTCTATAATAGACGGTGGGCATGACAGGCTGAGACACAATGAAGAATGCTCCCAAAATGGATAGCTTTTGATTTCCTGGCAACTTCTCAGCAAGAAGCAGAAGCATGCTGGGGAGGTAGCATGGAGATATGGAAGAAACACTGACCTTAGGAGCCACAGATCCCCAGATCAAATCCTGGCTTTGCCATTTCCTACCTCTGTGACCTGGGCCAAATCACTCAGCAGCTAGGTGACACCATAGTGCATAAGGCACCAGAAATGGAGTCAGGAAGACCTGAGTTCAAATTTTACTTCAGATATTTCCTAGCTGTGTGACCCTGGACAAGTCACTTCACCCTGTTTGCCTCAGTTTCTTCATCTGCAAAATGAAGAAGAGGGAAATAGCAAACCACTTTGATTGGAGACACAAAGTATTGTACGTGACTGAAAATGACTCAAACAAAACAGCTGTGGCCAAATCACATACTACTCTGAGCCTCAGTTTCCTTATTTGTCAAAGGAGGTAGGTTGGATTAGAAAAGACCTTTCAGGGGGCAGCACAGACCAGAAGTCATCATCTATAGAGTTTACAATTGGAAGGGACTTTGGCTATCATTTAGCCCAATTCATCTCATTTTTTACTGCCAGAATTTAAGAACTTTGAGAGTAAACATTGAGCATTAGAGACTGAGCCCGAAATGTCATGGTATAGGGAAATCCTAGATGAGGAAACTCCCGCTACCCAATGGCCATGCTACATTTTCTACAACTTACAGTTTCAGAGAGTTGCCCTGGACATTTGGAGGCTAAGATACTTGCCCAGGGTCATCACATATCCATTAGATGTCAGAAGTGGGACTTGGAACTCAGATCTTCCTGGTTCCTAGGCTGATTCTTTTTTTTTTTAAACCCTTAACTTCTGTGTATTGGCTCCTAGGTGGAAGAGTGGTAAGGGTGGGCAATGGGGTAAGTGACTTGCCCAGGGTCACACAGCTGGGAAATGTCTGAGGCCGGATTTGAACCTAGGACCTCCCGTCTCTAGGCCTGACTCTCAATCCACTGAGCTACCCAGCTGCCCCTTCTAGGCTGATTCTAAGAATAAATGTTTATTGAATGTAATTCCCCATACCTCAAGATAGTAAGTAGTAGATTTGGGGTTTTTGAACCCAGGTCTTCCAGTATTTATTTAATTAGCCCATGCCACCATTACAGCTGGCCCTCTCAGAGCTCTCCAGTGAGCTCTTAGCAGAAGGCACCTTGTTTTGACTGCATTTCTCTTCTCTGCTTCCCTGGGCTCTGGTATCTTCTTATTCCCACTGCAGGAAGGCAGTGTTAGCAGACACCAAGTGATTTATGCCCAGGTCCCTATCTTGCCTCTTTGCCCAGATGAGATAAATTGGAGATGGCACATCTTACCAGGTGCAGCACCCGAACCTTGAAAACAGCTGCAGTAGATGTCTTCCCAGCATGCATAGAGATCATTAAAAGCCAGAAGAATGCATGTGGGATGGGTCCTGGAGCTGATCTGGCTGAAAAACATGATAATCAGTTCCTTTTTAAAAGGTCAAGTGATACCTCCTCTGGCAACACAGTTCCCACCTTCTGAGAACAAATAACCCAATCAGAGGGAGCTAGGTGGCACAGTGGATAGAACACCAGGTCGGGAGTTGGGAGGATGCGGGTTCACATTTGGTCTCTGATGCTTTCTAGCTGTGTGACCCTGGGCAAGTCTCTTAACTCTGTTTGCCTAGCCCTTGCCCTTCTTTTTTGAACTAATACTAAGACAGAAGGCAAGGATTAAAAAAAAAAAACAACCCTAATTAAATACTTGCACAATAGAAGAGTGGCAACAGGGCTGTCCTTGGTGTCAGGAAAAACTGAGTTCAAGTCCTACCTCTGATACATGCTGGCAGTATGATACTGGGTAAGTCCCTTCACAATGCCCCTGGTAACTCCTTTAATTCAAGAGATATGGGGATAATTTTATTTCTTGTGCTTGCTATAGATTTAGAAATAATAACTTGCATTTTTCTTTAAAATGTGTTTTTAAAGTCCTATTAATATTCTTTGTTTTCCCATCCATCACTTTTAATGTACTGCACACTCCCCTCCCTCTAAGAGCTTTCCAAAGCAATAAAAATAGTTACCATTTCTAAACAGAGTTTTCGGTTAACAGTTCACATTTCTAAAGTACTTAGAGTCTTTTAAAAATTAAATTAATTTTAAAAATTAACAAATATCTGCTTTCTCTCTCTCTTCTTCTTCCCCTTCCATTGGAAAAGAAAAAGAAAAACAAAACTCTTGTAACAAACTTGCACAGTCAAATAAAACAAGTCTTGCAATGGCCATGTCCAAGAGCCCTTTAGCACTGACATTGTGAAGATTGGAGTGCTTAAATCTTCCAAAGTTGATTACCTTTACAATACACTGTTATTGTATAGCCCTCCTGGTTCTGCCCACTCTTCACTGATTCATACAAGTCTTCCTAGGTTTCTCTGGTACTATCTACTCATCACTTCTTATAGCATAATATTCTTCCATCACATTTATATACTACTACATTTATCTAACTTGTTCAATCATTCCCCAATTGAAAGAGGATCCCTTGCAATTTAAATCTTTTTTAAAACCCTCACCTTCTGCCTTAGAATTAATACTAAGTATAGGTTCCAAGGCAGAAGAATGGTAAGAGCTAGGCAATGGGGGTAAAGTGACTTGTCCAGGGTCACACAGCTAGGAAGTGTCTGAGGCCAGATTTGAACCCAGGACCTCCCTTCTCCCGACCTGACTCTCAATCTACTGAGCCACCTTACCTGCTTCCCCTTTAAATCTTAAAACATGTTTTCACAATAGCCCTATATGAGTCAAGTAGCAAAAATATTTTAAGGATCAGGAAACTGAGGTTTTAAAGATATTAAGTGACTTGTTAGGGTCAAATAGTAAGTGCCCGTGATAGTATTTGAAGCCTGGAAAGGGATGAGAATAAATGATATCTCTGTAAAGTAACCAGGTGGTGAAGTGGATAGTGTGCTGGACTTGGAGTCGGCAAGACATGGCTTCAAATCCTGCCTAAGCTATTCATTAGCAACGTGATTTTGGACAAGTCAGTTAACTTATATCAGCCTCAGTTTCCTCACTTGCAAAACAGGGATGACAAAAATAGCCCCAAAGTGGTTGCGCTGATATGAGATAATATATGGAAAGCACTTTGCAAACCTCAAAAGGTTATATAAATACTAGCAATGATGACAATGGTGATGGTGATGATGGTGATAGTGATGGTGAGGATGTCATCTCATTTTTCTGGTCTTTAATCTCCTCATGTATAAAATATGATGACATATAGCTGCAAAGTTAATGAAGAACTCTATACCCATGATCTCAGATGAGTCTCACCACAAGTGTTAGGATAATCAAATGGAAGCATTATTATTATTCCCATTTTACACATGAAGAAACTGAGGCTCATAGACATGGTGTGATTTGCCCCATGGTCCTACAACTGGGAGGAGTTAAAGGGAAGAGTGGAACCCAGGTCTAAGGCTGGAAAATGACATACAGAGAGTTAGAGCGATTTGCCTAGGGAGCAACTGTGTGTTGCTTATTGAGCAGATATCTCTGTTCTAAAAAGTTAACCAAGCTGGGCTATGTAACTATACCAGGCATCCTTTCTCCTGACTCCTACTTCAAGGTTCCTATAAGTATGTTTCTTCCCTTCTCTGCTTCTCCCCTCTCTGAAAGGAAGCCACATTCAGGGAGTGCCTGCTGTTTTGAAGGGATCCTGCCGAAGTTACTCTGAGATCCTTGATGTTAAGTTAGAACAGATCCCAGGGGGAAATGGAGTCATTTTGCAGACGAGTAAACCAAGGTCTCAGTGGGTAAACTGACTTGCTTAGCCAGTAAATGATGTCAGGATTTGAACCCAAGACTTTTAACTGAATCCTAACTGAATTCTCTTTCTCTACATTGAGCAGCCTAGAGTTAGAGAAAGATTCCCTGCAGAGGGACTGTGGGATACCCTTGTATTCGCCTTTCTAGGAGAGACCCCGACAAGAGCTTGGCTAGGGGGAGTTATTTTGGTCTTGTCATGATTGGGAGCTTTGAAGGCAAGAAATTGAGTGGTGATTAAGGCTGTAATAAGTTGACAACATCAAATATCATTACCCACAGAACATGCAAATGATCATGTCTTTACACGGGATTTGCCATGCAAATACCAATTAGTGAGAAATGACTTGCCTTCAGAAGGGGAGATTTGTTCTTCTCACATCTCCTGCTCCTCCCACAACCCCTTCCGCAGTCCTGTCCTTCACCTCCTGCAGACAAACAAACAGGAAATAAATGTCAGAGTCCCTGGCAACAGTAGTAATAAGGAATAGAAGTAGCTCCCCTGCCCAGACAGGCAGTATTGAGTAGTACAAAGAGAAAGGGATTGAGAATCAGAGGGTTCCACTAGGATTCAAATCCTACCTCAGAGACTTACTGGCTATGAGTCATTCTCTGCCTCAGTTTCCTTGTCTATGAAAGCAGATGACTGAACTCGAGGTGTGACTCGAATATCATGTCACTATCCTTCCAGGCACCCAGTTGAGAGGTGCCTAGATGGTCCAGAGGATTGAGACCCAGACATGAGAGGTTCTGGGTTCAAATTTGACCTCAGGTACTTTCTTGCTTTGTGTCCCTGGACAAGTCACTGAACCCCCACTGCCTAGCCCTTATAGCTCTTCTGCCTTGGAATCAATATACAGTATTGACTGTAAGACAGAAGGTAAGGGTTTTAAAAGAATAATTTCTAGTACTCGAAAGTTTGCAAAGCACTTTACAAATATGATCTTCCTCGATCCTCAAAACAACCCTATGAGGTAGGTGTTATGATGATACCCATTTTAAAGGTGGGGAAACTGAACCAGAGGGAGGTGAAGTGATTTGCCCAGGGTCTCACAGCACTCAGCCATGTAGCTTTCAGTTGTGACTCCATTTGGAATTTTCTGGGCAGAGATCCTGGAGTAGTTTGCCATTCCCTTCTTCAGCTCATTTGACAGTTAAGGAAACTGAGGCAAATAGGGTTAAGTGACTTGCCCAGGGTCACGCAGCTAATAAGTAGATTGATTCCAAGCTTAATGCCCTATCCACTGTGCCACCTAACTGCCCTCACCCCACAAATCCCATTAGATATTTTTACCTTTACATACATCTCTCAAATGCTTCTTCTCTCTATTCACTTAGCTCTCTCCCTAGTCCAGGATTGTGATCACAACTATTGTGATGACCTCCTAATTAGTTGCCTTCTCTCCACACACCTCTTCAGTCCATCTTCAACATTGCTATTCCTTTTCTTTTCTTTTTAAATAGCTCTTATCTTCTGACTTAGTATCCATTCTAAGACTAGAGTGGCAAGTGGTAGGCAATTGCAGTTAAGTGAGTAACCCAGGGTCACACAGCTAGGCAGTATCTGAGGCCAGACCCAAGTCCTTCCAACTCCAGGTCTGGTGCTCTATCCATTGTGCCACCTGTCTGCCCCTTACACCGCTATTTCTAAACTAGTAGAGATTTGTCCATGTCCCTGGCTTAGAAGGCTTCTTTGCTTCCCTCTCACTTCTAGGATAAAATAGAAACTCTTCCATTTCACATTAGAAACCCCACATAATCTAGCTCCAAAGAAACCCCACCACCTTATTCTTATTGCTGCCATTTGTTTGGGCATCACATTCATTCATGAATATCATCTTTCCTACTTCCCTACTTCTGCTTCCCAGAAATCTTAGCTTGCTTCAAAACTCAGTTAAAAAGCCCCCTTCTAGGGGAGCCTTTTTCTCATTCCCCAGCTATTAGGCAGCTAGGTGGTGCAGGAAATAGTACCTTGAAGCAGGAGTCAGGAAGACCTGAGTTCAAATCCTGTCTCAAATACTTACTAGCTTTGTGAAATCAGGACTTTCTTTTCAGCCCTGGTGGTTTAGGCGGGTGAATTTTGGTATCCATTCTGTTGATTTTCTGTGACATTGATGTGATTTGATTTGGGGGGGAGCGCTTTGAGAGGCTCAAATGAATGGAAACAAAAAACATTTTTTAAGCCCTTGCCAAGCTCTGGCCCACATTCTGAGAGATCGTGCTTCTTATGATCTCCACATTCCATCACTTTCATTGTACTCAGAGGATGACCGTCCTCAGGAACTTTTTCCCTACCAACCTATAAAGGGGTCAGTCTGCTACTCTTGAGACCACTGATTCCAGCCCCTTAATTTTATAGATGAGGAAACTGAGGCATAGAGCAGGGAAGTGATTTGCCCACATGTGTTCAGTCTCTGAAATAAGGCTACCAGCTGGAGTTTCCTGGTTCCTAACCTGCTAATCTGGCTACTCCTGCACTGAAGCTACTAAGGCAATTCCCAAAGACTCTTTCTTCTTCAGGGGATGAATATTCTTTTCTCTCTCCATTAGTGTCAGGGTCCCCGGTAGGACCTCTGCGGAAATGTGGCAGAAGGCGATTCTTCCTATGTAAATGAAGATGTTTGTGAATGTACATTTTTAATGGGCAAGTGAACAAACCAAGAGAGTGACTGGGAGGGAACTGCATTATAGATGAAAAGCTTTGGACCCAGGCATCTGGGGGAGGGAAGAAGAGAGAACAGCAAGAGAGAGAAAGCAGAATGAGTCAGAAAGAAGAGGAGGGAGAGGTGACAGGTGGGGAAGCTGGAGGTGAGAAGAGGTCAGAGATTTGGGGAGAGAGGAGGCTGGGATCAGAGCATCCTTATTTCTCAGGGCATCAGAAGGGCAGCTCTACCACTGTGAGTCTGTAAGGAACACCTGGAGAAATCAGACTGAACAGCCCTCTTTTTTAAGTGTACAGTGCAGTTAGGGATTAGAATGGGCAGAGAAATGTAGTCAGGACCTAGAAAGAAAACACAAACACACGACAGCCTTGGACAAATATTCCTCCTCTATGCCTCAGTTTCCTCATCTGTACAAGTTGAGATTTAGACTAGATGGCCAAGACTCTTTCCCGTTTTAACATTTTGGGGCTCTATGATTCAAGACAGATGAACAAAATGTGGGATCCTGGGGGCTTGGGGGGTGGTAGGGGAAGGAGAGAGGGAGAAGATTTGATAGACCTAGAAGAGACATCTCCTAAACTAGACAAAATTGAACTCTGTAACTATGCTGTGCTCCTGTAATTTGCCAATGCGTCTATTATCTATGAATATTGTTTGTCCTTCGTTTTGAAGAGGTTTAATGATGTCTTGGAGTGCCATCTTGACTCACACATGAGTTGGATTAATCGAAGCAGAGTTGCACAGTCATTGGCTTCCCTCTTTTCTTCCAGAGTCATCAAAGTCCAGTGGCAAGATAAAAGTCAAGATGACTGGCAATGTCCCAGGATACAGAGGATGACCTTGGCATCTTCAGTGTCTGACAAAGCTTTAAGTGTTCCACAGAACCTGCTTCAGCCACCTTCATGGCCATTGGAACAAATCATTCTCATCTATCCCTTCTGCCACCAGGCAAAATCTTCACAAGCCCTAACTCACTGATGGGTTTGAGGCCTCTCACTTACCCTCAACCTAGTTTATCCAGTCTGCCAAACAGTTTTCCAGAGTGTGGCCACTGTGCATGCTACAGCTTCTTGGAACCACAGGTGAGAGTTAGATGGCAGACACTTAAGGAGGATGAGCAGCCCTGAAAAGGGCTTGGCAAAACCTCACACCAGAGGTATTTGTCTTCCCTGAACACCCCAATACGTCTCATATATAGGTATATATAAAAATAGAATATATAGTATTATTACAATATTATTCTACAATACCATATATGATATAATATTATATAATGCTATAATATATAGTATATATATACTATACTGTACTATATATTATATAATTCCATATTATTGTATAGCATAATATAACCTTACATTATTTTTATATTGCATTATAGTATATATTCTGTGGTACAGAGGTAGTATGCTTTGTGCTGGTTCTGGATTTAAATCTCATTTCTGATATACCCTGGTTGTGAGACCCTGGACAAAATCACTTAAGTTTACAATGCTCTAGGCAACTAAGAGCCTGTTTCATTTCAGAGCAAGTATCAACCTCCATTAGTAGAGTTTTCCCATATAGTTTCCTCTATATTGAAATCATAGTTTCTAGTTCCTAACCATCATATGCCCTTTGAGAACCCCCTAGAGAGTGGGTTTTCATGCCTAGAGAGGCATTTTTTTGTTCTCTGTATAGGACTAGTAAGAACTGCCACAATTTGAGATGGGAGGTTCTGATGAATCTCAGATATTTCCTAGCTTGTATGACCCTGGGCAAGTCACTCAACTCCCATTGTTTAGTCCTTACTGTTCTTCCACCTTAGAACCAACACACAGTATTGATTCTAAGATGGAAAGAAAAAGTTTTAAAAAAAGGAATATAACACTTCATGGAGAGGTGAGACAGCAGCCACATTGAGACTGTAACACTCAAAAGGAGAGAGAGGAAGTAGCCAGCAGCAAACTGGGTACCTCTTTGGAATGCCCCAGTATCTCAACATTATTAGCAGCTAATATTTCTTGGGCATCTAGTACGTGCAGGAGGACACCATGTCAAACCATGAGGGGGGACAATTGTGTTGAAGCAGAGGGTTCCATAGGAGTCTAGAATCCCAAATCTAGGGCCTGAAGGGGCCTCAGAGACCATCAAGTCCAACCTCTTCATGTTACAGATAAGGAAACTGAGATTCTTGAGGTTAAGTGGCTTACCCAGGGTCATAAGGCTAGGAAATAATCAGAGGCAAAATTTGAATCCAGCTCTTTCCCAACTCTGGTAGGAGGCTTGGAGACAGACTTGGAAGGGCCTTAAATGCCAAGCTGTGGAGTTTGGACTTTGGTAAGCAGTGGAGAGTCAGTCAGGGAAGGCTTTTGAGCATGGGAGTGATGTGACCAGACCTGTGGTCACTACAGGGTGGGTTTGTGGAGGAGGGAGAACCCAGAGGCAGAGACACCAGCCAAGGAGGCAGTTGTTGCAATAGTGGCTCCCTATGAGGTAATAATGGCTGGTCTGAGCTAAGTGGAGGGACCGTGTAGGTGGGCAGGCATAGGCGGTTAGGAGACTCAAGAGGCCCTCCAAACTGATCCTCTCACAGCTGCTGCCAGCTATAACCACAGACACGGCCCCATTCTTAAAGCCAGGGTCCAGGGGGTGCAACACCTCACCAGGCCTGTGTTGGAGATGGAAGCACTCATTATCCTGGGACCCATCTTTCTTTCTGTCCTCTGCAGACATGTCCAGAACAAGCCGGACAGAGCTGCCGCGGCCCAACCTGCTCGAGAGACCTGTGCAGCACCGAATTCCCTTGGTCCGAGGCAGGGGTCCTGGGCCTGTTCTTCTCCAGCATGCACCCAAGCCAGCTCAGATCAAGCCTCCCAGCTTTCCAAGACCCAATAAAGACACTTGAATTGTGAGAGGGGGGGGCACCGAGGGCCAGAGTGGCAGCTTCCCGCCAGATTCCATTGTAAATGCAGCCACCTCAAAGAGATGCTTTTGATCATCTAAATCCAGGTTGTATTAATTCACCAAATCCCTTAAACTCCGGGGGATTTTCTTCTGATGTCTAATGAAAGGACCTTCCCCAGCTCTTTGGAGCTACCGGGGGCAGGCTGACTTCACAGCAGCCTCAGCCTGGGCTCCCATCTGAGGTGCTGGGGGGGGGGCAGGGAGGGGACGGAGGGAGAGTGGGAAGTGCAGGAAGTTGAAGAGGACTCCACATTCCCCAGCACTTGGTCTGGGGCCAGGACTTAATGGTCCATCTCCGATGATACTTGTCTTCTGACCATGTTCAGCTTCAGATCTGGCCCAGATGGACTCACAGACCACGGGAAGGGAGGGCCTTCTTTCCAGGGAGAGCTTCTTAGAGCTCCCTTAGTAATCCTGGGCACAGGGGGCATCGAGGGCACCGCTGGGAGAGAGGAAGGGGCACATAGGCTGTCACTGGCAATACTAGAGCTGCCCACTCTGAGTTGATGCTCTCTCTATTCCACTCCCTGCCTCAATTCCTACCCTCCCCCTATCTCACCTGCAAAACCTGGACCACAGAGGAGAACTGGTGTTTCTAGCCATGGGTACAGGTGCCTGGCCTAACCAAGCCATTACGGAGCAAAAGCTTAATTTCATGCCCTGTTTCTTCCTTCCCAGGGCTGCCTTTTCTGCTCTATTTGTCCAGAATGAACAAAGATGAAGGGAAATGAATGACAACTTCTCTCTCTCTCTCTCTCTCTCTCTCTCTCTCTCTCTCTCTCTCTCTCTCTCTCNATGACAACTTCTCTCTCTCTCTCTCTCTCTCTCTCTCTCTCTCTCTCTCTCTCTCTCACACACACACACACACACACACACATACATACATACATACATTCTCATTCTCTGTCTCATTTTCTCTTTCATCATCTCTCTTATTCTCTCTTCTTTACTCCCTTTCTCTTTCTGTCTGTCTTTGTCTCTCTGTCTCATAAACACTCATTCTCTGTCTCATTCTCTCTTTCATTCTCTCTCCCTTCCTCCTTTTCTCTTTCTGTCTATCTCTGTCTCTCTTTCTTGGTGTCTCTTTCTCTTTTCCTCTCTTTCCCTTCCTTACTCACTCTTTCTCTTTCTCTGTGGGCCTCTTTCTCTCTTTCATTCTCTATCTCATTCTCTATTTCTTTCTCTCATTCTCTCTCTTCCTCTCTCTCTGTCTGTCTCTCTGTCTCTCTCTATCTCTGTCTCTCTCTCTCCCCCCCCCATTCCTCTACTTCTCTCTCTGCTCCTTTCCTATCCTTCCCTTCCCTCCTATCCCTCTTTTCCTTCCCATTTAGAACATGTTTCCCACTTCTATTCCCTCTCCTCTTTGTTTTCCTTTCCTTACTTTCTATCACGTTTCTAGTTTTTCTGTCTTTTTCCTCTCTATTCACCCACTCTCAGACTCTCTACTGGTCTATTTTTCTTCTCCAATCTTCTATCTTTCTCTCTTTCTTCTCTCCCCTCTTTATCCCTCCCTCTCACTCTTTGACTGTCTTTATGTGGCCTTTTCTCTCTCTACCTTCCTATTCTTCCCCCTCCTCTCTAACTCTGCCTTTTCTTTGAACTGACTACCTTGATTTCTCATCTTTCCTGGCTCTCCCTGACTGATTCTCTGCTCTCGCCCAGATCATATTCTATCTCTCTGTCTCTCTCCTTCTTCCTCTCCATTCTGATTCTGCCCATTGTGCCCTCACTCTTGTTCTCTAACTTGACATCTTCTCTGAATGTGGCTCTCTCTTCTCACACTCTGTCAAAATGTTGGCACACAGGGAAAAACTTCCCCTTCCCTGTTTTAGCACCCAGATCCCTGGACCCAACTTTCTCTGCTGCCTCTTCTCCTTAGGCTCCTTTCTCATTTGTAATCCCTCCTGAGAGTAGCACAGTAGGCAATAGATGGGAACTGGGCTTTTCTGGTGTGTCTAGGAGGGATCTGGGATCAGGATTTAAGAAATGGCATCACTAATGCTGGGGGGATCTTCCCCACCCTCCATATTGTCTGGCCCTTCCCATCTCGTTGGTTATTGTGCCTAATTTTCCTGAATCAAAGATCAAGTGTGGGAAGACAGGAAGAGAACAGAACTCATGGAGACACCTGGATTGCAGGAATTTTTCATGTCAAGCCACAGGATTGAATCACAGCTCCCCATCCAGAAAGAGTCCAGAGCCTGGTCAGTAGAGCAGGACTGTATTCTTTTCACTTGGGTGAGGTAATAATTGTGCTGCTCTATAGACACTCAAACTTCCTTCTGCCAAGCTTGTCCATGTAACTTGTCTCAATTATGAGGTGAATCTGGGTAACAGAGGTTTTTAGATCTAGCTTGGAAGAAACCTCAGAGGCTGTTTAAGTCCTACCATAAAGAAACTGAGGCTTTCCCAAGCCTCAGAGGTAGGATTTGAATCCAAGTCTCCTAACTCCAGAGTCAGGGCTCCTTCCATCATCCATCATGTTTACATGCCACATAGCATGCTTTATAGAAAGTACATTGAAGTTTGGGGCACTCTGATGCAGAAATCTTGGGGGCAACCCTGGGGGCAGTTAGCACATAACAGTTAACCCAAGGCAGGAAACTAGTGCCCTGGATGCTCCTTCCTAAATTGTCCCAACTGGGCTTCACTGTTTCTCAGAAGACCTCACAGGGCAATAGAAGTCAGGAAGTGGTGAACCATTATCCAATGCATCTACTACAATGCCCCAAGGAGGCTCAGAAATACCGGCCTTGCTCCCAGAGTCATAATTGGAGTATAACTAGGGGCAGAGGGATATTTTAGAGGGCTCTGACCAGTGCTTGTACTTCCCTTAGAAGGAAAAAACAACTTAACTTCTGATTAACAAGAATACTTAGTTAAAATAGGAAGCTTCCAGATGGATTTCCTCACCCTAAATCCCAGGTAGGGATCCTCCCGGTCCAGATCTTGCTGGTTTCCCCACTCCTCCCCCAGAAGTCCTGGTTCTCCCTCCAAAGGGGCAGCATTACAGAGTCTTTAGACTTCTCCCTATAGGCTCATGTCCCCCCAGAAGCCCCTCCTCTCCTCTCTTCTGTTCCTCCCCCTCCCTTCCCCTCTTCCCTCCTTTCTTCCCTTCCCTCTCTTCCC